>NC_058090.1:94833091-95176217 GCF_014858855.1 Bufo gargarizans | reverse complement strand
CAACCAGGAAGTCATTTTTTGACGGGAAATCACATCGGTGTCTCCCAAAAGATAATAAGACCATGTGCAAGAGGCATTATTGTGGGGGGGGGGGGGGCCCCCCAAAATTCTCAGCTTTTATTTATATTTGAGCAAAAAGTGTCCAGTCCAAAATTATTCCTACCCTTCTCAATAATCAATAGAAAAGCCTTTATTGGCTATTACAGCAATCAAACGCTTCCTATAATTGCAGACCAGCTTCTTGTAGGTCTCCACAGGTATTTTTGCCCATTCATCTTTAGCAATGAACTCCAAATCTTTCAGGCTGGAGGGTCTTCTTGCCATCACCCTGATCTTTAGCTCCCTCCACAGATTCCCAAAAGGATTCAAGTCTGGACTCTGTCTGGGTCACTCCAAAACGTTAATGTTTCTGTCTGCTAACCATTTCTTCAACACTTTTGCTGTGTGTTTTGGGTTATTGTCATGCTGAAATATCCACTGGTGCCCAAGGCCAAGTTTCTCTGCCTGATGTTGTCGTTGAGAATCCTCATGTATTGCTCTTTTTTCATGGTGCGGTTTACTGTGATGAGGTTCCCTGGTCCATTGACTGAAAAACACACCCAAAGCATTAGGTTCCCACCACCATGTTTGACAGTGGGGATGGTGTTCTTTGGGTTGAAGGCTTCTCCTTTTTTTTACGCCAAATGAAGAAAACATCATTGTGACCAAACAATTCCATTTTTGTTTCATCTGACCATAACACAGAAGACCAGAAGTCTTCTTCTTTGTCCAGATGAGCTTTTGCACAGGCCAAGCGAGCTTTTGTGTGCCTTATCTGGAGAAGTGGAGTCCTCCTTGGTCTGCATCCGTGGAACCCAGAAGTGTGCAGTGTTCGTTGGATTGTCTGCCTTGAGACATTGCCACCAGCAGAGCCCAGATTCACCAGGATGGCCTTGGTGGTGATCCTTGGATTCTTTTTTACCTCTCTAACTATCCTCCTGGCCAGCACAGGTGTCACTTTTGGCTTCCGACCACGTCCTCTGAGAATTTCCACAGTGCGGAACATCTTGTATTTTTTAATAATACTTTGCACCGTAGCCACTGAAAACATTTAGAAATGGCCTTGTAGCCCATTCCTGACGTGAGCAGCCACAATGCGCAGCCGCTGGTCCTCACTGACCTCCTTTGTCTTAGCCATGACTGTCCACAAACCAACTGCAGAGAGCTGCTGTTTTTCAACTGTTGAGTTGATTAAAACAGCTGTTCCCAATTAATCAGGGTAATTAGGATGCTTTAGAACAGCTTGGACTATTTGGAATGGTATAGAACTTTTGATTTTCCCACAGACTGTGACAGACTATGACAGTTTGTGAAGGTATAAATAATTTTGGACTGGACACTTTTTGCTCAAATGTAAATAAAAGCTGAGAAATGTTTTTTTTTTTCCCCACAATAATGCCTCTTGTACATCGTCCTATTATCTTTTGGGAGACACCTATGTCATTTCCCGTCAAAAAATTACTTGCTGGTTGAATAAAAGTAACTTTAAGTCAAAATTTGCCAGGGGTATGAATAATTATGGGCAGCACTGTATAATATACTTTCTAATATAGAAAGTATATTATAGTGCATTTGTATTGTGCTGCAGTTGTGTGTGGTTCTGCTGCGATACCGCAGCTATATAGAGGGACAAACACTATTAGAATAACTAATCGCAACTGGTGTGATATACCTGTTGCCCCCCAAAAAACTGATTGAGGGGGTGTGATATACCTATAATATACTTTCTAAAAAGTATATAGTGCATTTGTATTGTGCAGCAGTTGTCTGATTTTCTGCTGCGATACCACAGGTATAAAGAGGGACAAGCGCAATTGGAACAACGATTTGCAATGGGTGTGATATACCTGTTGCCCCCCTAAAAAATGATTGAGGGGTGCAATATACCTACTTCCACATTAAGGGGTTTCATATACCTGCTTCTACGAAATACTGATTAAGGGGTTTCATATACCTGCTTCTACAAAATACTGATTGAGGGGTGCGATATACCTGCTTCCACAAAATATTGATTGAGGCCTGCGATATACCTGCTTCCACAAAATACTGATTGAGGGGGTTCGATATACCTGCATCCATCAAATATTAATTTAGAGTCCATTCACACGTCCACAAAATGGGTCCGCGACCTATTCATTTTCAATAGAGCTGGAATGTGCTGTCCACATCCGTATTTGCTGATCCGCACTTCCATTCCACAAAAAATAGAACATGTCCTATTCTTGTCTGTAATTGCAGACGAGAAAAGGCATTTTCTATGAGAGTGCCGGCAATGTGCGGTCTGCAAAATGGGGGACGCCCATTGCTGGTGTCTGTGTTTTGCGGATCCGCAAAAAATATACGGACGTGTGAATGGACCCTAAGGAGTTTAATATACCTGCTTCCACAAAATACAGATTGAGGGGTGCGATATACCTGCTTCCACCAAATATTGATTAAGGGGTTCTATATACCTGCTTCCACAAAATACTGATCGAGGGGTACAATATACCTGCTTCCGCAAAATACTGATTAAGGGGTTTGATATACTGTACCTGCTTCCGCAAAATACTGATTGAGGGGTGCGATATACCTGCTTCCACCAAATATTGATTAAGGGGTTCTATATACCTGCTTCCAAAAAATACTGATTGAGGGGTTCGATATACCTGCTTCCGCAAAATACTGATTAAGGGGTTTGATATACCTGCTTCCGCAAAATACTGATTGAGGGGTGCGATATTCCTGCTTCCACAAAATGTTGATTAAGAGGTTCTATATACCTGCTTCCACAAAATACTTATTACAGGGTTTGATATACCTGCTTCCACCAAATACTGATTGAGGCCTGCGATACACCTGCTTCCACAAAATACTGATTAAGGGGTTTGATATACCAGCTACCATCAAATACTGATTGAGGCCTGAGATACACCTGCTTCAACAAAATATTGATTGAGGTGTACGATATACCTGCTTCCACCAAATATTGATTAAGGGGTTCTATATAGCTGCTTCAACAAAATACAGATTGAAGGTTGTGATATACCTGCTTCCACAAAATACTGATTAAGGGTATTTTATATACCTGCTTCCACAAAATACTGATTGAGGGGTGCGATATACCTGCCTCCACAAAATATTGATTAAGGGGTTCTATATACCTGTTTCCACAAAATACTGATTAAGGGGTGTGATATACCTGCTTCCACAAAATACTAATTAAATGGTTGGATATACCTGCTTCCACAAAATACTGATTTAGGGCTGCAATATAACTGCTTCCACAAAATACATATTAAGGGGTTCGATATACCTGTTTCCACCAGTCAATGGAGGGATTCTTCTAATGCTGTTACCTTACAGGCAAGGTTCCTGGTGGTAACCCCAAAATTCAATCTTTACAGCACTCTGGCACTAAAGATGCTGATATATACTGTATATATTCAGATGTTTGAAGTGTCCCATTTACACACATATGTGAGACGCTGCATAACACAATTCTGCTTTTACCAGTAAACGAATCGCAAACGAATTTCATAAGCGGAAATTCGCTCATCTCTAGTCTCAATAATTATGTCCATGCCAAATTGTAGTTTTTCCTTTCAATACATTTTGTAAAAATTTGTAAAATTCTGTTTTTGCATTCTTATTCTGGGGTACTGAGTGAAAATTTGTGGAGGAAAACTTGGTCATCTTTTAGTTTATCACAAGGCCACAATATAGTAAAATGTGAAAAAATGAAAGGGCCTGAAGACTTTCAGAATGCATTGTATATGAAAAGCCAGTTAATACCCTTCATTGTAGTATTACCACATTCACTTGGTGTAATTTACTAACTGTAACCTTTGTTTTTCTTCAGGTTTCTGTATATTCCTATGGAGAACTTTAACCAGACACTTCCTAGTCGGTTCTTCCTGCTGGGAGTATCTACTGTCCCTCACCTTCAGGTTACAGGGTTCCTTTTATTCTTGGTGATGTATTTGATCACAATGGCAGGAAACTGTCTTCTTCTCATTACAGTGAGGATCAGCCCAATGTTACACACCCCTATGTACTTCTTCCTGAGTAATCTTTCCTTAATTGACATTGGTTTTTCCTGCACTGTAGTTCCTGTAATCCTCAAAAATACTATTTCCACAGACAAAAGTATTTCAATGGGGGGTTGTGTTTTTCAGATGTTCTGCTTTTCAGTATTTGGGACAGCAGAATGCGTTTTACTTGCAGTCATGGCTTACGATAGGTTTGTGGCCATCTGTAGACCACTGCATTACAGCAGTATTATGAACATGCGGTTTCACATCATCTTAGCCTTAATACCATGGATGGTTGGTTTTGTTAACTCTTCTATACAAGTGAGCATCACCTGGAGACTTCCCTTCTGCAGGACTCATCATGTCAACCATTTGTTTTGTGAAGTACCCCCTTTCTTACGACTTTCCTGTACAGATCCTTGGCTGAATGAGATATCCATGTATGTAGCAGCCGGGATCATTGTTTTGTTTTCTTTTCTCTTGACATTGATTTCCTATGTTTATATAATCTCCACCATTGTAAGAATACGTTCTTCACATGGAAGACAGGCAGTTTTTTCTACATGTACCTCCCACCTCACTGTTGTCACCCTGTATTATGGAACCATCATGTCCATCTATCTTCAGCCTCCATCTTCTCACTCTCTGGAAACAGACAACAATCTATCTGTTCTCTATACGGTGGTCACTCCAATGTTGAATCCCATCATCTACAGCATAAGAAATAAGGAAGTAAAAAACTGTATAATCAATATAAAAAAATCTAGCAAATTTGTCTAAAAACATTTTTATGTAAGTTATAGTAGATATTTTACTGAAACTATAATTAGGTGGATGAGATTTATGGTATGCCAGAGCTTTGATGGTATGCCACAGGTCATTTTCTAGATTTGTTTTTATTGTCCAAATTTATTTACGTCCTACTATTACAAATACACTGAAAAAAAAAATTCACCGGATCTTCTGGATATATAATGAGGTAAGCATTTTGTTGACTTGTGGTCTAAGGTAAAATAAAGTGTTACTCAGCTTTCCTTACTCCGGGTAATTGTTTTGCACTATCTAATCTGGGTGCTCTATCTGACAGAAGGCTGAACATGGTGTGCACATTGTTTTCAGCTTCCGTTCATGCTTTGCCCTGCTCAAGTGAACATATACACAGTCTCCTCAGTGAGTAGGTAGGTAGGCCTTATCAATATGGAAGAGGGTCTGACACTGCTGAGCTCCCCTGACTCTGGAATACAAGATGTACACACTTTTTCTTGCAAAAGATGAGTCTGAAAAATATGAATACTGCACATTTAAATTTCGTAATATCTGTTTTGTTGTTTAGAAGAGATGATTCTTCAACCTTTAACCCCTTCTACCCCGGGCCAGTTTTCACCCTCCTGCCTAGGCCATTTTTTAAAAATCTGACGTGTCACTTTATGTGGTAATAACTTTGGGATACTTTTACTTATCCAAGCAATTCTGAGATTGTTTTCTTATGAAACATTGTACTTTACGAATATATTTCACTTTTATTTATAAAAAAATCCAACATTTTACCCAAATTTGTAAAAAATCAGCAATTTTAAAATTTTTGATTTCTCTGCTTTTAAAACAGAAAAATCAGTAATTTTTTTTTTTTTAAAGAAAGTGATACCTCATTAAATATTTAGTACTTAACATTCCCCATATGTCTATTTTATGTTGGCATCATTTTGTAAATGTCAATTGAATATTTTTTTTTACGGTAAATTTATTTTTAAGAAAATTTCCAAAACCCACTTTTTAAGGACCAGTTCAGTTATGAAATCACTTTGTGGGTCTTACATAGTAGAAACCACCCATAAATGACCCCAGTTTAGAAACTACACCGCTCAAGTTATTGAAAACTGATTTTACAAACTTTGTTTACCCTTTAGGTATTTCTTAAGAATTAAAAGGAAAATGGCGATGAAATGTAAAAATTTCACTGTTTTGGCATATTTTCCTTTTTTTTTTTTTTTCTGTAACACATCAAGGGTTAACAGCCAAACAAAACTCAATACCTATTATCCTGATTCTGCAGTTGTGGTGGTAAACTGATGTAAGGGCACCCGGCAGGGTGCAGAAGAAAAGGAGCGCTGCATGGATTTTGGAAGGTAGATTTTGCTGGACTGATTTTTAGACACCCTTTTGAAGCCCCCCGATGCACCCCTACAGTAGAGACTCCCAAAAAGTACCCCATTTTGCAAACTATGGGATAAGGTGACAGTTTTATTAATATTTTGTGGTACATATGATTTTAAATGACTGTTCTGGCACAGTTTTTACTTTTTGTTTTACAATGTTCATCTGACTGGTAAGATCATGTGCTATTTTTATAGAGCAGGTTCTTACGGACGCGACAATATCAAATATGTCTGCTTTTTTATTTATTAAAAAAAAATTATGTTTTAGTGTCTCTATATTCTGAGAGTCATATTTTTTTTTAGTTTTTTGGCCGATTGTCTAATGTAGGCACTCATTTTTTGCGGGATGAAGTGACGGTTTGATTGGTACTATTTGTGGGGCATACGCCATTTTTGATCGCTTGGTGTTGCACTTTTTGTGATGTAAGGTGACAAAAAATTGCTTTTTTGGCACAGTTTTAGTTTAGTTTTTACGGTGTTTATCTGATAGGGTAGATTATGTGATATATTTATAAAGCCGGTTGTTACGGGCGTGACGATACCTAATATGTGGGAGTTTTCTTTTTTTTTCTTGTAAAATCAGGGGTGGGACCAGCGCCTATCAGACATTAGGGGCATTACCTAACAATAATAAACTATCTTTAATACCATGATGGTTAATACCAAGGAGCAGATACTGTTACAGGGATGCCGCTGCTTCACTCACCAGTATAGGGCTTCTGTATCCCTGTGGAGTGGACTCATCTGCTGCTCTCCACTTCCCTGTGGGCCTGGTCACTGGGGTTCCTCTGGCCCTCCATGCGGGCTGTGGCCTTCTTGCTAAGCTTGGTCTTTTTTCACATACACGTAGGGCACACATTCCCTCCAGCTCTCAAAGCACCATTATACATGCCCTAATCTCCAAGATTTAGGGAACCTTCCATTGTGAGAAGGTACCTGAGTAATATTGTAGGTGCTGCTCATACTCAACCTGCCCTAACCTCGGCCTGTCCTCCACTATGATTTTGTCTCTTCACTGGGTGCTCTGCATCAGCGTCTATGACCCCCATAGGGCAGCTGTCAATCACACAGAGACTACTCCAGAAGTTAGAAGCCTGGTGGTTCCCTTGCAGCGAAGTCCATATCCCTGTAGAGGAGTTAAAGAGTGACAACTTTGGGATTGCCACAGGGTCAGACTGGCCCACAGAGTACCAAAGGATCCTTTGGTGGGCCCAAGCTCTGACAATAATGGACTTCTAATAAAAGGGCCCTTAACTTCCTGTATACACAGGGGGTGTGCCCAAGGGACTTCAGTCAGACACTGGATTTCCAGGATAATGCTTTTAGGTTTAGCCCAAAGTCATACCAGTTGGTTGACACAGTGGTTCTCATTCAATAGTACTTATATATATATACACTGATATATGATGGCATTTACCTACAACTGGAATACTTTTGAAAGGTGTACTCATTTTCTTCATTACCAGCCGCAATACAGCTAAAAATCCTTGGGACGCTGTACTTGACAAATGTATCCCAGGAATCCCAAGACATGGTTCATCCATTATCTATTTCAATCCATTTCGTATGCTTGAAAAAAAGACTCATTTCCCTGAGGTGAAGAGCTTCCTCTCATGGTACAGGGTTAGCCTACAGTACTCTCAAGCAACAATGTGGACAGGTTTGAGCGCATCTGGGCTCCTTGGAGGGCCTATAGTAGTCACATTCTTTTGCTACACCTTCTATTCATCTTACAGATAAAAGTTTAAACAACCAACTGCCTCGTCCATCCATACCAGCAAATTTCACTTGACTACTCTCTTGGGAACCGTTCGTCTTCTTTACTTATCAGAAGCCTATTCAGACTTTACTCCAAAACTGGTTAATATTTAGAAATTACTACATTTTTTTTCAAATTCTCTTGAATTCTTTGAGCATGATGAAAACAGATAAAATAAAATAATGAAATGTCGGGAGACTGCTAATAAACACTAAAGAGCTTTGAAGATCGTAATCAATTCTCCAACCATTCATTTACACAAACAATTTGTTTGTGATAGTAGATATATATATATAGCACAGTAACGGTAGTGTGTAATTATTCTATGATCCACTACATAAAGAGAGGAGAAGATAGGCATAGTATAGCAAAAAAAACTAAAAGTTAATCCCTGTGAAGAAAAGAAATGTTAACATTTTCAAGTATGAAATTCTTGAAATGTTATTGCATTTATCAACATAAAATGGCCACGTGCTTGGTGGACTATATAATAACCTAAAGATCTTAAAGGGCTTCTGTCACTCCACTAAACTCATTATTTTTTTTTGTCTCCTTAAAATCCTTATGCTGCGATTTTTTCACTATATAGGGCTATTACTCTGTTTGGTTCAGTAGTTATATAAAAAAACTGACTTTTATAATATGCAAATTACCTCTTTAGCAGCAGGTAGGGCGGCTACCTGCTGGTAGCAGCCGCATCCTCCATTCATAATGACGCCCCTCCTCATGTTGATTGACAGGCCCAGCAGACGCGCTCGTCCTCTGATTGGCCCTGTCTGCGTTTTAAATCTCGCGCCGGTCTTCAGTTGGCGCATGCTCGCTCGGCCGCTCCATCCTCAGTGCGCCTGCGCCGATGACATCACATGTACACCCGGCGATAATTTGCATATTATAAAAGTCCGTTTTTTTTATATAACTACTGAACCAAACGGAGTAATAGCCCTATATATTGAGAAATCGCAGCAAAAGGATTTTAAGGAGACAAAAAAAAAAAAAGAGTTTAGTGGAGTGACAGAAACCCTTTAAGGTAGGTACAAGTTAAATTGTTAAAGGGTATGGTATGATACAGGGGTTATAAAATTTGAAAAGAAATGTCATTAAAGTGTTACTTTTTAATTGAATTATGTCACATGAAACTATCATTTGGACCCTTAAGTACATATTAAATTAACACCATAAAGCATACTTCCAGTAATGCAACAATTTTCCATAAAAAAATAGTATAGGTGACTATAAAAACGTTGTAATATATTTTTTTAAACCAAAAAATATTGTCTGCTTTTCTCTTTCCTGCTTTTAAGGCCTCATGCACGTAGCCATTTTTTTAGTCCACATTTAATCTGCATTTTTTTTTCATTTCAAAGAAGCCACAAAAGATGCAGATAGCACACCATGTGCTGTCCAAACACATATGTCTGTTTTGCGACTCCACAAAAAAATAGAACATGTCCTATTCTTGTCCGTTTTGCGGATAAGGATCAGCATTTGTTACATAGTGCCGAATCTGTGGAAGAGTTTCATGAAGGATGCACATGGTCAGTATCCATGTTTTCCAAATCAGGAATTTGCAGACTGCAAAACAGATATGGTCATGTGCATGAGGCCTAACCCTGGGTTCACACCTGAGCGTTTCTGAGACGCGCGTAAAACGCGCGTATTTGTCGCGCGTTTTTATGCGCATTTTTTGCAATAGTAAACGCGCCAAAAAAAGCTCAAGAACTTGTTTATGCGTCGGGCGTTTTACAGCGCGTTCAAACGCGCTGTAAAACGCTCAAGTGTGAACCAGGGCCATAGGGAAGCATTGGTTTTCACGTGCTGAGCGTTTTACAGCGCGTTTGAACGCGCTGTAAAACGCTCAGGTGTGAACTTAGGGTAACACTGAGAGGTGGGAGGAAGTAGATGCTAGATGAGATACATACTGTACAAACTGCAGTTTATTAGCTCTGCTACACTCAACACTTTTGACCTACTATATAAAGTAGGATGAGGCTCTACCACTGTTAAGAGTGAGGTAATAAATCACTTCCTAGATGGCAGCAGCCTCCTCATTCCTTTTCCTCTCTACATAGACTTTTCTTGGTGAAGCCAAAGACAGAGATACTAGAGATAAAAGGCTGAAGGAAAAAGAACCCAACAAGAAGCCAAGGACAAAGCATAATTCTATGATAAGATATATTACAATTTTTTTTATAATCACCTGTACTATCATTTCTGAAAACATGTTTATAAACATAGGTACACTTTAATAATGTAGCTTTTTTCGACATAAGAAAAACAATAAAAATAAAACATTTTCGTTCTGCAATTGTTTGGCATCAATTTTTTAATCAGTATAACCAGTTGTGGGGCCTTTTTTGGGGTCAGTTTGACAGTGTAAAAGGAGTGCGCTTCTTCTTGCCGCTAACATCGACATCTAAGGCTGAGTTCATACTTGAGTTATTTGGTCAGTTTTGGCCCTGTGACTGCCCAAATAAGTGAAGTGTGCAGTGATTCTAAGAGCGACCCCTGTCATCTGCATGTCATACGGACTCACAGTATTATTTCACTACCACAGCAGACTCACTATGCGTGTTACTGCAAGGCACAGTGTTCTACACCACTACAAAGGCTCTCTGCACGCGATGAGGGCACGGTGGAAGGTGGAATGGAGGAAAAATGGGAGGAGAAAGGAGAAAAAGAAGAAGAAAAGGCAGTACGTGGAGAGCCGGGAGTGTGGCTTTGTGGGTTCTGACGGCGTTGCTCCCACTGGGCTTGGTGATAGGAGGCCAGGTGCCTTAATAAGGCGGTCATCCCTACGTGAGTGCAGGGCTTACCGCGACTTATGAGTTGACAGCACAGGCTGCAGATGGCAACACTATTGTCAGCAGCTGACATGTTAAAAAAAATCACACACTGCGGAGCCATGTGCAAGCGTTCTAAAAGCACCAGAAGTGACCGTGGATGGTGGATGGCTCGCTCCAGATACATTTGCAGTCTGCATTTTGACTCCTGTGCCCCGCAAGCTCTGCCTGCTTCTCCTCCTTCTCCTCCCTCTCTGCTGCTCCATCTCTCCCTCTGAACTCCCCTCCCTTTACTCTCTTGTGGGCACCCACGTGACGTCCATCGACACGTCATCATCCTCACCTTCACCACCACTGACATTTGAGATCTCGGAGTAGGCAGCAACAGCAGGGACCACCCTCCTTGGGCTGATATGGGTACTGTCATCTGAGCGCCAAACCGCTGGGTGGCGGCCGTTGCTACCTCCTCTTTCTCATCCTATGTCAAGAATGGCTGTGCATCTGTAAGGTCTGGGAATGGATGGGAAAATAATTCCTCTGAATCGTGTGGAGGGGCTATGGTGGTGGCGGTGGTGGTGGAGTTGGGGGTGCACACAGCAGAGAGTCAAGAGGGTGCAGATACAGAGGATGAGGAGGGTGCAGAAGCGGAAGGCTGAGTGAGCCAATTAAACAAACTCTGATGCGTCCTTTGAAGTAATCGCAAGTGCCTTCTCCAACTTGCCACTTAGGCTCCGGCCTGGTGCACCTGCCCGACCCCTAACACCCCGGCGGAACGGCCTGCCTCTTCATTTGCCTGTCATTTTCAAAATTACCCTGTGCCTAGGTCCCTAAAGAAGAGCATTATTTGTGGAGGCAGGTATATTGCAGGCCTCAATCAATATTTGGTGGAAGCAGGTATATCTAACCTTTTAATCAGTCTTTTGTGGAAGCAGGTATAACAAACCCCTCAATCAGTTTTTTTGGGGGGCAACTGGTATATTACACCCGTTGCAATTAGTTGTTCCAATAGCGTTTGTCCCTCTTTATAGCTGCGGTATCTCAGCAGAATCGCACACAACTGCTGTACAGTTCAAATACACTATATAGAAAGTATTTTATAGGTATATCCCACCCCTGCCGCAAACAGTTTTTTGGGGGGGCAACTAGTATATCACACCCTTTGCAATTAGTTGTTCCAATAGCGTTTGTCCCTCTTTATAGCTGCGGTATCTCAGCAGAATCGTACACAACTGCTATACAGTTCAAATTCACTATATAGAAAGTATTTTATAGGTATATCCCACCCCTGCCTCAATCAGTTTTTTTGGGGGGCAACTGGTATATCACACCCTTTGCAATTAGTTGTTCCAATAGCGTTTGCCCCTCTGTATAGCTGCGGTATCGCAGCAGAACTGCATACAACTGTTGCACAGATCAAGTGCACTATATAGAAAGTATATTATAGGTATATCACACCCCTGCCTCAATCAGTTTTTTTGGGGGGCAACAGGTATATCATACCCGATTGCCATTAGTTGTTCCAATAGAGTTTGTCCCTCTATATAGCTGCGGTATCAGAGCAGAACCGCACACAACTGCTGCACAATACAAATGCACTATAATATAATTTCTATGTTAGAAAGTACACTCACCTAAAGAATTATTAGGAACACCTGTTCTATTTCTCATTAATGCGATTATCTAGTCAACCAGTCACATGGCAGTTGTTTCAATGCATAGGGTTGTGGTCCTGGTCAAGACAACCTCCTGAACTCCAAACTGAATGTCAGAATGGGAAAGAAAGATGGGCTACAACAGCAGAAGACCCCACCGGGTACCACTCATCTCCACTACAAATAGGAAAAAGAGGCTACAATTTGCACAAGCTCACCAAAACTGGACTGTTGAAGACTGGAAAAATGTTGCCTGGTCTGATGAGTCTCGATTTCTGTTGAGACATTCAAATGGTAGAGTCTGAATTTGGCGTAAACAGAATGAGAACATGTATCCATCATGCCTTGTTACCACTGTGCAGGCTGGTGGTGGTGGTGCAATGGTGTGGGGGATGTTTTCTGGGCACACTTTAGGCCCCTTAGTGCCAATTGGCCATAGTTTAAATGCCACGGGCTACCTGAGCATTGTTTCTAACCATGTCCATCCCTTCATGACCACCATGTACCCATCCTCTGATGGCTACTTCCAGCAGGATAATGCACCATGTCACAAAGCTCGAATCATTTCAAATTGGTTTCTTGAACATGACAATGAGTTCACTGTACTAAAATGACCCCACAGTCACCAGATCTCAACCCAATAGAGCATCTTTGGGATGTGGTGGAACAGGAGCTTCGTGCCCTGGATGTGCATCCCTCAAATCTCCATCAACTGCAAGATGCTATCCTATCAATATGGGCCAACATTTCTAAAGAATGCTATCAGCACCTTGTTGAATCAATGCCACGTAGAATTAAGGCAGTTCTGAAGGCAAAAGGGGGTCCAACACCGTATTAGTATGGTGTTCCTAATAATTCTTTAGGTGAGTGTATATTATAGGTATATCACACCCCTCTGTGTATAACACCTATTGATAGCACACCTATACCAGTCCTTAAAATGACTTTTGTGGCCCTATTAGCTAGCGTTTGATGTCCCTAACAGCCTGTCCCTGCTCCACAAATCAACCTCTCTGTACACTGACAAAATACAGAATATAAAATGGCAGCCAGGTTCTGTGATAGGGTGGGGTTGTGTCCATGTGCTGAAACATCTCAGTTGGCTGTCCTGTCCCACCTGATGGATGTGTCATGGGTCAAAGTTCAGCGCAATGCAAAAGAATATGGCACGTGTGAACATCGCTCAAAGTTCGCCGCAAACCGAACGCCGGGCGAACCGCGAGGCCATCACTATTGCAAAATATGCATTTAACATGAAGGCAAAATGCAGTGTAAATAAGGTTATTAATATAGGTATGACAAATCGGTCTTAAGGTTCATTCCATTAGGAGACCTGCTTCTCATTGTGAGGATCCAGTACGCCTCAACCCTCAGCAGGGCTTATCTCCAATTGCCTTTTCTTTTGGGCTGATTAACCATTTCAATGGCTTTAACCTGAAAGGTCTGTGTGTTACCTTGGTGTCGGTTCACATAATGTGCAGCTGCACCTGACCGTTTTTTCAGTTGAGGATTTTTGATATTATTGAGATTTTCAGCAATGTGATTTTTAAGGCTGCGGCTGGTGCACCCAACATACTGGATCCTGCATTCAGTACATTTAATAACATAAATAATATAGTTGGTGTTGCAGTTAATAAAAGTATTGATATTATGACTAGAGACAAGCAATTGTATTTAAAAATCGATTCGGCCGGCTTGCCAATTTTTGGGGAAAAATTTGGTTTGATCCGAATTTATACGCGGCGAATCGCATGTGCTGTCCGCATCCACATTTCCGGTCCGCAGCGCTGTACTTCTAGTCCGCGGCTCCCGAAAAAAATAGAACATGTCCTATTCTTGTTCTCAATAGCGGACAAAAATAGGCTTTTCTATAGGGGTGCCGGCCCAGTGTATTGCGGATCCACAATACACTACGGACGTGAGAATGGACCCTTAAGGGGGCAGAATCAGCGGTGGATAGATCTCCTTCCTCTACTCTCAATGCCCCCCACACCCTGGGAGTGTCCATCCTGTATTTCTTCCAGCATAATTGCTGAGTTATTATTATTATTTTTTTAAATTAGTATCCTGCATTCCGTTTTGTCTTACTCTCGTACTAATCTTTAGAGATTTTAGAAACTGTTCAATCTTTGGAGATTCCAAGGGTTTTTGGCCAGTTCTTACCCCCGAAAAATTAGCTTAGCGCCTATTTTGCTTAGGGCCCTTTGTCCCTCTCTTTTCCTCTCCTCTTTCTTTTCCCTCTCCCCTTCTTCCCCTTTTTTTGTCGCTCTTTTTTTTTCCTTTCTTTCTTTTACTCTTCTTTTTTCCTCCCCTCTTCCTTTTCTCCTTTTCCTTCTCTTTATTTTTTCCTCCTTTGTTTTCTCTCTTTTCTTTTTTCTCACCCTTCCTTTTAGAGAGTAGCTTTAACAAACAAGAAAAAAAAAAGACAAGAAGAAACAAAAAAAAGAAAACAAGTAAAAAACAAAATAAGTCCAAAATCAAACAACCTCACCAATGCAGAATATAGCAGGTCAGGAGGAGAGGGCATTCATAGAGCGATAAGGGAGCCAACAAGGAGTCCACGGGGTCAGCAGGCAAAGCAGCGAGACCAAAAAACACACCAGGGGCAGGGGAAGGAGCAGGAACAGCAGGGTCTGGAGGACAGGAACAAGCAGAGGGCAGAGGAGGAGTAGTTACAACTTCTGAATGGGAACACAGGCATTACAGCTTCTCAATTAGGGTGCAGTTTTCATAGTTACGATCTTATGCACAATATAACAGGTCAGGAGGAGAGGGCACACACAAAGTGGCAGAACCAGCAAACGCACCAGAGGCAGGAGCAAAAGTTGCAAGGTCCGGAAGGACAGAAACGAGCAAAGGACAAAGGGAGGAGACAATCCCTTCTGATGGTGCAGTGGGGAGATAACCCTCCAATAACACTCAGGCAAGGTTCAAATCAAACGAGTCATTCACAGGGGAGAGGAGAGGGAGGAGGGATACCTCAATGAGTGGGCAGCAAAACTTCCGGGTAAGACCGAGCTCACCAGCCTCCAAGAGAGCCGGCGTTATAGACACCGCAGTTAGAAACACGATCCTCACGAGTCAATCCGGCAGCTTAGAGACAGAGGTGGAATTGGAGAGTGGGAGATGCAAGGGAGCATGGCAGGAGGAGGAGGAAGTGATGCACCTTCCTTACGTCATCACATCCCAACGTGTCTGAATGCAGAATTCTAGGTAATTTCAAAGGGTTCACTTACTTTATCTATAGCCACAGTATATGAAAAGTTTATGAGCACTTGTATGACTAAGAAATAAAGATTTAGAAGTCCAAAATAAATATGTATATTAGGGACCACTGTCCTGTGGCTTTTGCCAGCTACGTGACCTCTACACCCTCCTTGAAATGACTATTGTTTGGGCACTGTATAATATTTTTCTACTGTGGTGGTTATGCTCATGATTGTAATGATGCAATCTAATGTAGCTGTTTTCATCTTTTACCTATGGAAACTCCCAGGAAACTCCATAAATCTACATCCAGCCCTGGTAACACAGCTTGTAACAGAAGCTTAGCCATTGGGGATGCAGTCATAACAGCCACACGAAGATGGTGTCTGGGGAGGCTTAAAGACCCCTCTGCCATGTGTAAGGGATTGCCTCTTATTCAGGGGTCATTCTCACAAGGATCTTCATCAACCACAGGGTTAGGGGCCAAAATTGCTTTTATTTGGCACCTCAGCAAAACCAAAACAAACAATACAAATAAAACACCTGCCCGGCTGGGCTCTAACTAAACATGAGGACTCCCTACCTCGCTGAAAGCCCCGTTCTCACACGGGAAGAACATGCGGCTTTTCCCAGCCTTACAATCCAGCACTTCCAGGCTGTAACAAAGTCCAGTACCTTTTGGGGGATTATGGCCCATAAGTCCTCCTGACTCTGGCCTAGCGACCGTCGATTCCAAGACCTTGCGGAGTCCCCCAAAGTTCAGGTTAACACCTAGCCCCGTGGCCCCTCAGCCAGCTCGGCTGAGCCCACTTGTACAGAGCCTTCCCAGGCCTCTGCTGCACACAGACTCTTCCTCCCCCTAACAGTCTGGACTAGGCTCTTATCCCAGACTGATTTTTCCACCTGCTGACCTGCTGATTGACAGCGAAGAAATGGAAACTCCTGCCATATCTCTCCCCTAGCAGCCGTGAGGCCTGTCACTGCCTCACACATGTTATAAATTAAGCATACCAAAAGGGTGGTCTTTTTACAGATATATTTCTGGGGCCAACAGGCTTTAAGTTATACCTTTGGTTTTGTACGGTTGAAAAAAGATAGAAATCTATGTAGGGCACACTATTACACCACAGCAATGTTTTCTAGCCAGGGCTCCATGAATTCCTTTGGTTCTTTAGAACCTGATTAGGGGTTCCTCTGGAAGACAACATAGAGCATTGTCACTTAAACAATAGATTTAAGATGTGCTAGATCTTCTCCAGTAGCAGAATCTTCTTACATGGACTCCCTCAAGGTGAAAAGTTTTGGAATTACTTGTCAGAATTTACTCTACTTTGGCAGAATTTACAATCTCTCTGAACCAGAATTAAAAGTGCTCAGAGAATACTTTGATGAAAATTTAAAGAAAGGCTTCATTCGACCTTCTTCATCCCCAGCTAGGGCACCTTGAAACCATGCATTCACTACAGAGAACTACAGTAAATAAGATAACTATTAAAAATCGTTATCCCCTGGACGAATGCGTATGAGATTATAGGCCCCTCTTCAATCAAGTTTGGTAAAAATATTAGCAGACCGGAGTCTTTCCAGCAGCTCAGGAATTAGGGGAAGAGCATTAATGGAAGACCGCCTTTAGAACTAGATACGGACATTTAGAATATCTGGTTACGCCATTTGGCCTCGCTAATGCTCCTGCAAAAGTTCAACATTTTGCTAATAATGTGTTTTGAGACTTCTTAGACCAATTTGTTGTTGTGTACCTTGATGAAATTCTTATATTTTCAGACACCTTGGGGGAACATTGCAGACATGTTCAGTTAATCTTGGAACATCTACTGGAAAATAATCTTTACTGTATATCAAACTGGAAAAATGTGAATTTTAACAAACAAAAATCCAATTTCTTGGATATATTATCTCCCCAGAAGGTCTTAGTATGGATCCTAGTAAAATCAAAGCTGTAATAGATTGGCCCACTCCAAGAAATCTTAAAGATGTTCAGCGATTTATAGGGTTTGCAAATTTCTACAGGAGATTCATAAAAGACTTTTCTAAAAACATCTTACCAATCACTTTACTCACAAAGAAAAAACAAGTGGTCTCCAGAGGCACAAGTTGCTTTTGACCAGCTCTTTACTTCTGCGCCCATACTGGTCCATCCAAATCCTGAATTGCCTTTTGTGGTTGAAGTAGATGCCTCAGACTCTACTGTGGGAGCTGTCCTATCTCAACCAGTTGGAGACAAGATGCAACTCCATTCATGTGCTTTTCTTTTTCATACCATGTCATCGCCAGAAAGAAATTATGACATAGGAAACACAGAACTGTTGGCCATTAAAGTTGCTTTCTCTGAGTGGAGACATCTTTTGAAAAGAGCTAATCACCCAGTAAATGTCCTTACTGACCACAAAAATTTTGAATTCATCCGTACAGCTAAAAGACTGTCTGCAAGACAAGCAAAATGGGCCTTGTTTTTCTCTAGATTTAATTTTATCATTTCTTATCGGCCAGGTTCAAGAAATGGCAAGGCTGATTCCTTGTCCAGGAATCTTGCTGAACCACAGAAGGGGTCTAAAACAGAGTCTACTATTTGATCTTCCAAAAATTTTGTAGGAATACCGGGCTCTAAAGTACTTTTAACCATGTTCAGAGAGGGATACCAGAATTACTCTTTCCTTAACCATCCTTCCAAGGATGTGGACCTTTCCTTTAAAGAGGGGGTTTGGAAGCAGGAAAACAGAATATATGTCCTGATTCTGCTCGAATTCAAGTCCTCAAATTGGTCCACGATTCTAAAATTGCAGGGCATCTTGGAGTCATGAAAACTTACAACCTACTGCTTCTTTCATTTTGGTGGCCTAATTGTAAGAACGATGTGAGAAAATATGTTTCCTCCTGTTTAACATGTGCATGAAACAAGACACTGCGATCTCCTCCTCTAGGTCTTCTTCAACCACTTCCAGTTCCATCCAGGCCTTGGGAATCAATTTCCATGGATTTTATTGTGGACCTTCCTCCTTCTAAAGAAATGACTACCATCCTTGTTGTTGTGGACCGAATCACAAAGATGGCCAATTTCATTCCAATTAGAAGAATTCCTACTGCAGAACAAACTGCAGAATTAATGATTAAGGAGATATTTAAGTTGCATGGAATTCCTGACAATGTGATTTCAGATAGAGGTGTTCAATTCACATCAGGATTTTCGAAGAACTTAGGTACAGCCTTAGGATTTAGTTAATTTGTCTTCTGCTTTTCATCCTCAGTCCAATGGCCAGACGGAAAGAACAAACTAAACTCTGGAACAATACCTCTGTTGTTTTATTTCCTACCTTCAAGATGATTGGGTGGACTATTTACCAACAGCAGAATTTGCATACAACAACTCTAAATATAGTGCTACATCTCATTTTTTGCAAACTTTGGCTTACATCCAGTATTTATTCCTAACCTTCCTCTTAGTACACCTATTCCTGCTGTTACTCACAGATTAACGAAATTGCAAGAAACCCAGAAGAAACTAATAGAGATGCTACAAGAAGCCCAAGAAGACTATAAGAAAGCAGCTGATAAACATTGCAAAAGTTCCTCCCACCTTTAAAGTTGGTGATAAGTTTTGGCTATCTACTAGAAATCTGAAAACACATGTTCCACCTCCAAAATTGGGTCAAAACTCACAGGACCTTTCTAGATTTCTGAACAAGTTAATCAAGTTGCCTTCCATCTCAAACTTCCTAACAAATTGAAAATACACCCTGTGTTCCACGTATCATTGCTCAAGCCATTTAACGAAAACCCCTTTCCAGAAAGAAATCAGCCACCTCCTGCACCAGTAAAAGTCCAAGGGGAGGAAGAATACATTGTTGAAAACATTTTGAACTCTAGAATTTTCTGAGGTCAAGTGCAATATCTGGTGCAATAGAAGGGTTATGGACCAGCAGAGAATTCATGGGAACCAGAAAACAATGTTCACGCCCCTAGGCTTACAAAGGCATTTCATGACAGACATCCCAAGAAACCAGCTCCTAAAATGTCCAGAGGCCACTCTGAAAGGAGGGGACTATTGTCAGGACTCGAACCCCAGGACTCCAAATGAGTTATTCTGCTTTATGGACAGCTCCTGTGCTGAACTTATGCCTAGTTTCTGTGCCTCTAGTTTCGGTTCCCGCCTTTCTGGTTTGATCCACCCTGTTCCATGATTGAAAATCGTATTTAAGCCCAGCCTTGCACTTCCTACCTTGCAAGATTATTGTGCTCCTAGACTGTAATCAAGCTAGTCTCTCCTGCTTGCTGCTTGCTGACATTATCATGTGCATCGACCACTGGCTTCCTTCTGACTACGGTATTTGCCTTCTCCTGCTTGCTGACGTTATCCTGTGTATCGACCACTGGCTTCCTTCTGACTACGTTACCCCAGGTAGTTGCTATAAAGACTCCGAACCAGACCCGGACGGTTACATTACTGCTCTATAACCTACATCCAGAGCAAGGTAATTCATCCAATGATGGATTTATCATTTGCCTTATATTAGAGGGAAACATTGTCCCTTGTTTAATTTAGAATAATCCAAGAATCAACAGCTCATCTCCACCATCTAATATGCATTATTCATAAAATTTCATACATTTACAAATAAGACTATTAGGCCCATTTTCAATTATGTAATTCTTTCAATATATATGCCACAGAGTTCAATAGTTTTATTGAATTACAGTAAAGAATCCCTTTTATCCTTTAGACCACAGGTTGGCAACATGTTGACCTGGATCATCCAATCATTCTTCAATGGTCCAAGGTAGATTGTGGGCCAAACGCTATTGTTCCTTCCACCTCCATATAACATTCTACTTATCCAGCAAAATAAAAGCTTGAAAACACATATCCAACACTGAGTCTGCCTTAGCCAGCTCGCCAGGACTCCAGCAAGGAGCACAGTGTGAAGTTTGAAAGAAGTTTAACCGCCTGGACACGTGCAGCCTACTCAAATACCTGATACTGTGTAAACGCCTGTGTACTTTGCCTTGTGTAAAAGCCTGGACTACCCCAACATTAATCTTAAAAAACAGAGGAGGGTACATGTTCAGATGTGTACATGAAATACGTGTACACATAATGGCCTACTGCAGCCTAACATGAGGTTGGACTTCTGACCTTCTTGAACACTATGGGAAAATAGGTAAAGCAACTTGGTAAATGGCATAATTTTAAATGCCCCAGACTGCACCAAAGTTCTGTCACAAGGTAAATCAAGAAATCGCTGGTTTACACTTAGACATAAAAGACTAAATATGCACCTAATTTATAATCCAGCTAGACAAGGTTTATAATGTTCAAATATTAGGATTTGTAAATCTGGGCCAATTGTTCACCCTATCAACCCCCTTTATAAGTTACATACCATTCCCCCATGGTCCTTTTACAACTCGGTACCAAGTAGATTTCAAGACCCTCTGAAGTTTGAATGGAAGATCCTCAGCTTTCTAGTGTCACCTACCCCTGCTCTAGATGAAGCAAATCCTCATTTGTTAAGGTTACACCCCTGACACAGACTACATTTCTCTAGTTTTGCCATAAGCCATTCCATTATAATTTCCAGGTAGAAGTGGCCAGTAACAGTATCCTCACCAAAAAAAAAAAAAAGGAGCTGCCCGCTATTTTCTATTAATTGTACACATTTTATAACTAGTCTGTACTGGAGCGGCAATGGGGGGGGGGGGGGTCTGTGGATGGCACTGTTATGGGGTGGGTGGGGGTCTGTGGATGGCTTCTACCTCACAGTTTTGTTTTGTTTTTTTGCCTTCCTCTGGATCAACTTGCAGGATGACAGGCCGAACTGGATGGACAAATGTCTTTTTTTGGCCTTATGTACTATGTTACTATGTTACAGGGCTTTGCTTTTTCATCATCCTCTTTGAATCACCCTGTATTTATACATACTGATTAGATCATCTCAATTAGTAAATATAAGTCCTTGAGTTGTCTTCTGCAGAAAAGTTATTGCCTTTGTCGTCAGAAGAAAGAGCAGATGAGCCTTCTTGACACGTTAAGTTGACCAAGAGGCCTGAAAAAAACACAAGTCATAAACTGTTGTAGACCATTCAGTGAGCGGATGTGCACCCACTATCTTCCATTTGCTCATAGATAACCTAACATTCCAAATCTTTCCAATGACAGAACCCTAGAAACTTTATGAAGTCAATTTCACATTACAGTAACCTTTCTGTACATATTTCTACTTAGCATTCAGCAGTCACTTATAATGGACCCTACAAACATAACATCTCCAGACATGTTCGTCCTTCTTGGACTATCAGATGTTCCTTACCTCCAGGTTATATGCTTTCTTATGTTCTTGGTGATGTATATGATAACATTGGCAGGAAATCTTCTACTGATCATCGTGGTGAAGATTAACCCAGCTCTACAGACCCCCATGTACTTTTTTTTAAGTAATCTCTCTTTTATTGACATCTTCTTCTCATCTACCATAGTTCCACAAATCTTGATAAATACTCTTGCTGAGGATAAAAGTATTTCCCTGTTCGGATGTGCACTGCAAATGTACTTCTCTCTAGCTTTAGGGGCAATGGAGTGTATAATACTGGCAGTTATGGCCTATGATCGATTTGCTGCCATCTGTAGGCCACTTCACTACAACACCATTATGAACATGAGGTTGTGCATTACTCTAGCTGTAGGATCATGGACAGCATGCTTCATCAATTCTGCTTTCCATGTGTTCATTACAGTCCAACTTCCCTACTGCAAATCTCACCATATCAGCCACTTCTTTTGTGAGATACCTCCCTTCTTACAAATATCTTGCAGAGATACGAGACTTAATGAAATAGCGATGTACGTTTCTGCAGGTATTGTTGTCACAATGTCCTTATTCTTAACTCTGATTTCATATATCCATATTATAGCCAACTATTTTTAAGATCCAGTCTTCTCAAGGGAGGCAAAAGGCATTCTCCACATGTGCTTCGCACCTTATTGTTGTCACCCTCTACTATGGGACCATTATGTTCATGTATCTAAGACCCCGTTCTGCTTACTTACCAGAAACAGACAAGACAATATCTGTCCTGTATACAGTTGTGACTCCGATGTTGAACCCCTTCATTTACAGTGTAAGAAATAAGGACGTAAAATGTACCATAAAAATTAGTTTGACTAGAAAATGAAGTCTCTAAAAGAATTTTGTGTACATTGTAAAACACTGAAATAAAGGATCTCTCATACTTATTGTTGCCTTCGAGGTTGATTCCACAAGAGCAGATGCTGGAACTGGTCACCACTGATAGAAAGCAAAGAATATTGGTCAACAAAACCAATTAGTAGTATGTTGTTTTTAGTTTTGGGTGCTTTACCTGAATGAGTCTTTCTGTGACCCTGGAGAAAGAATCTGGAGAGAGGCTTAGAAATAAAAAGATAAAATTTGTGTAATGCCCCGCTAGGGGGCATTACCACTCTTTTTGCCCCTCTGCTATCATTAATGGTAAATCCTGTGTCATCTTGCATAATTATTATATGTCCTGCAAAATGTGTATTCATTCCTATGCAACTGTTGTGTGTTCATGTAATTTCCTGGTTCACTAGCAGGTGGCAGCACACTTGGCAGAGCTAGTTTCCTGGAGAGGAACTTTCTAGTTCCATTCCAGCCCTCTCTAGAGTCAGTTAGTTAGTGGTCAGTCTAGCCTTCCCCTCCTAGGGGAGAGGTTGCAAGTCAGTCTAGCCTACCCCCTCCTGGGGAAAGGGTGTGTGTTGGCTAGCAGAGCACTGTCTGCTCTGCTAGACCCAGAGGCCCAGCCTCTGAAGTCTTCATGGTTGCTTGTCCCCTCCTAGGCTCACATTGCCTTAACCTCCAAGCTAAGAGAGCTTGATGCTAAGAAGAAGTTCCTTGGATTAAAGTAAGAGACAGACTACAGACAGCTAAACTAAGCTCCAGCAGAAGAGGAAAGTTCCTATTTAATCCAGCTAGCACAGCAGAGCTGAGAGAGCTACAGCAAAGCAGAGCTAAGATTGTTGCAGAAGTGTTTGCCTGCCAAAGTTAAGCCAATACCTGATGATGACCAAAATACCTTTTGGAAACTGTTTGGATTACCGTTTATGAAAAGTAAAGCTGTGTTCAACGTTACTACAAGTCTGGACTTCATTTATTCTACCTCCTACACCATCCAAGTTCAACAACCCCTTTTTTTGCAATGCTTCAGACTACACCACATCTGGGATCCAAGGATATCCAGGTAGGAGCACTGTGACATGTGCATACAACATCTACAGAGACATTGTAGGCCACTCCACTCTGGCAATCCTACCCTGGGTACTAACACTACCATCTACAAAGAGGACTACATGTCTTCGTTGCCTAACTGCAACTGGCGTCACAACTACTTGACCTATAAGAGGGACATATTTCGTAGAGACCTCCTAAGGGGCAAGGGATTCCCCAGACATGGGCAATAGGCCTGTTGCATCTCAAGGGGCGTCACAAACAAAAAACTCTATAATGCCTTAAATGGACCATAGTGGGTCTGTTGCATTTGTTTAAGAACTGCCTGGTTGCTACTCCTGTCATCTTCATTCCAGATCTATATACACTCACCTAAAGAATTATTAGAAACACCTGTTCTATTTCTCATTGATGCGATTATCTAGTCAACCAATTACATGGCAGTTGGTTCAATGCATCTAGGGTTGTGGTCCTGGTCAAGACAATCTCCTGAACTCCAAACTGAATGTCAGAATGGGAAAGAAAGGTGATTTAAGCAATTTTGAGCGTGGCATGGTTGTTAGTGCCAGACGGGCCGGTCTAAGTATTTCACAATCTGCTCAGTTACTGGGATTTTCACGCACAACCATTTCTAGGGTTTACAAAGAATGGTGTGAAAAGGGAAAAACATCCAGTATGCGGCAGTCCTGTGGGCGAAAACGCCTTGTTGATGCTAGAGGTCAGAGCAGAATGGGCCGACTGATTCAAGCTGATAGAAGAGCAACGTTGACTGAAATAACCACTCGTTACAACCGAGGTATGCAGCAAAGCATAACCTTTGCACAACCTTGAGGCGGATGGGCTACAACAGCAGAAGACCCCACCGGGTACCACTCATCTCCACTACAAATAGGAAAAAGAGGCTACAATTTGCACGAGCACACAAAAATTGGACTGTTGAAGACTGGAAAAATGTTGCCTGACCTTGGCCATGGTTTAAATGCCACGGGCTACCTGAGCATTGTTTCTGACCATGTCCATCCCTTCATGACCACCATGTACCCATCCTCTGATGGCTACTTCCAGCAGGATAATGCACCAGGTCACAAAGCTGGAATCATTTCAAATTGGTTTCTTGAACATGACAATGAGTTCACTGTACTAAAATGGCCCCCACAGTCACCAGATCTCAACCCAATAGAGCATCTTTGGGATGTGGTGGAACAGGAGCTTCGTGCCCTGGATCTGCATCCCTCAAATCTCCATCAAGATGCTATTCTATCAATATGGGCCAACATTTCTAAAGAATGCTATCAGCACCTTGTTGAATCAATGCCACGTAGAATTAAGGCAGTTCTGAAGGCAAAAGGGGGTCCAACACCGTATTAGTATGGTGTTCCTAATAATTCTTTAGTTTGTAGAGAAGAAATAGAATGAACCTTTTAGATGGCGCTGTCAGCAGGAGTCAGAAATAGGTAGGTATTGTTAACACAATACTTTTTTATTTTCAGTCAACGCGTTTCAGGGGCGGAGGGCCCCCTTCATCAGGACAATATATGGTGTATATTGTCCTGATAAAGGGGGCCCTCCGCCCCTGAAACGCGTTGACTGAAAATAAAAAAGTATTGTGTTAACAATACCTACCTATTTCTGACTCCTGCTGACAGCGCCATCTAAAAGGTTCATTCTATTTCTTCTCTACAAACGATACCTCTCCCCGACGATTGCTTCCAAGGCACGGGGCTGGAACCTAGGCAGCAGCGCAGGCACCCCGCATGCTGATCAGGCAAATCAGCAGAAGCTTCATATAGGTGTTGTGACTGAAAGTAAGAGTTTTAACTTACCTCTTTTATCAATTATCCCACTATACCACACATGAGGCGCTGCCTCCTATTCCTCTTTTATCTTCTAATAATTCTTTAGGTAAGTGTAGATACCTATCAAATGAAATCCCATTCTCAGAATGAAGATCTCCATTAACCACTAATTTTCCTTCAATTGACTGCTATCAAATTAATCAAACAAATGCCATATTCTGCAAAGCAAAAGCTGCTCTCTGTATAGCCTAGAGAGGAGGCTACAGAGCAGGAGATCCTCCTCAATGGCATCCATATACCCTGAAAGTATATGTGAGGAACTACCATATTTTTCGCCCTATAAGACGCACCGATCAATAAGACGCACCTAGGTTTTTGAGGAGGAAAATAAGAAAAATATATATTTTCAACCAAAAGGTGTGCTTTTGATGGGTTTTGAACTAATGGTGGTCTGTGCATGACACTATTATGGGGGATCTGTGGATGACACACTGCTATAGGGGGGATCTGTGGATGGCACTGTTATGGGGGGATCTGTGGATGGCACTGTTATGGGGGAATCTGTGGATGGCACTGTTATGGGGGGATCTGTGGATGGCACTGTTATGGGGGGTGATCTTTGGATGGCACTGTTATGGGGGGTGATCTTTGGATGGCACTTATGGGGGGTGATCTTTGGATGGCACTGTTATGGGGGGTGATCTGTGGATGGCACTGTTATGGGGGGTGATCTTTGGATGGCACTGTTATGGGGGTGATCTTTGGATGGCACTTATGGGGGGTGATCTTTGGATGGCACTGTTATGGGGGGTGATCTGTGGATGGAACTGTTATGTAGGCGGATCTGTGGATGGCACTGTTATGGGGGGGGGGATCTGTGGATGGCACTGCTATATATGTGTCACCGACAGATCCCCACCCCATAACAGTGCTATCCACATATCCCCCACCTCATAATAGTGGCATCCACAGATGACCTAGTATACCATAGCTAAACCTGTGGAAGGGGGAGGGAGGAGGGGCCGGTGTCATGCAAATGCGGTGGGGCCGGTGCGGTCACTGTACTCTGGACCCACCGCTCTCTCACTTCCTTAATGCCTAAACATTTTATAATAATAGCTTTAATTGACGTTCCGATCCCCAGCCCCATCTGTACCACCGTACTTACTAAATGTCCTGTAGCAGGCAGAGCAGGGAGGGCAGGCTCATTTATGAATGAAGTAGGCGGCGCAGGCACATGACGTCAGTGAGTTACGGCCGGCCGGCCGCCCTGCTCTGCCTGCTACAGGACATTTAGTAAGGGTAGTACAGATGGGACTGGGGATCGGAACGTCAATTAAAGCTATTATTATAAAATGTTTAAGCAATAAAGCAGTGAGTGAGCGGTGGGGCCGGAGTACAGTGACCGCACCGCCCCGCCGCATTTGCATGACACCGGCCCCTCCTCCCTCCCCCCGTCCAGCTGATACATCGCAGTCTGCGATGTAAAATGGCAGCATTCGCCCCATAAGACGCAGGGGCATTTCCCCCCCCCCCACACTTTTGGGGGGGAAAAGGTGCGTCTTATGGGGTGAAAAATACGGCAATACAATAAACTTTTCTCACCGTGATCGCATTACAACACAAAATGCTTGACTTTGTAAATTATCTGACTTTGGCTTAAACTTTTAATAACTTAGAGTCAAAAGGTACAAGAAATATCTGTAGTTTAAATCTTTCACAAATTAAGATAATTTTCTTATTCTTAGAAAGTGGGTGCCAGGAGACTTATAATAATCCCTGAGAGCTTTGAACATGGCATCAATTCTACAACCATTCACTTATATAAAGAAAATGTTAGTGACTTAATAAATAGTACAGTAATGTCTCAATCCACTCCACTCTATCAACAGAGACAGAAGCAGACATATAAGAAATATAAACTTCAGAGAAGAATTTCTTTAAAAAAATTAAAAAACTTTCCAGAATATATATTTTTTTTCAATTTAGGATCTATCCTTATTATTACTTGAGCTCTTAAGGTAAGTAAAATTCAAGCTTCTGCAAAATACTTAATCTCCACCTCAAGGGATTAAGCAATTTCTGACTTAGACTTTTGACTATTGCCATTATAACCGTGAATGTTGATGTAGTTCTGGGGGGGGAAGTCAGTTCTGACAGCACTGTTTTGGGTTTCCTAATAATGAAAATATAAAAGCAAAGTTAAAAGGAACATTTTCATAATGACTTGATGTAATTGGAACAACAAGTGTTTTGATAGGAGACCCCACCAAACTTGAACATGCATGTTAATTTGAAGAATGCACGGTACTGAGTACAACATTAAGAGCTTAATAAAATCCGTAGAACTTAGGGCCACTGACACTAATTTCCTGGATGGTTGGTGGGCTTCCTTAGGGTCACTTTCTGCTGTACAGTATTTGCTGCTTCTATGTAGGATCCATTGACATGGCCACAGTAATATAGCATTCTTATCCTGAGGAGGTTTATGAACCACCAGGTGACACCATGTGCTTTAACTGAGTTTTTTTAAATTTGAGATTTCCACTTTACTTGAATTTTGCATTATGAGAACTCAGATGACCATTTAATATGACCATATGGCTGACGGTACCTATTTTAGAAGACTTGGCTGATGCTCTAGCTTATATGGGAGCCTTCCACAGATAACAGGTTTTAGAGGAAAAAAAGGAATAGACATATTAGATTTCAGAAGTGTCTGGCAGAAACTTATTCCCAGGTCTCAATAAAAAAAAAATCATTTTAATAAGAATTTTAATCCACAAGAATGATTAAAAAAGGAAAATTTAAATGAACAGAATACAAGCAAAACCATATCTTGAATAACCCTTCTATCCTAACCACCCACCCTCCTTTCTCTGTTCTTCTGGCCCGGGGCACAATTTTGCTATCAAAGCCATTCATTATGCAGTGCTTTCATATATGAATATTTGTTTCAGCTCATATATTTCCCGGCTTCAGTTGTCACTAAGCCACTCCTGTTGTCTTGTCTGTGTGCTTAGGGTGATTGTCTTGTTGGTAGGAGAACATTCGGCCCAGTCTGAGTGTCAGAGCACTCTGGATCAGGTTTTCATTAATGATATCTCTGTACCACCTTGCTCTGTTTAGGTTTCTCTCAATCCTGACCAGTCTCTCTGTCCCATCTTCTAGAAAAAAGCACTCTTATAGCATGATTTTGCCTCCACTATGCTTCACTGTAGGGATGGTATTGAGCAGGTGATAAGCAGTGCTTGGTTTAGGTGCTTTTTTTGCAAACTCCAGGCAGGCTTCCATATGTCTTACTGAGAAGCTTCTTTCTGGCCACTCTGCCATAAAGCTTAGATTGGTGGAGTCCTGCGATGATGGTTGACTTTTAGGAAGTTTCTCAACAGAATCTTTGTAACTTAGCCATAGTGATCATTGGGTTCTTGGTCACCTCTCCTCCAGGCCCCTTCTCTCCTAATTACTTAGTTTGGTGGGGCTGCAAGCTCTAGAAAGATTCCTGGTTGTTCCAAAAGTCTTCAATTTAAGAATCATGGAGGCCACTGTCCTCTTGAGGACTTTTCAATACAGCACACATTTTTGTACTCTTCTCCAAATCTGTGTCTCCACATAATCCTTTCTATGGACATTTCTTTACTCTGCATTGCTTGATTTTTGCTCTGATATGCACTGTTAGCTGTGAGACCTTATACAGACAGGGGTGTATCTTTTGAAATCATGTCCAATCAGCTGAATATATCACACAAGAAAAAACGTGGATAGATCCGGCACCGAAATAAAAACAAATTCTATTGAGGTGTTCAGCAATGTGATTTTTAAGGCTGCGGGAGGTGGACCCAACATACTGGATCCTGCATTCAATAACATAAATAATATAGCTGGTGTTGCAGTTAATAAAAGTATTGATATTATGACAATAGTTATTTGCTGTGGAGGTCACAGACTTACAAGGTTTGATGGATTTACATATATTACATCTGTTATGACCACATTTATACAGGCCTTTGCATGTGAGCCAGTGTTGTGCATTTCCGCCAATGTGACTGTTTGGAGACCTATACATAGAAGGAGCTAAAGTATTACCTAGTGTGATACCCCGTTTGGCGACAAATCTGCAGCCATTCTTGAGAATGTTTTCATTTAGGGGTCATCATCCAAAATAGTTAAGTATTTATTGAGGAGATTAACAATCTCATAATATTCTAAATAATAATTTGTAGAAAAAGTAACCTAATCAGTATTGCGATTAGTAGTGTTACGTTTTTTGGGGAATACACATTTTTTGTTTTGTGAGAGTGCCATCGCTGAGTACAGATTCTCTATTTTTAGTGATCTCAATATTTTTGGCACGATTGAGAGGCCAATTAGGATAGCCTCTTTCTTTGAGGTGGCTATCAATGATGACGCATTCCTTATAAATATCCTTGATGTCTGAACAGGCACGTAACACCCTGATGTACTCCCCTGCCGGGATGCTGCGAATTGTGTTCTTGAGATGGCAGCTTCTTGTGTCCAAAATAGTGTTACGTGCTGTAGGTTTTCAATACAACTTGGTAATAACCCAGTTATGAGAGGAATCTCCAATCAGAGTTTTTTTTTTCATATGGTTAGCTATTATAAGTGAAAATAAGCGGAAAAACTATTGTTATTTAGATCTTCAACAAAGGCTGGCACAAACGCCACAGGGCCCCTCCAAACAAGGAGATTATATATATAACGTCCATACCAGCCTATATAAGATAAATAAGGATTATGTTCAGAAAAAATTTGGTATCGAAGGATACAGCGCTTGAATATCGCAGTGTAGATGATGATCCACCCATTCACAAAGTTTTCAAAAATGAATCCAGAGCAGGAGACAATAGGTCTATATGTAATAGGGCTATCCTGCTTATGGTAAGCCCCAACATGATAGGTGTGCAAGGACAATCCAATTTCAGGTACTCTTTTTCGTTGTCAAATCTGAGACCTTCGTCTAGTAAAGAATCAAGGGCCCTGACAAATTCTGGAGTGGGGTCTTTAATTAATTTCCTATAGGTACCAGTGTCCTCTAAAATGTTATTGATAGCTGCTTCATAATCCTTACAATTTATGAGCACTACGGCGCCTCCCTTATCAGAATTGTGAATTATGATGTCTTTGTTATTTTGGAGTTCTCTAAGTGCCAGAGTTTGGGAAGCGGCCATAGTATTGTTTTTTTATTTATTGTATTTTATTGTAATGATCTAAGTTCCCTTTCCATGGTTTTGGTTCTTGACTGTACCGGAAAAAAATTGATTGGTGATATTAATAGGTGTCACCATAGTTTCACTAATTTTAGGTATAGATTCCTCACTAGTTTGCGCGGTGCCACAGCAGCCAATCTGTTCTAGAAACAAATGCCTGAAGAGGGCCACACTTGTGTATAAATTGTCCACATAAAGATGGTACCCCTTGCCAAATAAGGGTGACACCAAGTCCCAGACTGTCTTCCCACTGCTCCCCAGGTAGTCAGGGCAACCGACCGGCCCTTTCACAGAGCTTATACAATTTGACCCCATACCGGGCGCGCTTGCTTGGGATGTATTGTTTGAAGCCAAGGCGCCCGGTAAAATGTATTAGGGACTCGTCTACGCAGATGTTTTGCTCAGGGGTATACAAATCTGCAAATTTCTGGTTGAAGTGGTCTATGAGGGGCCGAATTTTGTGGAGCCGGTGAAAAGCTGGGTGGCCTCTGGGACGGGAGGTGGTGTTGTCGCTAAAGTGCAGGAAACGCAGGATGGTCTCAAATCGTGTCCTGGACATAGCAGCAGAGAACATGGGCATGTGATGAATTGGGTTCGTGGACCAATATGACCGCAATTCATGCTTTTTGGTTAGACCCATGTTGAGGAGAAGGCCCAGAAAAATTTTAATTTCGGAAACTTGGACTGGTTTCCACCGGAAAGGCTGGGCATAAAAGCTTCCCGGGTTGGCGGATATAAATTGAGTGGCATACCGATTTGTTTCTGCCACAACTAAGTCCAAGAACTCCGCAGTCAAGAACAGCTCAAAAAATCCCAGGGCCGAACCGATCTGAGCTGTCTCAACCCGAACTCCACACTGGGCGGTAAAAGGGGGAACTACAGGTGCGGCTGAAGTTGGGGACTGCCAATCAGGATTTGCCAGCACCTCAGGGATTCTAGGGGCTCTACGGGCCTGTCTGTGCGGTGGCTGCGACGGGGTAACTACTGCACGTGCCACCGTACCAGCTTCAACTGCCCTTCTGGTGCTCGCCACTTCACCATGTTCTACGGCAGTGCTGGTACTAGGTCCAGGATGAGCTGCGCTGCTGGTGTATGCCTCATCACGTAATTCGACAGCGCCAGCCCCACTCTGCTGCCCTTAAAGCGGATCCTGCGCAACCTGTGGTCTAGCGACACGGGGCTGGGTACGCCTGGTGCTATCAGGGACCTAAACCTCCTCGTCCGAACTTTGAGTCAGACTGACACTGCTTTCTACAGGTTCATATTTTGACCCGCTAGATTCATCAGATGAGGGTTCCCATTCCTCATCCGACTGGGTCAGAAGCCTGTAGGCCTCTTCAGAAGAATACCCCCTGTTTGACATTTGGGCTACTAAATTTAGGGGTATTCCCTGAGACTACCCAAGAAAAAAAGCAAGCCTGTCTTACAAATGGGAGGCTAGCGAAGTACCGGAGGCCGCTGCGGTTGATAAAAAATATAAAAACTGATTTTTTTTTTATCGCCGCAGCGCTTGTGAAGTGATTGTGCAGTGATCAAAAAATATATATTTTTTGTCACTGTGGCGGGGCGGGCGTGGGTGAACGCACGTGTGGGCGACCGATCAGGCCTAATCGGGCAAACACTGCGTTTTGGGTAGAGGGCGAGCTAAGGTGACACTAATACTATCATAGATCTGACTGTGATCAGTTTTGATCACTTACAGATACTATAAAAGTACAAATGCTGATTAGCGATACGCTAATCAGCGAATCAGTGACTGCGGTGCGGTGGGCTGGGCGCTAAACGATCGTTAAACTACCTAACCAAGGGGCCTAAACTATCCCTAAAACCTAACAGTCAATACCAGTGAAAAAAAAAGTGACAGTTTACACTGATCACTTTTTTCCCTTTCACTAGTGATTGACAGGGGCAAGAAGGGGTGATCAAGGGGTTAATTGGGGTGCAGGGGGGTGATCTGGGGCTATGTGTGGTGTTTGGTGCTTAGATGAAGATCAGATCACATTTTATGACCAATTTGTGCAGAAATCCATATCATTCCAAAGGGCTCACATACTTTTTCTTGCAACTGTATCTCAAGATATAGAAAAGATTCTGTTCCTGGTCAGAAAACCCGTCTCCAAATTTGGAGGGACCAAACATCCAGAAGATCTTGGAATCCTTACAGCAGGGAATCGAGGCGGGGCTTAGACCACCCACCCTCAAAGTACAGGTGTCGGCTCTCGGCTGTTTTTATTATTCCGATCTTGCCAACCACAGATGGATAAAAAGATTCATGAGGGCAGCCTCCAGGCTTCGACCAACTCTAATGTCTCGTATTCCCCCCTGGGACCTTAATATTGTTTTCACTGGTATAACACTTTGTCCTTTTGAGCCACTAGATGTTTGTTCTATCAAACTTATATCTTTCAAAACCGCGTTTCTAATCGCAATCACGTCGGCCAGGAGACTGGGTGAGATACAGGCCATTTCCATTAGGGGACCTTACCTGCGAGTCACGGAGGATAGAATAGTTCTTAAGCTAGACCCGGGGTTCCTCAACTTAGTGTCAACTTTTCGTGACCAGGAGATCATTTTGCCATCCTTTTGCAATCCTCCTTCAAACAGCAAAGAATCCGTTTTCCATACCCTGGATGTCAGGTGTACAGTCTTGAATTATATTGAGGCTACTAAAGATTTCAGGAAGTCAGATAGCCTTCTGATTCAATTATTAGGCAGAAACAAGGGCAAACAAATTTTAAAAGCTTCCTTAGCTAGGTGGATTAGGAACACCATTTCCCTCTGCCATGAGATTGAGGGCCTTCCCTGTCCACAAAATTTGAAAGCCAATTCGACTAGGGCAATGTCTTCTTCTTAGGCGGACAAAGCAGGAGCATCTTTCGAAGACATTTGCAGGACCACTACATGGTCTAGTGTTCATACATTCATGAAGCACTATAGATTATATCTTTTCGGAAATTGTGACTTGTCTTTTGGACGTAAAGTCCTTAAGCCAGTCACCCCCCCATGATTTATTATTTTGTATATCTCCTCATGTGCCGTCGTGATGATGATATGGAAAGCCGAAATTAGTCTTACAGGTAATTCAGTTTCCATGAGATCACCACAACGGCACATTATTCCCTCCCAGTTATTTGTTTTTCAAGTTGACCTTCTGGTGGGTATGAAGTAATACCTTTCTATAGGTTATATTGCTCTTTTTTTCTCTCTTTTGTGTTAACCACCACCTTTTGCTCTTTGTAATTTTGGAAACACTGGTGTTGGTGGTGGGAGGAGGGTTTTTTTAAACCTTTCTCTGTTCCTGCCCCTACCGAGGTCAGGGGTTAATCTCCTCATGTGCCGTTGTGGTGATATCATGGAAACTGAATTACCGGTAAGACTAATTCCGGCTATCCTGCTTATGTATCTTAGGTAAGCCCAACATGATAGGTGTACAGGGACAATCCATTTTCAGGTACTCTTTTTTATCATCACTCAAGACACCCAATCTGAGACCTTCGTCTAGTATAGAATCATGGGCCCTGACAAATTCTGGAGTGGGGTCTTTAATTAATTTCCTATAGGTACCAGTGTCCTGTAAAATGTTATTGATAGCTGCTTCATAATCCTTACAGTTTATGACCACTACGGCGCCTCCCTTATCAGATTTGCAAATTATGATGTCTGTTATTTTGGAGTTCTTTAAGTGCCAGAGTTTGGGCAGCGGTCATAGTAGTTATTTTCTTTATTGTATATTGTAATGATATAAGTTCCCTTACCATGATATTTCAGAACTTATCCATGGAGCTGGTTCTTGACTGTACTGGATAAAAACCAGGATTGGTGATCAGTGATGGTCAGTTCGCAGTGTTCGCCATCGAAAAACATGCGGGCTGCCATCTTTAGTAAGGTAGACTCACCCGTCCGGCGATGCGCAGGTAAGCCCTTACCTGTGCCTGTGTCGGTAGGCGGTCTGAAATCAAATGCAGTCACCGGGAGCAGGCAGTTCAGAGAACAGCCCGATCAAGGCCCCCGGCGGCTGTTCTCGAAACTGCCTGCTGCCGGTGACTGCATTTGATTTCAGACCGGCTCCCGACACAGGTAAGGGCTTACCTGTACATCGCCGGACAGGTGAGTCTACCTTACTAAAGATGGCAGCCCGCATGTGTTCGCTGGCGAACACTGCGAACTAACCATCACTGTTGGTGATATTAATAGGTGTCACCATAGTTTCACTAATTTTAGGTACAGATTCCTCACTTTAAATCATTAAGATGTTAAATTGCTAATTGATCCTGGAAGGACAATCCACGAAATATGTTTGTAGGTACAATAGATGGTACATCAACATCTTCCTTACGCTGTTTATCAGTGGCATACTGCTCCTAGAAAAAAATTGCACTACTAATTTATTTATATCAAGTAAAGTAGAAAAAAAATATCAAAATGATTATCAGGGACAAAGTTAAGTCCATTGGATAGAACACTGATTTGTTGTTCGGTAAGCTTAGTAGATGGCAGGTTGATCACATTATGTCTTTGTTCAGACTGCTCCTTGGAGTAGGATCTTTTGTGTTTACGGCCTGTCCGGCGTCGTTTTTTTTGTTGTTGATAATTATATTGTAGCTTAGTAGTACGATTATAAGGAGTATTCACATCAGTTTCAGAAAAATAAGATAGTCCCTCTGAAGTTTCTGCCTCAGTAGAACTGAAGCTGACATAAATTTTTGATTTTCTATATTTCTTGGATCTATTTTTGAGAATAGACTTTGGTGTTTGTAGGTCATCCTCGTTATGTTTCCAGTTATACACAGAAAGTAGCATTTCAACAAAAAAACCTCATGCAGCGGAGTCCTCTCTTTCATAACGCAAACAGGATGGATCAGTTATGCAGCCCTTAGACTTCTATTATGACGGAATTAATAACGGAATGCCTTTAAAGGCATTCCGTTATGTATTCCGTCATAGAATTGCGTTATGGTCCGTGGTAACGGAATCCATAACGCAATTCTGCTTTAACCAGTAAACGAATTTCATAAGCGGAAATTCGCTCATCTCTAGTCTCAATACTTATGTCCATGCCAAATTGTAGTTTTTTCCTTTTAATAAATTTGTAAAATTCTGTTTTTGCATTCTTATTTTGGGGTACTGAGTGCAAGTTCATGGGGAAAAACTTGATCATCTTTTATTTTATCACAAGGCCGCAAAATTGTAAAATGTGAAAAAATTAAAGGTCCTGAAGACTTTCAGAATGCATTGTATATGAAAAGCCAGTTAATACCCTTCTTTGTAGTATTACCACATTAACTTGGTGTAATTTATTAACTGTAACCTTTGTTCTTTCTTCAGGTTTCTATATATTCCTATGGAGAACGTCAACCAGACACTTCCTAGTCGGTTCTTCCTGCTTGGAGTATCTACTGTCCCTCAGCTTCAGGTTCCAGGTTTCCTTTTATTTTTGGTGATGTATTTGATCACAATAGCAGGAAACTGTCTTCTTCTCATTACAGTGAGGATCAGCCCAATGTTACACACCCCTATGTACTTCTTCCTGAGTAATCTTTCTTTAATTGACATTGGTTTCTCCTCCACAGTAGTTCCTGTACTCCTCAAAAATACTCTTTCCGCAGACAAAAGTATTTCAGTGGGGGGTTGTGTTTTCCAGATGTTCTGCTATTTAGTATTTGGGGTAGCAGAATGCATTTTACTTGCCGTCATGGCTTACGATAGGTTTGTGGCCATCCGTAGACCACTGCATTACAGCAGTATTATGAACATGCGGTTTTACATCATCTTAGCCTTAATACCATGGATGGTTGGTTTTGTTAACGCTTCTATACAAGTGTTCATCACCTGGAGACTTCCCTTCTGCAAGACTCATCATATCAACCATTTTATTTGTGAAGTACCCCCTTTCTTACGAATTTCCTGTACAGATCCTTGGCTGAATGAGATAGCCATGTATGTAGCAACCGGGATCGTTGTTTTGTTTTCTTTTCTCTTGACATTGATTTCCTATGTTTATATAATCTCCACCATTGTAAGAATACGTTCCTCACATGGAAGACATGCAGTTTTTTCGACATGTACCTCCCATCTCACTGTTGTCACCCTCTATTATGGAACCATCATGTCCATCTATCTTCAGCCTCCATCTTCTCACTCTCTGGAAACAGACAACAAGCTATCTGTTCTCTATACGGTGGTCACTCCGATGTTGAATCCCATCATCTACAGCATAAGAAATAAGGAAGTAAAAAACTGTATAATCAATATAAAAAATCGAGCAAATTTGTCTAAAAACATTTTGAAGTAAGTTATAGTAACATAGTGACATAGAATATAAGGCCGAAAAAATACATTTGTCCATCCAGTTCGGCCTGTTATCCTGCAAGTTGATCCAGAGGAAGGCAAAAAAAAAAACTGTGAGGTAGAAGCCAATATTTCCCACTTAAGTGGGAATAAAAATTCCTTCCCGACTCCAATCAGGCAATCAGAATAACTCCCTGGATCCCCGACCCCTCTCTAGTAGCTATATCCTGTAATATTATTACACTCCAGAAATACATCCAGGCCCCTCCTGAATTCCTTTATTGTACTCACCATCACCACCTCCTCAGGCAGAGAGCTCCATAGTCTCACTGCTCTTACCGTAAAGAATCCTCTTCTATTTTTGTGTACAAACCTTCTTTCCTCTAGACGCAGAGGATGTCCCCTCGTCACAGTCACAGTCCTGGGGATAAATAGATTATGGGAGAGATCTCTGTACTGACCCCTGATATATTTATACATAGTTATTAAATCTCACCTCAGTCGTCTTTTTTCTAAAGTGAATAACCCTAATTTTGATAATCTTTCAGGGTACGGTAATCCCCTCATTCCTGTAATTACTTTAGTTGCCCTCCTCTGAACCCTCTCCAGCTCTGCTATGTCTGTCTTGATCATAGGAGCCCAGAACTGTACACAGTACTCCGTGGGCCAGATTTATCATTAGCTCGGGTCAGAATAATGGAGTGAAAAAGTCCCAAAAAAGTCCCAAACGCTAAAACTGCACACAAATTTGCGACTTTTTTCTGCTCTGCACTATGCTCGCCAGTTTTCTGAAAGTGGGCGTGTTTTCTTATGTAAATGAATCTCTAGACAGATTTACTATTGGGACTATTTAAAAAGTCGCAAAAAAGTCGCAAAAAAAGTCGCAAAAAAGTCTCAATTTCACTCCAGTGAGGACCATGCTTATCTTATGAGACTTTTTAATAGAACATGCGACTTATTCATAAAAACGTGCGACTTTTTCGTAAAGATGTGCGACTTTTGTAAAGCTGCTTACTGACGGATAAACTGCTACCGTCAAACCATTTATTACAGTCTTAAAGGGCCGATCATAAATCTGACTTGGCTAAAACTGACTTTAGCCATATGTAAAAGTGGAGTGAGCTGTCAGAGTCATGATAAATCTGGCCCCATGTGTTGTCTGACCAGTGATTTGTAATCTATGCCCCTTCTGATGAAACCCATTATCTTATTGGACTTGGCAGCAGCTGCCTGACACTGGTTTCTATAGCTTAGTTTGCTGTTCACCAAAGTTCCTAAGTCAGTGTTACCCAGTGTTTTACCATTTAGTATGTACAGGTGACTTGCATTATTCCTTCCCATGTGCATAACCTTACATTTGTCAGTGTTAAACCTCATCTGTCACCTTTCTGCCCAAGCCTCCAATCTATCCAGATCCTTCTGTAGCAGTATACTGTCCTCTTCAGTGTTAATTACTTTACACAGTTTAGTGTAATTTGCAAAATATGATATTTTACTGTGCAAGCCTTCTACAAGATCATTAATAAATATATTGAACAGAATAGGGCCCAGTACTGACCCCTGAGGTACCCCACTAGTGTCAAGTCTAGAACTTACCTCTTCATAGAAACTGATTAAATTAATTTGACATGACCGATCCCTCATGAAGCCATGCTGATATGGCGTTATTTGCTTATTTTCATTGAGGTGCTCCAAGATAGCATCTCTCAGAAAACCTTCAAACAACTTACCCATGACAGATGTTAAACTTACCGGCCTATAGTTTCCAGGCTCTGTTTTTGGACCCTTTTTGAATATTGACACCACATTTGCTATGCGCCAATCCTGTGGAACATTCCGTGTCAGTATAGAGTCCTTAAATATCAGAAATAAGGGTCTGGCTATGACATTACTTAATTCTCTTAGGATACAGGGGTGTATGCCATCCGGTCCTGGCGATTTGTCTATTTTAATCTTTTTAAGGCCCCTTTCACACGAGCGAGTTTTCCGCGCGGGTGCAATGCGTGATGTGAACGCATAGCACCTGCACTGAATCCTGACCCATTCATTTTAATTGGTCTGTGTACATGAGCGTTGTTTTTCACGCATCAGTTCTGTGTTGCGTGAAAATCGCAGCATGTTCTATATTCTGCATTTTTTTTACGCAGCCCTGGCCCCATAGAAGTGAATGGGGCTGCGTGAAAAACGCATTGCATCTGCAAGCAAGTGCGGGTGCGATGCGTTTTTCACTGATGGTTGCTAAGAGATGTTGTTTGTAAACCTTCAGTTTTTTATCACGCGTGTGAAAAACGCATCAAAACGCATTGCACCCGCGCGGAAAAAACTGAACAACTGAACGCAATCGCAGACAAAACTGACTGAACTTGCTTGCAAAATGGTGCGAGTTTCACTGAACGCACCCTGAACGCATCCGGACCTAATCCGTCACGCTCGTGTGAAAGAGGCCTAAGGCTGGGTTTAGACCTGAACGTTTTACAGTGCGTTCCTACGCGCTGTAAAACGCTCAACAAGCAAGAACCATTGATTCCCTATGGGAATGGTTCTCACCTGAGCGTTTTACAGCGCGTACGATCGCGCTGTAAAACGCCCGACGCCCCAAGAAGTACAGGAGCTTCTTTGGGGCGTCTTGTCGCGCGTTCCCGTACATAGACTTCAGCGGGAACGCGCGACAATGGGCGTTCACTTTAACACAATAAAAGCATTTTTGAAACAATAAAAATTGATGTTTTAGTGTCTCCATATTCTGGGAGCCATAGTGTTTTTAAATTTTTGGGCTGATTGTCTTATGTAGGGGCTCATTTTTTGCTGGATGAGGTGACGGTTTGACTGGTACTATTTTGGGGGCATACACCATTTTTGATCCCTAGGTGCTGTACTTTTTGTGATGTAAGGTGACAAAAAAAGTTTTTGGGCACAGTTTTTATTTATTTTGTTTTTGCTGTGTTTATCTGATAGGGTAGATTATGTGATATATTTATAGAGCCGGTTGTTACGGGTGCGGCGATACCTAATATGTGTGTGTTTTCTTATTTTTTTTATTTTTTTTTATTATAAAATCAGTGGTGGGACCAGCGCCTTTCAGACATTGGGGGTATAGCCTAACAATATGCTCCCAATGTCCAAGATACAACCCTTTTAATACCATGATGGTTAATACCAAGTAACAGATACTGTTACAGGGCTGCCGCTGCTTCACTCACCAGTACAGGGCTTCTGTATCCCTGTGTGGAGTGGACTCACTTCCTGCTCTCCACTTTCCTGTGGGCCTGTTTACTGGGGTTCCTCTAGCCCTACATGCAGGCTGTGGCCTTCTTGCTAAGCTTGGTCTTTTTTCACAAGCACGTAGGGCACACGCTCCCTCCAGCTGTCAAAGGGCCATTACACATACCCTAATCTTCTCCAGCCTATGATTGGCTATTTTGTGGTATTTAAGGAACTTTCCATTGTGAGAAGGTACCTGAGCAATATTGTAGGTCCTGCTCATAGTCAACCTCCCCTAACATCGGCCTGTCCTCCACTATGATTTTGTCTCTTCACTGGGTGTTCTGCATCAGCGTCTATGACCCCCATAGTGCAGCTGTCAATTACACACTTCACTAAGATACAAAGGCGCCTAGAGCCTATAATAATAGCTTTGTCCTTCCTTTGTCTTTATTCAATAATAAACTTGACCAAAATTCACTGGTTACTCCTGAAGAGTGAATAGTAGAAAGTAGACTTTCCTCTGCCTGTCTTCCTGGCTTTGATACTGAGGTGTACAATGGCTCCTCTGGCCCGTGAACCCAAGAGAGAGCTGAGAGGAGAGGGAACCTTTCCTTCCCCCATAGCTCCTCACTCCATCCATCTCCTTCACAACTCCCAACTCTAAACTCCCTAACTAGGCCTGAACTGCACTATATATACTGTGGTGCTACCCCCATCTAGTGGTGAGATGTATGTAGTGCACCTGACAGCCTGGTACAAAGGGATGTCACATGATCACACAATACAGCATGAAATTACAGAAGACAACAAAAAGCTTTTGCAGTTCCCACATAAGCTAGTGGAAAGCTGCACATTCTTTTGCTACACCTTCTATTCATCTTACAGATAGAAGTTTGACTGACCAACCAACTGCCTCCTCCATCCATATCAACAAATTTCCCTTGACTACTCTCTTGGGAACCGTTCGTCTTCTTTATTTATAGGAAGCCTATACAGACTTTACTGCAAAAATGGTTAATATTTAGAAATGACTACATTTTTTTAAAATTCCTTTGAATTCTTTGAGCATGATGAAAACAGATAAAATAAAATAATGAAATGTCGGGAGACTTCTAATAAACACTAAAGAGCTTTGAAGATCGTAATCAATTCTCCAACCATTCATTTACACAAACAATTTATTTGTGATGCTAGATATATATATATATATAGCACAGTAACGGTAGTGTGTAATTATTCTATGATCCACTACATAAAGAGAGGAGAAGATAGGCATAGTATAGCAGAAAAATCCAAAAGTTAAGCCCAGTGAAGAAAAGAAAGTTAACATTTTCAAGAATGTTATTCTTGAAATTGTATTGCATTTATTGACATAAAATAGCCACGTGCTTGGTGGACTATATAATAACCTGAAGATCTTAAGGTAGGTAAAAGATTAAATTGTTAAAGGGTATGGTATGATAAAGGGGTTATAAAATTTGAAAAGAAATGTAATGAAAGTGTCACTTTTTAATTTAATTATGTTACATGAAACTATAATTTGGACCTATAAGTACATATTAAATTAACACCATAAAGCATACCTCCAGTAATACAAGAATTTTCCATTAAAAAAAATAGTATAGGTGACTATAAAAACTTTGTAATATATTTTATTAAAGAAAAATTACTTTGCTTTTTCCTGTTTTTAAGGCCTCATGCACACAGCAATATTTTCAGTCCACATCCAATCTGCATGTTTTTGGGTGGATCAGATGCTATTGCAGATCCAATCATTTCAAAGAAGCCACAAAAGATGCAGACAGCACACCATGTGCTGTCCAAATCCGTATGTCTGTTTCGCCGCTCCACAAAAAAATAGAACGTCCTATTCTTGTCTGTTTTGCGGATAAGGATAGGCATTTGTAACATAGTGCGGGATCTGCGGAAGAGTTTAATAAAGGATACACATGGTCAGCATCCATGTTTTCCAAATCAGGAATTTGCAGACTGCAAAACAGATATGGTCATGTGCATGAGGCCTAACACTGAGAGGTGGGAGGAAGAAGATGCTAGATGAGATACATACTGTACAAACTGCAGTATATTAGCTCTGCTACACTTCACACTTTTGACCTACTATATAAAGTAAGATGAGGCTCTACCACTGTTCAGAGTGAGGTAATTAATCACTCCCTAGATGGCAGAAGCCTCCTCATTTCTTTTCCTCTCCACATAGACTTTTCTTGGTGAAGCTAATGACAGAGCTACTAGAGATAACAGGCTGAAGGGAAAAGAACCCAACAAAAAGGCAAGGACAAAGCATAATTCTAGGATAATATATATTACAAAGTTTCTTATAATCACCTGTACTATTCATTTCTCAAAACTTGTTTATAACCGTAAGTACACTTTAATAATGTAGCTTTTTTTGTCCTAAGAAAAACAATAAAAACATTTATTTTTGCTCTGCAATTTTTTTATCATTATAACCAGTTGTGGGGCCTTTTTTGCTAGTTTGATCAATCTCCCCAGTCTTTTCTCCTATGTCACTCGTGAATCGTGGTGCAAGCATTGTACAATTTATCTAGTACCATACTTTTACTGTGCAATGTTATGCTACTGATTATTACAAGTAGTGCACTTAGGGGGGTTAATGTACAACATTATTATTTAGATTTTTTTTTTTGTTATTTCTTATGTTACAAAGTTAAGTGGCAAATGTTACATTAGTTTGCAGTTCCCAAGTAATAGTTTAACCCATGGCAATATTTTGTAATTCAGGTTGATTTAAATGAAACCAGTTGACCTATTATACAAGAAAGGAGCTAATGAAGACTCCAATTTTATTTTTGGAAGACCGCTTTGAAGGATTTGAAGAGTTAAGTCGACAGGTATGGTTTTGAAAGTAAATCTAACAACAACCTTGACATTTTGATAGTTACAGATTATCTCATTAGATATATGGAAGTTTCCAATAAAACATCTCCAAGCATCTTTATTCTTCAAGGACTATCCAATGTCTACTATCTTAAGGTTATCTGCTTCATTGTCTTTTTAATGATGTATATAAGCACATTATCAGGAAATCTTCTACTCATCATTGTGGTGAGGATTAACCCAACCTTACAGGCCCCCATGTACTTCCTGCTGAGCCATCTTTCTTGCATTGACATCTGCTTTTCTTCTACAATTGTTCCAAAAATTCTAGCCAACACTATAGCCAAGGACAGAAGTATTTCCCTTTTGGGATGTGCAGCCCATATGTACTTCTCTTCAGCATTGGCTGCAACAGAGTGCATCATTCTTTCCATCATGGCTTATGATAGATTTGCTGCCATTTGTAGACCATTGCACTATAGCTCAATCATGAACAAAACGTTGTGTAATGTTTTAGTGTCTGGATCATCGACTGTTTGCTTCTCAAACTCTGCTATTCATGTGTTCCTCACCTTCCAACTGCCCTTCTGTAGATCCCACCAAGTCAACCACTTTTTCTGTGAGATGCCTCCATTCTTTCTATTGTCATGCAAGGACACTTGGCTCAATGAGATCGCCATGTACATCTCAGCTGGGATCATAGCCATGTGCTCTTTCTTCTTGACCCTAATTTCTTATATCCACATCATATCCACCATCTTAAAAATTCATTCTTTGCATGGGAGACATAAAGCTTTCTCAACCTGTGCCTCACATCTAACTGTGGTGGCTCTCTACTATGGTACTATCATGTTTATGTATCTGCGTCCCAGATCTACATACTCACCAGAAACAGATAAAATAGTGTCCATTCTCTATACAACAGTGACTCCAATGCTGAATCCTATCATCTACAGTATTAGGAATGCAGATGTCAAAGAAACCATAAAAAAGAAACTACTTCGAAAGTGATTTGTGTAAATACTTTGTTTCTATATAGTAATGATCAATCATACGATATGGGATATATTTCAAGGCATAACACAATGTGCCATATTTCTATGATACATTGACGAGCAAAAGGGTAACAGCGTTTTGAACTTTTGACTTTCAGGCTCCATATCTCATGATCCACTACAGCTTCGAATGAGAGACTACCATCCATTTTATAGACAACCATCTTGGCTATCTCATACATAAATTGGACTTGCAACTATTTAGCTTATGATTAGTTATGCAGATTCTTGTCATGTAACAGCATTGTTACTGTTTTGCTCCTGGTGATGGAACAATCTTTTTCTTCTTGTATACTACAAATTACAACCTGCTCTCACAATCCCTAAGCAGAATCCAGAAGCAGCAATGCAGAATATTTCCAAAGAAAAGAGAAACAGCATCATCCAGCTCATCGACAGCGGTATCTCGGCTAAGAAAGTTGCCAAACTGCATCATGTAAGTCCATGACAGCTGAAAAAATACAGAATGAAGTCTATCCATCCATTCCAAAGCCAAGAGGTAGACGTCCAGGTAAAATGTCGGAGTCAACCAGTCGGAGTCAAGGTATTTCAGTTCTGGCGTGACAAACACGGCAGTGGAGGTGGCTCGTTAGTTTCGTAATAGTGAGATCACAGACGTCTATGCAAGCACTGTGTAACGTGCATTACACAAGTCTGGAATTGTGGCCCGAGTTTGCAAAAAAGTAAGAACAGTGGACAGTAGAACATTGGAAACTGGTGATTTGGAGCAATTAGACAAAAGTCAATAGACTGGGCTCTGATAGGTGCAAATGGGTCTTGAAGAAACAACTGAAAAGGGAGCTAATGGATCAAGAAATTGAAGGAATTGTCAAGTTCGGTGGAGGAAACCTGATGATATGGGATTGTTTCACAGCCAAAGGCATTAGATACTTGACCAGGTTCGTTTTTAATCTGTCCAGAATCTCTCTAGTAGATTAATCACCCAAAACGTAGACTGCATATCACCCGCAACCCAGCCTGGTGAGTTTTTGTTTTTTGGCAGTCTGTGGCTTTGCATCGCATTGCGCACAAGATCCATCATGTTAAAACCAGGAATAACATCACCCTTATAAATAAATTCACCACGTTGTAACACTGGCGTTCTGCTTTATCCTGCTTAACAAAAGTTCAGCATTTTTCTTAAAACGGGGATTGATAAAGGTGAATTTATGGCGGACATAAATATGTCATCTACTGTTGTGGGTAATTCATCTATTAGAGAGATTCTGGACGGATCAAAAACGAACCTGGATGAGTTGTCTGTAAGTGTCGCACCTAATCGCACTCTCCTGAGGAACCCCTCCACACCTACGGGTATAAGACAGGGAAGTCTGTTACCTAAAAGAAGGACATCGCCAATGCTACAATCTTCTTGGTTAAGCTTGTAAATACTGATTATATGTATATTATTATTGTATTGTATAGTGTAACTCTGCTAAACGTATTTTAGAATTTATATATGTGTTGTTTATCTGCTCAATAAACTTTTTCAAACCCAGCATTTTTGTTTGTGCTCAATTTGTATACTGACATTAAGGGGTTCGCTCGGTGGGTCTCTAGACATGTCCAGGCACGCATATACCATGTTAACCACTTCAGCCCCGGTAGCTGAAACCCCCTTCATGACCAGAGCACTTTTTACACTTCTGCACTACACTACTTTCACCGTTTATCGCTCGGTCATGCAACTAACCACCCAAATGAATTTTACCTCCTTTTCTTCTCACTAATAGAGCTTTCATTTGGTGGTATTTCATTGCTGCTGACATTTTTACTTTTTTTGTTATTAATCGAAATTTAACGATTTTTTTGCAAAAAAATGACATTTTTCACTTTCAGCTGTAAAATTTTGCAAAAAAAACGACATCCATATATATATTTTTCACTAAATTTATAGTTCTACATGTCTTTGATAAAAAAAAAATGTTTGGGCAAAAAAAAAATGGTTTGGGTAAAAGTTATAGCGTTTACACACTATGGTACAAAAATGTGAATTTCCGCTTTTTGAAGCAGCTCTGACTTTCTGAGCACCTGTCATGTTTCCTGAGGTTCTACAATGCCCAAACAGTAGAAAAACCCCACAAATGACCCCATTTCGGAAAGTAGACACCCTAAGGTATTCGCTGATGGGCATAGTGAGTTCATAGAACTTTTTATTTTTTGTCACAAGTTAGCGGAAAATGATGATGATTTTTTATTTTTATTTTTTTCTTACAAAGTCTCATATTCCACTAACTTGCGACAAAAAATAAAAAATTCTAGGAACTCGCCATGCCCCTCACGGAATACCTTGGGGTGTCTTCTTTCCAAAATGGGGTCACTTGTGGGGTAGTTATACTGCCCTGGCAATTTAGGGGCCCAAATGTGTGAGAAGAACTTTGCAATCAAAATGTGTAAAAAATGACCGGTGAAATCCGAAAGGTGCACTTTGGAATATGTGCCCCTTTGCCCACCTTGGCTGCAAAAAAGTGTCACACATCTGGTATCGCCGTACTCAGGAGAAGTTGGGGAATGTGTTTTGGGGTGTCATTTTACATATACCCATGCTGGGTGAGAGAAATATCTTGGTCAAATGCCAACTTTGTATAAAAAAATTGGAAAAGTTGTCTTTTGCCAAGATATTTCTCTCACCCAGCATGGGTATATGTAAAATGACACCCCAAAACACATTCCCCAACTTCTCCTGAGTACGGCGATACCAGATGTGTGACACTTTTTTTCAGCCAAGGTGGGCAAAGGGGCACATATTCCAAAGTGCACCTTTCGGATTTCACAGGCCATTTTTTACACATTTTGATTGCAAAGTTCTTCTCACACATTTGGGCCCCTAAATTGCCAGGGCAGTATAACTACGCCACAAGTGACCCCATTTTGGAAAGAAGACACCCCAAGGTATTCCGTGAGGGGCACGGCGAGTTCCTAGAATTTTTTATTTTTTGTCGCAAGTTGATCTTGTATGAACTGAAAATATATTTGAATCTGTCTTCCTAAAATCATATGAATCTCTTTTATTAATTTAATTACAGCTTGCTGACGCTTTCTCGGTATTAATGGACCACATGCTGTCTGCATATATACGAAAGTTCATACAAGATTTAAATTGCATTATCTGAGGCTGGGTACGTGATGTGTGAACTTGTGTAGGAATTTATTATATCACCACAGCTGTAACATTAATGCTTGAATTTATATATGTGATGTTAAAGAGCTGCATCTCCTTACATTTACAGTCAGGTCCATAAATATTGGGACATCTACACAATTCTAAAATGTTTGGCTCTATACACCACCCCAATGGATTTGAAATGAAACAAACAAGATGTGCTTTACCTGCAGACTGTCAGCTTTAATTTGAGGTATTTACATCCAAATCAGGTGAACGCTGCAGGAATTGCAACAGTTTGCATATGTGCCTCCCACTTGTTAAGGGACCAAAAGTAATGGGACAGAATAATAATAATCATACATCAAAGTTTTACTTTTTAATACTTGGTTGCAAATCCTTTGCAGTCAATTACAGCCTGAAGTCTGGAACGCATAGACATCACCAGACGCTGGGTTTCATCCCTGGTGATGCTCTGCCAGGCCTCTACTGCAACTGTCTTCAGTTCCTGCTTGTTCTTGGGGAATTTTCCCTTCAGTTTTGTCTTCAGCAAGTGAAATGCATGCTCAATCGGATTCAGGTCCGGTGATTGACTTGGCCATTGCATAACATTCCCCTTCTTTCTCTTAAAAAACTCTTTGGTTGCTTTTGCAGTGTGCATTGGGTCATTGTCCATCTGCAGTGTGAAGCGCCGTCCAATGAGTTCTGAAGCATTTGGCTGAATATGAGCAGATAATATTGCCCGAAACACTTCGGAATTCATCCTGCTGCTTTTGTCAGCAGTCACATCATCAATAAATACAAGAGAACCAGTTCCATTGGCAGCAATACATGCCTACACCATGACACTACCCACCAATATGCTTCACTGATCAGGTGGTATGCTTAGGATCATGAGCAGTTCCTTTCCTTCTCCATACTCTTCTCTTCCCATCACTCTGGTACAAGTTGACCTTGGTATCATCTGTCCATAGGATGTTGTTCCAGAACTGTGAAGGCTTTTTTAGATGTCGTTTGGCAAACTCTGATCTGGCCTTCCTGTTTTTGAGGCTCACCAATGGCTTACATCTTGTGGTGAACCCTTTGTATTCACTCTGGTGAAGTCTTCTCTTGATTGTTGACTTTGACACACATACACCTACCTCCTGGAGTGTGTTCTTCACCTGGCCAACTGTTGCGAAGGGTGTTTTCTTCAACAGGGAAAGAATTCTTCGGTCATCCACCACAGTTGTTTTCCGTGGTCTTCCGGGTATTTTGGGGTTTCTGAGCTCACCGGGGCGTTCCTTCTTTTTAAGAATGTTTCAAACACTTGTTTTGGCTACGCCTAATGTTTTTGCTATCTCTCTGATGGGTTTTTTTTTTTTTTTTCAGCCTAATGATTGCTTGCTTCACTGATAGTGACAGCTCTTTGGATCTCATCTTGAGAGTTGACAGCAACAGATTCCAAATATAAATAGCAGACTTGAAATTAACTCTGGACCTTTTATCTGCTTATTGTAATTGGGATAATGAGGGAATAACACACACCTGGCCATGGAACAGCTGAGAAGCCAGTTGTCCCATTAATTTTGGTCCCTTAACAAGTGGGAGGCACATATGCAAACTGCTGTAATTCCTGCACCGTTCACCTGATTTGGATGTAAATACCCTCACATTACAGCTGACAGTCTGCAATTAAAGCACATCTTGTTTGTTTCATTTCAAATCCATTGTGGTGGTGTATAGAGCCAAAATTTTTAGAACTGTGTCGATGTCCCAATATTTATGGACCTGACTGTAAATAGAAGGAAAACATAACATCATACAGATAAAGCCATGGTTGAATTTGATCCCGGGGCCAAGTGTTGTGAGGTGTTGCGCTGGCTTCTCCTTGCGGACACAGGCTCCCCACCACTCACCAGCTGGTCTCCCCGCTGTTCCTGCGGTTTGGTCCCACTTGTCCTCCTTCTCCAACTGCAGCGGTCCTAGACACCATCCTCCAAAGTGTCTCCCACAGGCTGTGGCCTGCACTCCAGTGTGAAGGACTCCAGACCTTTTTTCTCTCCACCTCTCAAAGGGCCAGTGCATGTACATTTTAACTCTTCTCAGCCTGTTACCCAACTACAAGTATTGCCTGGCCCCTCTGTGCTTCACACCGGTGTGTCGGACCCCTGTGGATCCACAACCAACTACACCAGAACTATCCAGAGAGGTAGCGGCCTGGTAGTTCCCCTAAAGAGAAGACCAGATCCCTCTAGGAGCAACGGGGGCATTGTCATTACACCTAGTGGCTCTGCTCTCTCTTCAACTACCGCACCCTCTGCACTTTGATGGACTTTTGGAGAAGTCAGGGCCAGGCATGATCACGTTTACACTGCCTGGCCCAGTCAATCAAAGTGGAGAGGGCACGGCAGTTGAAGAGAAAGCAGAGCCTCCAGGTCTAACGGCAATGCCCCCGTTGCTCCTGGAGGCTCATTTGCATATATTAAAACATAATTTTTATCAGTAATGCGGGCACATATGAACATGAAACCAACACAGATGCCTTCAGCTGTCAAGTGCACATGTAACTGATCAGCCATTTTCACAGGTACAAATCTGCAGATGCTCTTTAAAAGGGTTGTTTCGTGAAAAATATTCTACAGTTTTTTAAACCAGCACCTGGATCTGAATACTTTTGCAATTGCATGTAATAAAAATGTTTGTATAGTCACTAAGTTATTCAATAAAATGTATCTGTATATTGCTAACTTCTTCTAGAGGCTCTATTCTTTGTTCTCTTTCTTATTTCTTTGTCTGGCTTACTGAGATGGCTGCACATGATCAGTTTCATCCTTCAACTGCCTCCTGAGTTATAAAAGGGAGTGAGCTCCAGCACAAAAGACACTCCCTTGATATAAATCTACCAGAGCAATGAATGGGAAGATCTCTGGATCCATGTGAGGTACAGGGCTAAGTCTTGCTGGGTTAGAAAGAGATTGGCATGTACTATATGATGTCTGATTTTCATTTTTTTTACATTAATCATGGGATTACCACAACCAGAACCTCAGGACAGTCTCACTTCCTGAAGTGAACTCTCTCTCCTACAGGCCCAATCAGTTACAGTAGTGTAGGCAGTGGTTCATAAAAGACTCATGGAATCTCAGGGTCACTAGTGGTAGATACACCTTGACTCACTAACCACAAGGCACTCTGAGTTCTTCCTATTTATAACCTGGCCCTACACAGGACACAACCCTTGTGATGCATGCGTAACCCCAGACCTCAGCAAGGCTTCTGTTTAGAATGTTAAATGTGGTAAAACTTGACAAAATGGTGAGAGACAATAAAGTGCTCAGACAGCGCTCATCTTGGCACCTCATTACAAAAAGCCTAGACAATACCTGTCTTATAAAAAGTAGCATAAAAAGTTAAAAAAAGTTCAGGGCCATGCAAAGACTGGCCAGATACATGAGTACTAGATTCTCACAATGTGAATTACGACTGATAGCTCATTATTTATCCAGCCTGTAGCAGAGAGAAGAGCTTGGGTTGCCCCCTAGGCACTGGCCTATCGGGAAATCTCTCTGTAAGGTCTATGGCCAATCCGCCCCTGGACTTAAGCTGGATTTACATGGGCCAACTGAGCGGCTAATTGTTGGTAAGGAAGCGTTCCTTCCCGACAGTCGGCTTCTCGTTCAGCGAAGGAGACCGCTGCATTTACATGCAATGATCTCCTTCACTGCATGAGGACGAGGAATCGCTATTGCGATCACTTGTCCTCATCCAGAATCATGGTTTCTGAGCAGCAGATCGATGTTTAGACAGCAAGATCTGCTGAGTTTCGCTGGTTCATCAGGTGATCGGTGGCACATTTACATGGCCAGATTGTCGGGAATCTGCCCGATTCTCGGGCCATGTAAGTGCACTTTTACAGTAGGATTTGGTCGTGATGAAAAATGTAAAATAAAATGTTTACTGAAACAAATGATATACGAATCATTTCTGAAATATATAAAGTACAACTTTATTGCAAGCACGATCAAACTTTTCAATCAACTTTGAGCATCTAATACGTCTACAGGGCAATAATTCAACATGGGAATTCAAGACCTTAAAAAAAAAAAATTTGCTTAGTTTGTGTCCAGAGGGACATGGCAGCACACTATATAGGAAATTGCATTGCCAGTAAAAAAAATTGCTCAATGCTGGTTGAAAATGAGCAGATACAATTTCAAAGGTCATCAGAAGGTCTTCAGACGTGGTCAAAGAGCAACCAAAGACATGATCTTCCTCAGGTAAATATTCTGCATATTGAAAAAAAAAGTATACAATTTTTGGGAATAGAAAATCGCTAAGATCTAGTTTAACCCCTTAAGGACCAGGCTCATTTTCACCTTAAGGACCAGGCCATTTTTTGCAAATCTGACCAGTGTCACTTTAAGTGCTGATAACTTTAAAACGCTTTTACTTATACAGGCCATTCTGAGATTGTTTTTTCGTCACATATTGTACTTCATGACACTGGTAAAATAAAGTCAAAAAAATTAATTTTTTTGCATAATAAAATACCTAATTTACCAAAAATTTGGAAAAATTAGCAAATTTCAAAGTTTCAGTTTCTCTACTTCTGTAATACATAGTAATACCCCCAAAAATTGTGATGACTTAACATTCCCCATATGTCTACTTCATGTTTGAATTATTTTGGGAATGATATTTTATTTTTTGGGGATGTTACAAGGCTTAGAAGTTTAGAAGCAAATCTTGAAATTTTTCAGAAATTTACAAAAACCCAATTTTTAGGGACCACTACAGCTCTGAAGTCACTTTGCGAGGCTTACATAATAGAAACCGCCCAAAAATGACCCCATTCTATAAACTACACCCCTCAAGGTATTCAAAACTGATTTTACAAACTCCGTTAACCCTTTAGGTGTTGCACAAGAGTTATTGGCAAATGGGGATGAAATTTGAGAATTTCATTTTTTTGCCTAATTTTCCATTTTAACCCATTTTTTCCACTAACAAAGCAAGGGTTAACAGCCAAACAAGACTGTATCTTTATTGCCCTGACTCTGCCGTTTACAGAAACACCCCATATGTGGCCGTAAACTACTGTACGGCCACACAGCGGGGCGTAGAGTGAAAGGTGCGCCGTATGGTTTTTGGAAGCCAGATTTTGCTGGACAGTTTTTTTGACACCATGTCCCATTTGAAGCCCCCTGATGCACCCCTAGAGTAGAAACTCCATAAAAGTGACCCCATCTAAGAAACTACACCCCTCAAGGTATTCAAAACTGATTTTACAAACTTCGTTAACCCTTTAGGTGTTGCACAAGAGTTATTGGCAAATGGGGATGAAATTTGAGAATTTCATTTTTTTGCCTAATTTTCCATTTTAACCCATTTTTTCCACTAACAAAGCAAGGGTTAACAGCCAAACAAGACTGTATCTTTATTGCCCTGACTCTGCCGTTTACAGAAACACCCAATATGTGGCCGTAAACTACTGTACGGCCACACAGCGGGGCGTAGAGTGAAAGGTGCGCCGTATGGTTTTTGGAAGCCAGATTTTGCTGGACAGTTTTTTTGACACCATGTCCCATTTGAAGCCCCCCTGATGCACCCCTAGAGTAGAAACTCCATAAAAGTGACCCCATCTAAGAAACTACACCTCTCAAGGTATTCAAAACTGATTTTACAAACTTTGTTAACCCTTTAGGTGTTGCACAAGATTTAATGGAAAATAGAGATACAATTTCAAAATTTCACTTTTTTGGCAGATTTTCCATTTTAATATTTTTTTTCCAGTTACAAAGCAAGGGTTAACAGCCAAACAAAACTCATTATTTATGGCCCTGATTCTGTAGTTTACAGAAACACCCCATATGTGGTCGTAAACCACTGTACGGGCACACGGCAGGGCGCAGAAGGAAAGGAATGCCATACGGTTTTTGGAAGGCAGATTTTGCTGGACTGGTTTTTTGACACCATGTCCCATTTGAAGCCCCCCTGATGCACCCCTAGAGTAGAAACTCCAAAAAAGTGACCCCATTTTAGAAAGTACGGAATAGGGTGGCAGTATTGTTGGTACTAGTTCAGGGTAGATATGATTTTTGGTTGCTCTATATTACACTTTTTGTGCGGCAAGGTAACAAGAAATAGCTTTTTTGGCACGTTTTTTTTTTTTGTTATTTACAACATTCATCTGACAGGTTAGATCATGTGGTAATTTTATAGAGCAGGTTGTCACGGACGCAGCGATACCTAATATGTATACAATTTTTTTTATTTATGTAAGTTTTATACAATAACTTCATTTTTAAAACCAAAAAATTGTTTAGTGTCTCCATAGTCTGAGAGCCATAGTTTTTTCAGTTTTTGGGCGATTATCTTGAGTAGGGTCTAATTTTTTGCGGGATGAGATGACAGTTTGATTGGCACTATTTTGGGGTGCATATGACTTTTTGATCGCTTGCTATTACACTTTTTGTGACGTAAGATGGCAAAAAATAGCTTTTTTTACACCGTTTTTTTTTTTTTTTTTACGGTGGTCATCTGAGGGGTTAGGTCATGTGATATTTATATAGAGCCGGTCGATACGGACGCGGCAATACCTAATATGTATACTTTATTTTTATTTATGTAGGTTTTACACAATGATTTTATTTTTGAAACAAAAAAAATGATGTTTTAGTGTTTCCATAGTCTAAGAGCCATAGTTTTTTCAGTTTTTGGGCGATTATCTTGAGTAGGGTCTCATTTTTTGCGGGATGAGATGACGGTTTGATTGGTACTATTTTGGCGTACATGCGACTTTTTTGATCACTTTTATTACCTTTTTTGGGAAGTAAGGTGGGCAAAATTTCAATTTTCTCATAGTTTTTATTTTTTTATTTTTATGGCGTTCACTGTGCGGGGAAAGTAACATGGCCGTTTTATAGATCAGGTCGTTACGGACGCGGCGATACCTAATATGTGTAGTTTATTTTATTTTTTTAATTTTTATTCAGTGATAAATGTTTTTTTTTTTATCTTAACTTTTTTCACTTATTCTTTTTATTTTTTGACCCAGACCCACTTGGTTCTTGAAGATCCAGTGGGTCTGATGTCTGTAAAATACAGTACAGAAACTATATAGGTTTCTGCACTGTATTTTACTTACACTGAACAGATCTATGCTTTCAGCACAGATCTGTTCAGCACCATGGACAGCAGGACGCCTGAGCAGGCGTCCTGTTGCCATGGGAACCTTCCCCGTCTGCTCAGTTATGGTCAGAACTTCGCAGACGGGGAAGGGTGAGGACGGGGCTTCGGGGGGCTCTCTGGGGGCTCTCTCCCTCTCCATCGGGGGGCTGCAAAGGCACAGCAGCCCCCCGATCGGAGAGGGAGGGAGCTCCCTCTTACTGTTAACCTTTTCCATACAGCGGTCCGTACGGACCGCTGTATGGAAAGGGTTAAACGGCTGACATCGCATCAACGATGTCAGCCGTTTATACCAGGGTGCCAGCAATGTGCTGGCACCCTGGTATACCCACTGTACACCAACGATTACGCAATAGGAGGCGGGCGGGGGATCGCGATCCCGCCTGCCGCACCGCCCGCCTCCCGCAACGCCCCCACCGCCTGCGACACCCCCCCTGCACCACCCGCCGCCATCAAATCATGCAGGGGTGCAGGGGGGGGTGTACTATATTGATTTTAGGCACTCTAAAGTTTCTGATCCCCGCGGTCAGGGACCGCGGGGATCAGAAACTGCAAAAAGCGCAGCAAACCGCAGGTCTGAATTGACCTGCGGTTTTCTGCGATCGTCGATGCGGGGGGGTCAAATGACCCCCCCCTGCCTTGTTACAGGATGCCGGCTGAATGATTTCAGCCGGCATCCCGTTCCGATTAACCCCCGCGGCGCCGGCATCGCTATTTAAAGCCATGACGTACCGGTACGTCATGTGTCCTTAAGGACTCGGGAAACATGCCGTACCGGTACGTCATGTGTCCTTAAGGGGTTAAGAAATACTTTTTATGTCACTTATACAGATGTAACATAGCTGAAATAGCATGTTATCTACAGAAGTCATGGAATTTAGATTTGCTTTTTGTGTCAGTTTTTAGTTTGCTGCAATAGTAGCATGATAAAATAAAGTACAATTAAAGTTTAAAAAAACATTAACTTTATACAACACAACAAAAGCCATTGAGAAATTCAAGTGGGTAGGTGGAATTGGCATGATTCACAGGCTTTCTTTATAAAAGGGTGGGAGGAAACTCACAGGCGTTGTTTATGAGTGTTTGAGTGAAGCAGGACTCACAAGCATCATGAGACGTTGGGGAAGCAGGAATACTGTAAGACTGGGTGCGGGTGCGGGAACATGCGCAATTTTTTCGCGCGAGTGCATAACATTCTCATGCGTTTTGCACGCGCGTGAGAAAAATCAGCATGTTTCGTACCCAAACCCGAACTTCTTCACAGAAGTTCGGGCTTGGGATCGGTGTTCTGTAGATTGTATTATTTTCCCTTATAACATGGTTATAAGGGAAAATAATAGCATTCTTAATACAGAATGCATAGTACAATAGGGCTGGAGGGGTTAAAAAAAAAATAATTTAACTCACCTTAATCCACTTGCTCGCGCAGCCGGCATCTCTTCTGTCTTCTTCTTTGCTGTGTACAGGAAAAGGACCTGTGGTGACGTCACTCCGGTCATCACATGGTCCATCACATGATCCATCACCATGGTAAAAGAATCATGTGATGGACCATGTGATGACCGGAGTACACAGCAAAGAAGAAAACAGAAGAGATGCCGGCTGCGCGAGCAAGTGGATTAAGGTGAGTTAAATTATTTTTAAAAACTTTTTTAACCCCTCCAGCGCTATTGCTCTATGCATTCTGTATTAAGAATGCTGTTATTTTCCCTTATAACCATGTTATAAGGGAAAATAATAATGATCGGGTCTCCATCCCGATCGTCTCCTAGCAACCGTGCGTGAAAATCGCACCGCATCCGCACTTGCTTCTATGGGGCCTGCGTTGCGTGATAAACGCACAATATAGAGCATGCTGCGATTTTCACGCAACGCACAAGTGATGTGGGAAAATCACCGCTCATGTGCACAGCCCCATAGAAATGAATGGGTCCGGATTCAGTGTGGGTGCAATGCGTTCACCTCCCGCATCGCATCCGCGCGGAATACTCGCCCGTGTGAACTCAGCCTAACAGTCTTTTTGTATGAGTGTGGGAGAAAGCAAGACTTCACAGGGTTGCTCAATGTGTCCTGTTAGCATTCACACAGCTTTCAGCTTAAAAATAATCAATTAAGTCATAAAAACTATGTATCCTAGCGCTCAGCCACTCATTTTCATCATATGATGCTATCAAATAGAAGAATTGACAGATCTACTTTCCATGTGTGTGTTTCATGGTAGATACCCTACAGCAAAGGTTGGTCTGATAAGATGAGCATTGCACCTTTACAGTATATGTCAGTTTGTATTATATCTTCAGTGAGAATATACAAAAGATTAACCATCAGAACATTTGATTGTTTTATATGTTGGCTGCCATTCACCAGCTGCAGTACATCTAATGGAAGACTCAAATCAGACGACTCCAAGAGGATTCATCCTCCTTGGCCTGTCCAATGTGCCGTATCTCCAGGTCATCTGCTTTATTGTGTTCTTGATAATGTATATGATGACGTTATCCGGGAACGTTCTATTGCTCATTCTGGTAAGGATCAACTCAAAGCTCCACACTCCTATGTACTTTTTCTTGAGTAATCTCTCCATAATTGACATCTTCTTCTCCTCCACCATTGTCCCTAAAATTTTAATAAACACTCTTTCCAAAGACAGAAGCATTTCTCTGGTGGGATGTGCATTTCAAATGTATTTCCATTTGGCACTGGGAGCAACAGAATGTCTCATTCTTGCCGTCATGGCTTATGATCGATTTGCAGCCATCTGTAGACCACTGCACTATCAAACAATTATTAACAAGAAGATATGTGTTTGTTTAACTTCTATGTCATGGGTTGTGGGCTTTGGCAATGCCACCGTTCATGTGCCCCTCTTTTTTCAAGTCACCTTTTGCAAATCCCACCATGTCAACCACTTCTTCTGCGAGATGCCACCTTTTTTTCAACTATCCTGCAAAGATACTCGTCCAAATGAAATAGCCATGAACATTGCAGCACAGATCATTGTCTTGTGTTCATTCTTATGGACACTAATTTCATATATCCAAATCATCTCCACAGTCTTCAAAATCAATTCATCACAAGGGAGAGATAAAGCTTTCTCCACATGTGCCTCCCACCTCACTGTTGTGTCTCTGTACTATGGGACTATCATCTTCATGTACCTCAAACCTCGTTCTGCACACTCTCCTGACATAGACAAGACCGTGTCCATTCTATATACAGCAGTGACTTCAATGTTGAACCCCATAATCTATAGCATGAGGAACAAGGATGTCAAAAATACCATCAAAATAAAACTGTTTAGGAATTCAAACCATTAAAACAAGACACACAGTGTGAAAACATCAAGTAATTATAGAAGGTTTACCCACTTGCCCATAGCTTTGCATCAAGTACATGGATTTGATGGACCAAAATGGTTGATCGTCTCATTACTGGTGGATTAAAGGGGTTGTTTAGAGTATAAAAATATTTTAAATAGGGACAGCATGGTGTAAAAAAAAAAAAGTAAGTGATAAGTAATTCGTTCTGATGTGTCAGTTCCAACACATACGCCAAACATAGTGTTTAAGCATATAACCAAAAATGTGGTCTATTTGTTGCTTCTATAATCTTACCTTCCTACCTGGCGGGTAGACAAAATAAAAACAACATAATGAAAAGAAACGCTTTTAACAATTAGAAAACTGTTTTGAGCATTAAAAATGTCTTTAGCCTTGATTGCCTTTCTACCATGAATGATAGATAACTCATCATATATGAAAGTGAACAAACTTGTTAACTTTGATTTCTGCATCACATAATTTCCATAATCTAAACTATTTAAAGAATGCTTCGATCTTAAAACAAATTAATAGTTTGTCTTTCACAAAATAAATCTTTTCATGAAAAAATTTGTGAAATAAAGATTTTGTTAAATGCATATAAATGTAGTAAAACTTATTTAACATGTCTGCAAATTAAATTCTAAATGATATGCTTATTATTAGGTGGAAACTATTGTTAATGTAGCAGTTAGAAAAATTTCTTCACAAATAACTTGAAAGAAAAAATTATTCAGAAACACCTTGATATGAAATCTGAGAGAATTTTAAATTAAGATAATTCATACAAAAACAACATCCTTAAAGGGGTAGTCCAACTTTTTGAACATTTTTAACTTTAAACTGCCTGTTATACAGTGTTATTCACCCCCCCCCCCCCTTGACTTTCTTTGTGTTTTGTTACATTACAGCCTTAAAGGGAGTCTGTCAGCAGATTTACCCCTTTTTAACAGTTGCCATACCGCTGTAGCCGCAAAACAGATGATTAACACAGTACCTTTATATGCTTTGGTGGACTTTTAAATATGCCAAAAACGAACTTTGATGAGGGCTCGCAAGTGCCCAGGGCGGAGTCCACCGGGTTGGAGCCCAGGCAGCTCTGCCTCTTCGGCTCTTATCCCCGCCCAGCCTCCTCCTCTGCTCGCCTATCTGTTGTCTCTCCCCCTCAGCGAGATCCCGCGCCGACGCGATGACTTCCTTGGTCGGGGCATGCGCATAAGCTACTGCGATGCCGTGTCAGCAATGGGCATGGCAGTGCGCATGCCCCGGCCAAGGAAGTTATCGCATAGGCGCGGGATCTCGCTGAGGGGGAGAGACAACAGATAGGCGAGCAGAGGAGGAGGCTGGGCGGGGATAAGAGCCGAAGAGGCAGAGCTGCCTGGGCTCCAACCCGGTGGACTCCGCCCTGGGCACTTGCGAGCCCTCATCAAAGTTCGTTTTTGGCATATTTAAAAGTCCACCAAAGCATATAAAGGTACTGTGTTAATCATCTGTTTTGCGGCTACAGCGGTATGGCAACTGTTAAAAAGGGGTAAATCTGCTGACAGACTCCCTTTAAGTTCAACGTTTTGTTAATAGAATGTGTCGGCAGATAAGAACCGTTTGGCCCATCTAGTCTGCCCAAAAACATAGAATGTGTCGGCAGATAATCTGAATTGTATGTAATGGATCAGAACACAATAATCTAGGTTGGTGAAGTGAAATGAGAAAAATATATACATAAAACTATTGTTTAAACTAGAAAACAGAAAATTGGCATGTGCGTATGTATTCACCCCCTTTGTTAGGAAGCCCATAAAAAGCTTTGGTGCAACCAATTACCCTTAGAAGTCACATAATTAGTGAAATAATGTCCACCTATGTGCAATCTAAGTGTCACATGATCTGTCATTACACATACACACCTTTTTTGAAAGGCCCCAGAGGCTGCAACACCTAAGCAAGAGGTATCACTAACCAAACACTGCCATGAAGACCAAGGAACTCTCCAAACAAGTAAGGGACAATGTTGTTGAGAAGTAAAAGTCAGGGTTCGGTTATAAAAAAAATATCCAAATCTTTGATGATCCCCAGGAGCACCATCAAATCTATCATAACCAAATAGAAAGAACATGGCACAACAGCAAACCTGCCAAGAGACGGCAGCCCACCAAAACTCACGGACCGGGCAAGGAGGGCATTAATCAGAGAGGCAGCACAGAGACCTAAGGTAACCCTGGAGGAGCTGCAGAGTTCCACAGCAGAGACTGGAGTATCTGTACATACAGTAGGACGACAAAAAGCCATATGCTCCATAAAGCAGAGTGGCCAGAGGAAAGCCATTACTTCCAGCAAAAAACAAAAAGGCACGTTGTGAGTTTGCAAAAAGGCATGTGAGAGACTACCAAAATGTATGAAGGAGGGTGCTCTGGTCTGATGAGACTAAAATTGAATTTTTGGGCCGTCAAAGAAAACGCTATGTCTGGCGCAAACCCATCACATCACATCACCCAAAGAACACCATGTTTTTTAGCAGCCGGGACTGGGAAACTGGTCAGAGTTGAGGGAAAGATGGATGGTGCCAAATACAGGGATATTCTTGAGCAGAACCTGTCCCACTCTGTGCGTGATTTGAGGCTAGGATGGAGGTTCACCTTCCAGCAGGACAATGACCCCAAACACACGGCTAAAGCAACACTTGAGTGGTTTAAGGGAAAACATGTAAATATGTTGGAATGGCCTAGTCAAAGCCCAGATCTCAATCCAATAGAAAATCTGTGGTCAGACTTAGATTGCTGTTCACAAGCGCAAACCATGCAACTTGAAGGTGCTGGAGCAGTTTTGCAAGGAGAAATGTGCAAAAATCCCAGTGGTAAGATGTGGCAAGCTCATAGAGACTTATCCAAAGCGACTTGGAGCTGTGATTGCAGCAAAAGGTGGCTCTACAAAGTATTGACTTTAGGGGGTGAATAGTTATGCACTTTTACTTTTTCTGTTATTTTGTCCTATTTGTTGTTTGTTTCACAATAAAAAAAAATCTCCAAAGTTGTGGGCATGTTCTGTAAATTAAATGATGCAAATCCTTAAACAATCCATGTTAATTCCAGGTTGTGAAGCACCAAAACACAAAAAAAGTCAAGGGGGTGAATACTTTTGCAAGGGGTGTTGGAAAAAAACATATTCACCTGCTCCCCACAACTCTATTCCAGCTCACTATGTCCCTGGCTCCCTTCAGCAGTCTTCTGATCCCTGTTTTGAAAACTTTTAGGCAGATGGGCCACAGGCAATACTGCAGCTAATGACTAGCCTCAGTGGTGACCCAACAGTCACATGCCACATAAGGACATACCACCGTTGAGGACAGTCGTTGGCTACAGCAGTGCACGTGTTCCTGTACTTATGGAAGTTTACTGAATAGGGAAAGGAAGATTGCTAAAAGGGAGCCAGCAACCCAGGGAGATGGAACAAAATGGTGGGGAGCAGGTGAGCATGATTGTTCTCAACTAGTACAACAGGCGGGGGATGAAGGTTATTTGTTAATAACTTCTTTATTGCAAATCTTAAAAGATACACTCCATAAAAATAGACATCTAAAAATTCTAAATATTCTTTTTACTTTTTTTACCTACAATTCACCTCAACCTGTTTATCCCAAACCAAGGGAAGGAAAAAGTACTGTAACCCTTGGAAGACTTCTTAATCTCAATTACTTCAAACTTTGGTCCATTTTTAGATTTGATGTTGATTACAGGATCTTATCTCTTCATACTCTTTTACCCTAATCACTATATTCAACTATTCTGCTACTGGCAGGAAGTCTGCAGATATCCATTCTCCAGTTGAATGGTAAAAAAGTTCAAAAAGGTGGACAAAATGCAGAATGTAACATCCAAGGTACAGCATAGTAATTTTTACCTTAGCATGATGCTTTAGATGATACCTACATAAAAGAAAACATCCATTAACTATAAGCCAGGGGTGCACAACTTTCTTTGGTATGGGAGACACATTACAACATTGTTCTATTTTAAGGGGCCACAAAAAAATTGATGATAGGCACTTGCTTGCATTGGCTTATTACACAGGCAATGGAAAGTCAATGGGGAGGAATGATCGCTACTATAGTCATTCCTCCCTCATTCGATTCTACTGACTATCTGCAGCACATCCCTGATTACACAGAGAGATATGTTGACAATAATCATCTTACATCTTTCATTCTGATGAAATATGCAAATCAGCTGACAAATGACTGATTATACAGGAAAGTTATTAAAAATGAGCGTTCTTTTGAACACTTCACTGCAGAGGACGGCGCTCATTGGTTACTACTAAGGAAAGCACTCATTGGTTAACTTTGGCTCCTTATTATTTAAATATGCAAACTGAAACCACAATAAATTATTAAAATGAGTTCCCTATTTTTTGTCAGTCGTTTTCATATGAAATATGCATAGTTTCATGTAAATGCTATAAAAATTGCATTGGTTTTTATTGGCATGTTTTTTTTGTATTTTATTTTACTTTTTTGATTTATTTTCTTACTTATTTCTTTTAAATATGTCTCCCAATGGGTCATAAAAAGAATTTATTTTATTATCATGGGCGTAGTTAAAGGTTCAAGGGCCCTAGTGAAGGAATTCAACTTGGGTCCAATTCCCTCAGTGCTTTGTGGCAAGGGGCAGGGGAGCACCTGGCCTTTCTGCTACCTGAGGTAAAAATTTAAACGGCAACCCCCATGTCAAATTCTCACCCTAAGGCTTAGTTCACACGAACGTGTGTGATCTGTGGCCGTATTGCGGCCCGCAAATCGCGGGTCGCAATACACGGCCACAGTTCCGTGTGCATTCCGATTCACGGATGCGGACCCATTCACTTCAATGGGTCCGCAAATCCGGAATAGTGGAACGGCCGCACGGGACGGGACCCCTCGGAAGCACTACGGAGTGCTTCCGTGGGGTTACGTCCCGTACCTCCGTTCCGCAAAAAGATAGAACATGTCCTATCTTTTAGCGGAACGGGCGGATCGCGGACCCATTAAAGTGAATGGGTCCGCGATCCGATGCGGCTGACCTGCGGCCGGCGATCGTGCATTGCGGCCCGCTGTTTGCGGGCCGCAGCACGAGCACGGGTCACACACGTTCGTGTGAACTCGGCCTAACCCCTTCCGACCAGCCCTACTGTTAAAGACATACTTGGAAAACATGACATACAGCGCTATTAAACATACAGGGTAATACAGCGTCACTTACCTATTACATTCAGTGATATCCTCTGATGTAGATGTTCTTTTTCCTCATTTTCTCCATTCAGACCAGACCACCATGATAATTTCTTTCAACTATCTCTTGTCTCTACAGAGTCTGACAAACGTTTCCGTCATCCTCACACTTTCTCAACACCCCATCCTGCCAACCCCAATACTTTGTCTGCTGTGCTCCCTAATAGTATATTGCAGAAACAGATAATCCCCCTAAAAATACTAGTACCACACAAATACTGCCCCTTCAATAATTATTGGCACACTGTGCCCTAAAAAATAGCTGCGCCAAGCAAATAGTGTCCCTGACATTAATAGTGTAAACATAATGTCCCCCCCAAAAAAATTGTGCTAAGCTGATAATGTGCCAGGGTACCCCCCACCCCCACAGTAACAGTGCTCTCTACAGTCCCACCAATAGAAATAATTATCTCCTAGAGTGGACGGTGTCAACAGTACCCCCAATAGCAATAATGCCCCCATTGTGCCCATACTAGTAACCATTTTCCCCATAGCCCCCTTGTTATGATACTTCTCCTTATAATGTTTGCCAGAAGAAAAAAAACCATCTTATGTGTGCCAGTACAAAAATCCCCCCTAAAATGTGCACCTGTATAAAAAAGACCCCCCTTAAATTGTGTACCAGTACAAAATCTAACCCCTTACCTTTCAAATTAGACCCCATATCATATCATCAGATGAAACCCCTATATCACACCTCAGATAAGACCCTATATCAGATCTTAAGATCAGACCTCCATATCACATCCTCAGATCACACCTCCAAATCAGACCCCCATATCAGACCTCAAATTAGATCCTTATATCAGATCCTCAAATCAGACCCCATATTAGATCCTCAAACCCCCATATCAGATTCTCACATCAGACCCCAATATCAGACCTCCATGTGAGACCCCTATATCAGACCTCAGATCAGACCCTAGTTTCAGACCTCAGATTAGACCCCTATCAGACACCCCTAATATCAGAACTTAGATCATATTCCCATTAGACCTCCATGTCAGACCCTCTTTAGAGCTCTATGTGAGACCCCATATCAGACCACCTTTATACCTGCATGTCAGACTCCCGCTTCAGACCTCAGATCAGGACTCCTCACCCCCATATCAGCCCTCACCCCCATTAGACCTCTATGTCAGACCCCAAAGTATTAGACATCAGATAAGACCTTAAAATAACTTACCTCTCCTGCGCCTCTTCCGATACAGTGGTCTCCCAGGCATTCTTTTCTCACTAATCTTCTCTGAGCCTGTCCTGCATTGTCACATGACTGTCTGCAGCGTTATGATATCCTCCCATTCTTGTTTAGTGTTTTATGTATCGTAGATTCGCTAACAGGGATGTGCATATGCCAGAGACTTTTGTTAGTCTTTAGCTGACACTCTAGGATTCTTCTTCACCTCATTGAGCAGTCTGCGCTGTGCTCTTGCAGTCATCTTTACAGGACGGCCACTCCTAGGGAGAGTAGCAGCAGTGCTGAACTTTCTCCATTTATAGACAATTTGTCTTACCGTGGACTGATAAACAGCAAGACTTTTGCAAGTCAACAATTCTTAATCGTAGGTCTTCTGAGAGCTCTTTTGTGCGAGGCATCATTCACATCAGGCAATGCTTCTTGTGAAAAGCAAACTCAGAACTGGTGTGTGTTTTTTAAAGGGCAGGGCAGCTGTAACCAACACCTCCAATCTCATCTCATTGATTGGACTCCAGTTGGCTGACACCTCACTCCAATTAGCTCTTGGAGATGTCATTAGTCTAGGGGATCACATACTTTTTCCACCTGCACATGTTTTTTTTATTTTTAAGTACTACTGAATTCTATTGACTACTCACTATATGCGGTCCATGTGTGTGTGTGTACACATGTATGTATACATGTTTGCATATGTGTATGCACATGTATGGATCCATGTCTGTGCATGTACAGTCCGGCCGAAAGTTTAGAGAATTACATAAATATTGGAAATTGGAAAAGTTGCTGCTTAAGTTTTTATAATAGCAATTTGCATATACTCCAGAATGTTATGAAGTGTGATCAGATGAATTGCATAGTCCTTCTTTGCCATGAAAATTAACTTAATCCCCAAAAAAACCTTTTCACTGCATTTAATTGCTGTGATTAAAGGACCTGCTGAGATCATTTCATTAATCGTCTTGTTAACTCAGGTGAGAATGTTGACGAGCACAAGGCTGGAGATCATTATGTCAGGCTGATTGGGTTAAAATGGCAGACTTGACCTGTTAAAAGGGGGGTGATGCTTGAAATCATTGTTCTTCCATTGTTAACCATGGTGACCTGCAAAGAAACGCGTGCAGCCATCATTGCATTGCATAAAAATGGCTTCACAGGCAAGGATATTGTGGCTACTAAGATTGCACCTCAATCAACAATTTATAGGATCATCAAGAACTTCAAGGAAAGAGGTTTAATTCTTGTTAAGAAGGCTTCAGGGTGTCCAAGAAAGTCCAGCAAGCGCCAGGATCGTCTCCTAAAGAGGATTCAGCTGCGGGATCTGAGTGCCACCAGTGCAGAGCTTGCTAAGGAATGGCAGCAGGCAGGTGTGAGCGCATCTGCACGCACAGTGAGGCGAAGACTTTTGGAAGATGGCCTCGTATCAAGAAGGGCAGCAAAGAAGCCACTTCTCTCCAAAAAAAACATCAGGGACAGATTGATCTTCTGCAGAAAATATGGTGAATGGACTTCTGAGGACTGGGGCAAAGTCATATTCTTCGATGAAGCCTCTTTCCGATTGTTTGGGGCATCAGGAAAAAGGCTTGTCAGGAGAAGAAAAGGTGAGAGCTACCATCAGTCCTGTGTCATGCCAACAATAAAGCATCCTGAGACCATTCATGTGTGGGGTTGCTTCTCATCCAAGGGAGTGGGCTCACTCACAATTTTGCCCAAAAACACAGCCATGAATAAAGAAATAAAGAATGGTACCAAAACACCCTCCAACAGCAACTTCTTCCAACAATCCAACAACTGTTTGGTGAAGAACAATGCATTTTCCAGCACGATGGAGCCCCGTGCCATAAGGCAAAAGTAGTAACTAAGTGGCTCGGGGACCCAAACGTTGACATTTTGGGTCCATGGCCTGGAAACTCCCCAGATCTTAATCCTATTGAGAACTTGTGGTCAATCCTCAAGAGGCGGGTGGACAAACAAAAACCCATTAATTCTGACAAACTCCAAGAAGTGATTATGAAAGAATGGGTTGCTATCAGTCAGGAATTGGCCCAGAGGTTGATTGAGAGCATGCCCAGTCGAATTGCAGAGGTCCTGAAAAAGAAGGGCCAACACTGCAAATACTGACTCTTTGCATAAATGTCATGTAATTGTCGATAAAAGCCTTTGAAACGTATGAAGTGCGTGTAATTATATTTCACTGCATCACAGACACAACTGAAACAAAGATCTAAAAGCAGTTTAGCAGCAAACTTTGTGAAAACTAATATTTGTGTAATTCTCAAAACTTTTGGCCACGACTGTATATGTATATGCATAAGTAGTGAATATATACACTCACCTAAAGAATTATTAGGAACACCTGTTCTATTTCTCATTAATGCGATTATCTAGTCAACCAATCACATAGCAGTTGCTTCAATGCATGTAGGGTTGTGGTCCTGGTCAAGACAATCTCCTGAACTCCAAACTGAATGTCAGAATGGGAAAGAAAGGTGGGCTACAACAGCAGAAGACCCCACCGGGTACCACTCATCTCCACTACAAATAGGAAAAAGAGGCTACAATTTGCACGAGCTCACCAAAATTGGACTGTTGAAGACTGGAAAAATGTTGCCTGGTCTGATGAGTCTTGATTTCTGTTGAAACATTCAAATGGTAGAGTCCGAATTTGGCGTAAACAGAATGAGAACATGTATCCATCTTGCCTTGTTACCACTGTGCAGGTTGGTGGTGGTGGTGTAATGGTGTGGGGGATGTTTTCTGGGCACACTTTAGGCCCCTTAGTGCCAATTGGCCATCGTTTAAATGCCACGGGCTACCTGAGCATTGTTTCTGATCATGTCCATCCTCTGATGGCTACTTCCAGCAGGATAATGCACCATGTCACAAAGCTTGAATCATTTCAAAATTGGTTTCTTGAACATGACAATGAGTTCACTGTACTAAAATGGCCCCCACAGTCACCAGATCTCAACCCAATAGAGCATCTTTGGGATGTGGTGGAACGGGAGCTTCGTGCCCTGGATGTGCATCCCTCAAATCTCCATCAACTGCAAGATGCTATCCTATCAATATGGGCCAACATTTCTAAAGAATGCTATCAGCACCTTGTTGAATCAATGCCACGTAGAATTAAGGCAGTTCTGAAGGCAAAAGGGGGTCCAACACCGTATTAGTATGGTGTTCCTGATAATTCTTTAGGTGAGTGTATGTGAACATATTTGTTTATTCATTTATTGATGGATTTGCATACTCTTTTATCGATTGGTCCATCTAGACTATCGATCTGTTCCCACCATAGGTAAATAAGTACAATTTATTTTCTATATATAGAGTTTCTATATGTTTTTTATATATTATATATATTTTTTATCTTTATATGTATTTTTACTTTTTGGGCAGATCCATTTATTAATGTATATACTATAGTTATATCTATAGGGACTCAGAATGGTCTAAATAGGCAAATCTTCCTATATCCTAATACTTATATTAAAACTACGTAACCCACTTACTGCACCGACCTACCCAATAACAACAGGATAGCTCAAGCAGGGAGCAACACCAACTCTGCTTCTTTCGACATCACCGGACGGCCGGCTGCATTGCGTTCCACAGGTGGAGCGCACAGCCGAACTTCCGTTTTTTGCGTTCCACAGGTGGGAAGCACGCCCCGGCTTCCTGTCGGTAGGTCGTAAGTGCTGTATAGGCAGGGTGCATGTCCAGGCCTCCGGTAATGTGACCGGGGGGCGGGACCTGCATCCCCGTACTAGATCGCACTGCAGTGCCTAAAGAGCGATTTTTAGTAGTCTTTTTAGTTTATTTCAGTATTCTATTTGGCCCTAAATAAAAGAGGGTTTTTAGAATGAATGTGATGTATACGTTATAATATATGTTTAGACGAACAGGTGCACTTCCGGTTCTGGTGTCATGCCACCAGAAGTGCAATCCTGACCATGAGACACTGATTTCCCCCATTAATTGTTTAGAGTAAATATAGACCTGCCAGTGTACTTTTGTCTACATACTCCTCTCCTGATGAAGGGGGTTTGATACCCCGAAACGAGTTGAGATTACCTAATAAAGAACTACCTTGCTGTATCCTGCAAGTCCACCGGGTCGTCTGTTTGGAGGACACCAAGGAGTTAAAATCTACATGCAAACTCGGCGAAGGAGGGTACGGCGTCAAGTGTCTTGAGCTTATCTTGCTCCCCCATCCCTGGTGAAGTGAGTACCTACTGGAGTGTGTACATATGGACACACTTTGATTTTATCTGGTAAATCCAGTGATATATTTGAATTTATTTTGTGTACGTAACCCAAACTCTGACAGTATTTTGTTATTTGGCATCTATCACTTTATAACAGGTGTCTAACAACTGCCTAGCAATTGGTGCCTAACAACTGTCTATTCACACAACTTTGGAACTCTGAGGTCTCTATCTCACCATTGGGGAGCTCTCCCTCTGATTTATTTCGTTCCTACAGCATCTATACTTCTGATATCTTTCCTGGCACTCCACCACTTTCTTTTTCCTCTTCTCAAACGTATTCTGTACACTACTGTCTGCTGGTCAGAACGTTGTCCAGTGTGAAGCAGCCCAACTCATTTATACCCCTGACCCTCTAGTCCATCTTCAACATCCAGGCATTCTCTGGCGCCCCTCCCTGTTTTGCTCACTCGTCCCCTTTTTTCCCCTCTTGTCTTTGCTTGATTTTGTACACAGTCAGGACAGTGCAGCGCGGACTGGACAAGACCAGAGACGAATGGTGAGTACAGTGCTCGCAAGTGCTTCACTCCCCTGCCTCCAGCTTACTAATAAGAGCTTCCATAATGGAAGCACTCACTAGTGTCTGCTTTATAAGATGCAGTGCATCTTATAAAGTGAAAAAATACAGTAATTGGCAGTGTGCCACTGGCAAGGGGTGCTTATTGGCCACCCTGGTTTGGGGGTCCAGTCACAACTGCAACCGCTGTGACCTCTATAGCTATGCCACTGTTTATTATATATTTTATGGGAACTTTGTACAAGCTTATCAGGGTCTGCAAAGACCCAGCAGCTCTGCTCCCTAGACGCCCTTAAATCACGTGATTGCTGAGTCCAATTGAGGAAGCGGCAAAGCCACTTTCTTCATTCACTAATAATGCTCATTGAGTGCTATGCACCTGAAAAAGGCAGAAGCGGTAATAAACTACTTTTGTCTTCTCCTCGAGTCTCCAGCTATCATTGACATCTAGGGATCTGACCTGCTCCTGCTAGAGTTCAGAAGCAGGACATTTAATCCAGTGCTGTGCGGTGCTCTGGTAAGAAACACAGATTATCACAATTTTGCCCTGACCTCGGCCTGTAACCCAATTATAAAAGTTGCCTGTTCTCTAGGTGCCTGGCACCATGGTTTCTGACTCCTGTGAGTCAACAGCCAACTACACTGGGTCTATCCAGGAGGCAGCTTTCTAGTGGCTCCCTTGCAGCTAAGACCAGATCCCTGTATAGAGGTTAAAAGTTGGAAACCAGGGCACCGCCAGGATAATGTCCAAAGCCAAACTGGTAAGTTGATAATGTCCAAAGCCACTCCCACTGTCTGTTAAAAAAGTTAATAGTTTTAGGCAACTAGCCCACTATATCTTAGGCTACCTCTTGTGTCACTTTCATAAAAATATACAAAAATGTTAGCAAAACATTTATTTTTTACCACTGTTGTCCAGCAACCATACATGTAATAGAAGACATAAATCAAACATCTTCAGGAACATTTATACTTCTTTCCAATCTCCCCCATCTTCAGGTGATCTGCTTTCATGTTATTTTTTTTAATTTTTATATATATGTAATATCATTGGCATCGCGCATCTTGAAGCCGATGTAAATTATGGAATAGAGAGGACATTGTACTGGGTGAGTGCTGCGTTTTTCATCTTTTAAGATTAGATTGCACATGACTGGATGCTGAGCACCACCAGATTGATTATACAGCTATCACGAGGAGGTTCCATAGAGTCCTATAGTATTGCAGTGATTGGAACAAGTTAAAGGTATTGCCAACTTGTGGGTTCTGTTTATGCATAATAAAAATAGTTGTCCTGAAGCTCTGGTTAGGCTAGGTCCACCTGTGTTTGAAGTTCCATCAGTAGCTTACGTCAAAACTGCCTTGCATCTGTGTCACGGATGCGGTGTGGGTGGAAAACTCAACACCGAGCACAGGAAGGAAGGGGAAAGGAACAAGGCCTGGAAACTAGGGTAAAGGAGAAGGTCACCTCCTAGAACAACCCTAATCCAAGTCGTGACTATCGGTATGTACTGACCTTGATGGTAGGAAAGTTCATACAAGGAACCTAGAGCCCTAACACACCCTGTAGGGCCTTGGTATAGTGACAGGACTTGAGACAACCTATTCCTCCACCAGAAGGATGAACAGGATTCTCCCTCAGGCCTGGATACAACAGACAGGGGAATACAAAAACACAAAATACAAATAGGAAAGATGACACTTAACTTCACGTGGAGAAAAGGCAGCGCCAGGAGCTCAGAAGAGAACCAACAACCAGCTAGCCCAGAGTCCAGAAACTGAAGCTATAAACCGCACCCCTAGAAGGAGTAAGCAGTAATAAATAGGGGAAGTTAAATTACCAAACCAACAACACCTGCCAGAGGTGTGGTCATTACCAAAACAACACAGACACAAATGATCCACAAGGACCCATTCAGATTAACACACGTGTTGCCAGTCTCTCTGATCTCCTGGCCCCTGTGACGGGAGTGCCCGTAAGAATCTGAATCTCGATCTGGTTATCGCATTGTTTTGCCTAGTTGATTAGGGAGGAGTTGTTGATTGTCAAGTCTCTATCCATGGCTTTATTTCATTTTGGTTGTCGAGTATAGTGCATGTTGGGTGCATTACCTTCCAGATAATTTGCACTTTTTTCTGTATTCTAGAATCTGTACTTCACTTCACTCCATTGCTGGATCATCTCTTTTAGTGTCTTTTTTCTTTGAAGAAGAACCAGTATTCACCAAAAAATAAAATACAGAAAAAAAGTTTTCCAGGAAATGAAACGAAAGCTTTTAAAAAAATAAAATATTTCATAAAACAGTCAGTATTATAACCCCCAGAATCATCATAATCCATAGTACAGAATTAATACATGTCAACAATACATTAATAATAAAAAAAGTATGTTAAATACAATAAGTAATACAAAAAGTACAACTTGAAGAAACTTTATTCAAAACACAGTGAAACTGAAACTTTCCAGCAACTTCAATAATCTCAGCTGTCTACAAGGCAATAATTCAATAGGGAATTCCTGGAACTTTACAACTTTTTTCACTTCACTTGTGCCCTCCAGGGACTAACAGTTCATGGCAACACAGTATATAGGAGGGAGTACTGATATCATAACAGTTTGCTCTGTGCTGGTTGAAAATGAGCAGACACCATTTTGTCTATCGTCAGAAGATCTTCAGGTGTGGTCAATAAGCAAACAAAGACGTGTTCATCCTCAGGTAAATTTTTGATACATGAAAAAAGTGTGAACATAAAAAAAAAAAAAAAAAACTTAGCTCAGGTCTAGATTTTATGTTACGTGCAGAGTAGAATTTGCAGAACAGAATTTCTTATTTACCCCAATGTATTGTCTGTCATTATGGAGGCTTGCCATAAGATGGCATGAAACTGCCATCAACACAGAAGTCAATAAATTAATAATTAAATGGAATACCTGAACTAAGAAGGCTATCACTATGAACAAATGATGTAGCCCAATCAGCTATATATTTCATCTAGTTAAATACACCAATCTTGAAGAAAGTAAAACACATAAACTGTGATACTGTACACCTTCAGAGTCTTAAATATAAACATGAGTCTTAGATATACCATCTTAGAATATACTGTTACACATGATAGGTTTTGATACACCAGCTCAGCAGACAGTACAACTTATGATGAACAGCCGGCCGAAGTTCACCATATCCGACCTAGTTGGATAGGGCTGTGCACCTCCAGAGCCCATTGACTATAATGGGATTTGTCGGGGATTCGGTTGGTTTCTGACATGAGCACCGGATTTTAGCGTCAGAACATGGACCAGTTTTTAACCAGCAGAAAATACAAAGCTTATGCCAAAAACCAGCCGGATCCCTACCTGATCAAATTACAGTCAATTGGGTATGGCGGTGCCAGGAAGATACTGTAAACTCTGGCAGGCTAATTATCTGCCAGAACAGCCTGTCGGATAGCTTTACTGCAGGTGTTATTCAACACATAGTAGTATGCATCATAGGATTATTTACTTTAAAAGCTACTTAACTGCAACATGAACTCATAAAGAAAGCCTGCATGTCTGGCTTCCCGATCACTCCAGAAAGCCTATAAGTCCTGTTTCCTCAATACTCATAGATAAAGCATATGAGTCCTGCTTCCCCCACCCACTCATAGTAAAATAGTCCACACAATAGTCAGGTTTTCCTGTATAAGTTTGTACAAATGTTAAGCTGTCAATCACCAGAGAAGGACTCAAAGATTATTTTCAAAGAAGAACTCAAAGGCTTTCCCTATTAGTCCTGTCAGCATTTAAACAGTTTATTACAACAAAATAATAAATCTAATGATAAAACTATATACATTATTTTATCTTTGGTCAAATGTAATTCCTGGATCAATGGTCCGGTGTAAGTATCGCTATTGAGGAGATGCTGCTGATGCTGTTCTTTTTGAATCGCGGCGTCCTCGTAGCTCACCTACCAGCAGCAGCGCGGCTCCGGCCGGAAGCACGCGCAGCGCGAGGGAGCTTGTGTGTCTTTTGCCCGGGAAACCGCTTGTGGTGACGTCACCATCCAGAGTACAGGGGCCTCCGTAGGACAAAAAGGTTTACCTACGCATTTCGGAGCCTATCGGGCTCCTTCGTCAGGGTTAGTCCGTTAGTTGTGCCTAGGTGGTTTAAATAGCTCCTCCGGTTCCCATGGCAACATTCAAACATAGGTCTTGCAGCAACAGAAATGTCAGTGTGTTTTTATATGATAAACATTCTGGATGCGATTTATTTCAGCAGGTTTATTTAACTGTTTATTCAGATGTTAATAAGTGAGATAAGGAAATTATAGGTAAAATCGGGTGAAAAATAGGGACTATATTCTCTTGATTTGTCTGAAAAGTCCATTGGGCATGTTTTTTGGTTGTTCTCTATTATTGAAATGCAAACAATTCTATTTCTTGATTTAGTCCTATTGGGGCCAGACTATTGCATCTGAATATCCATTTACTTTCTGTTCTTGACATGGCTTTGATGTAATCGCCTCCCCTCTTTTCTTCCTTAACTCTTTCGATGCCCCCAAAATTGGATCCTGAGAATTTTCCTTGATGGAATACTGTATAATGACGTGACAATGGGTGATTATCTGATTTTTTGTTTATGTTGTTTATATGTTCCCTTATTCTCACCCTAAGTTCTCTTTTGGTTCGTCCAACATATATTTTATTACATGGACATTTAATATAGTAAATGACTCCTTTAGTGTGACAGGTGATATAATCCTTAATTGTGTGTTTGCCCTGTTGGGTGTCTATTTGGAGTGTAGGTTTGACATGGTGATTCACAATTTTGCAGTTATTACATAGTCTGCAAGGGTAAAAGACAAGAGGGGAGGCGATTACATCAAAGCCATGTCAAGAACAGAAAGTAAATGGATATTCAGATGCAATAGTCTGGCCCCAATAGGACTAAATCAAGAAATAGAATTGTTTGCATTTCAATAATAGAGAACAACCCAAAAACATGCCCAATGGACTTTTCAGACAAATCAAGAGAATATAGTCCCTATTTTTCACCCGATTTTACCTATAATTTCCTTATCTCACTTATTAACATCTTAATAAACAGTTAAATAAACCTGCTAAAATAAATCGCATCCAGAATGTTTATCATATGAAAACACACTGACATTTCTGTTGCTGCAAGACCTATGTTTGCATGTTGCCATGGGAACCGGAGGAGCTATTTAAACCACCTAGGCACAACTAACGGACTAACCCTGACGAAGGAGCCCGATAAGCTCCGAAACGCGTAGGTAGACCTTTTTGTCCTACGGAGGCCCCTGTACTCTGGATGGTGACGTCACCACAAGCAGTTTCCCGGGCAACAGACACACAAGCTCCCTCGCGCTGCGTGTGCTTACGGCCGGAGCCGCGCTGCTGCTGGTAGGTGAGCTACGAGGACGCCGCGATTCAAAAAGAACAGCATCAGCAGCATCTCCTCAATAGTGATACTTACACCGGACCATTGATCCAGGAATTACTTTTGACCAAAGATAAGGTAAATCAAGGCAATATTAATATTACTATTGACAGTAGTTTTTGACATTCCAGGATTAACACTTATAACACCTTTTTCCACTCCCACAACATCCACTTTTGTGTGCCAGCCGTTCTATTACACTGGTCTCGTCTTATATCACCCACGGGTGACTTATTTCTTTTATACATTTACCTGAGGAGAACAATAGCTCCCTGTTAGACAGTTAGCAGCGGGATCTCCTTAATTAGGTAGATTTACACAGTCAAACAATAGGAGCGCAGGGGGGGGGCTTAACACTTTTTTTTATATACATTATTCCACAGCACAGCAGCAAAATCCTCATTTGTCAGGTGACCCATCCGTTACGTTACATAGTTAATACTGTATAAAAAAGACATCAGTCCATCATGTGGAACAGAAAATCATTGCTTGTGGTAGCACATTGTCCTGTGTAAGCAGAGATGTACTGCTGACAAGTAATGAATTGTATGGGGATGAATAGGAGGATAACTATGACATTAAAGTCAGACTGTTGAATAAGGTTGAGCTAGGATGTGTTGTTCCTCTAAGGTTTGAAGACCAGAATAATAATGATGTAGACCTTCTACTTAGAAGAATGCTAAACCAGTCCTCTTCAGTAAGAATACATAAAAAATTAACCACGGGAACTTTTAACTGTTTTATCTCTTAGCTACCATTCACAAGCTGAAGAACATCTAATGGAAGACTCAAATCAAACATCTACAGGAGGATTCATCCTTCTTAGTCTGTCCAATGTCCCGTATCTTCAGGTCATGTGCTTTATTGTGTTCTTGATAATGTATATGTTAACACTGTCGGGGAATGTTCTACTGATCATCGCGGTGAGGACCAACTCAAAGCTTCATACTCCCATGTACTTCTTCTTGACTAATCTCTCCACAATTGACATCTGCTTCTCCTCCACCATTGTGCCTAAAATTTTAATAAATACTCTATCTAAAGACAGAAGTATTTCTCTGGTGGGATGTGCACTTCAAATGTATTTCCACATGGCATTGGGAGCCACAGAGTGTGTCATTCTTGCTGTCATGGCCTATGATCGATTTGCAGCCATTTGTAGACCATTGCACTACAAAACAATTATTAACAAGAAGATGTGTGCTTGCTTAGCTTCCATGTCATGGGGTGTTGGCTTCGGTAATGCCACTATTCATACGCCCCTCACTTTCCAACTACCCTTTTGTAAATCTCATCATGTTAACCATTTCTTCTGTGAAATGCCTCCTTTTTTTACCCTCTCCTGCAAAGATACCCGTACCAATGAAATAGTCATGTACGTTGCGGCAATGTTCATTATCATGTATGCATTCCTTCTGACATTAATTTCATATATCCAGATCATCTTCACCATCTTTAAGATCCGTTCCTCACAAGGGAGAGAAAAAGCTTTCTCCACATGTGCCTCCCACCTCACTGTTGTGTCTCTATACTATGGGACTATCATCTTCATGTACCTGAAACCTCGTTCTGCATACTCTCCTGACATAGGCAAGGCCATGTCTATTCTATATACAGCGGTAACTCCAATGTTGAATCCCATTATCTACAGCATGAGAAACAAGGAAGTCAAAGACACCGTCAAAATTAGACTTTTTTTAAGAGATCAAACTATTGACATAAGAAACATGGTTTGGAAAAACTAACCAAATGTTTACTCACCTCCGCCTTGATTTTTACCATGCACATGAAATGTATTAACCAATGTTTGGCGTTTTTCTACATGACATTAATATCTCATTAGTGGTGGTTTAACTTCTGGAACTCATCACAGATCATGAGAATGGCTTTCAGACACATCACCAATCATCACCAATCCTAACCAATTGCGCTTCTTGGTATATCAACCAGTGAATAGGATTGGGTTGCAGGACCTACACAACATGGGGTTTGCTGTAACATTGTATTTTACCTAGAGCTGATGCATAACAAAACTATACCATCAAAAAGTGTGTCAGAGTGTACAATAGGGTCCGATCTTAAAAAAAAACAAAAAAAACTTATAACTAGGGATGAACGAACCCGAACTGTATAGTTCGGGTTCGTACCGAATTTTGGGGTGTCCGTGACACGGACCCGAACCCGAACATTTTCGTAAAAGTCCGGGTTTGGGTTCGGTGTTCGTCGCTTTCTTGGCGCTTTTTGAAAGGCTGCAAAGCAGCCATTCAACAAGCGTCATACTACTTGCCCCAAGAGGCCATCACAGCCATGCCTACTATTGGCATGGCAGTGATTGGCCAGTGCAGCATGTGACCCAGCCTCTATTTAAGCTGGAGTCACGTAGCGCCACCCGTCACTCTGCTCTGATCAGCATAGGGAGAGGTTGCAGCTGCGACGTTAGGGCGAGATTAGGCAGTGATTAACTCCTCCAAAAGACTTCATTCAGTGATCGATCTGCAGCTGTGGATTATTGAACTGCTGATATTCAATAGCTCACTGTTTTTAGGCTGCCCAGAGCGTTTTCCATTCACTTTTTTCTGGGGTGATCGGCGGCCATTTTGTGTCTTGTGGTGCGCCAGCACAAGCTGCCACCAAGTACATTTAACCATCAATAGTGTGGTTATTTTTTGGCTATATCCTACATCGGTCAAGCTGTCACCAAGTGCATTTAACCCTCAATAGTGTGGTTGTTTTTTGGCTATATCCTACATCGGTCAAGCTGTCACCAAGTGCATTTAACCATCAATAGTGTGGTTATTTTTTGGCCATATACTACATCAGGGGCAAGCTGAGCCTGTCACCAAGTGCATTTAACCCTCAATAGTGTGGTTGTTTTTTGGCTATATCCTACATCAGGGTCAAGCTGTCACACCAAGTGCATTTAACCATCAATAGTGTGGTTATTTGTGGGCCATATCCCAGTCTAATTCTGACTGTAAACGTATACCTGTCACCCAGTGCCTAAATAATAGGCCTCAAATTTATAGTCAGCTAAATCTGTGGTTATTGCTGTGGCTGGGCAAGTTATTTAGTGTCCGTCAAAGCACAGTTTTTGTTCTGGGTTGAAATACAATTCCCAATTTAGCAATTCTCTAAATTAGTGGTTTCTGCTGTATCAGGCCTACTTTAAATCCATCCCTAAAAGGGTATATTAGAATCAAGGTGCTGATAGGGTCATTCTCAATAATTTGACACACACGCTACTGTGCATATCCCAGTCTAATTCTGTCCGTAAACGTATACCTGTCACCCAGCGCCTAAATAATAGGCCTCAAATTTATAGTCAGCTAAATCTGTGGTTATTGCTGTGGCTGGGCAAGTTATTTAGTGTCCGTCAAAGCACAGTTTTTGTTCTGGGTTGAAATACAATTCCCAATTTAGCAATTCTCTAAATTAGTGGTTTCTGCTGTATCAGGCCTACTTTAAATTTATCCCTAAAAGGGTATATTAGAATCAAGGTGCTGATAGGGTCATTCTCAATAACTTGACACACACGCTACTGTGCATATCCCAGTCTAATTCTGTCCGTAAACGTATACCTGTCACCCAGCGCCTAAATAATAGGCCTCAAATTTATAGTCAGCTAAATCTGTGGTTATTGCTGTGGCTGGGCAAGTTATTTAGTGTCCGTCAAAGCACAGTTTTTGTTCTGGGTTGAAATACAATTCCCAATTTAGCAATTCTCTAAATTAGTGGTTTCTGCTGTATCAGGCCTACTTTAAATTTATCCCTAAAAGGGTATATTAGAATCAAGGTGCTGATAGGGTCATTCTCAATAACTTGACACACACGCTACTGTGCATATCCCAGTCTAATTCTATCCGTAAACGTATACCTGTCACCCAGCGCCTAAATACTAGGCCTTAAATTCATAGTCAGCTAAATCTGTGGTTACTGCTGTGCCTGTATTAGTGTAATACGGTACCTAAATAGATAGCCAGATAGTGTTAGGTGTCTGTAAAAAAAGGCCTGAATTTGAATTCAATACATTGGGCCAAATAATATTTTTGTTGTTGTGGTGAACGATAACAATGAGGAAAACATCTAGTAAAGGACGCGGACATGGTCGTGGTGGTGTTAGTGGACCCTCTGGTGCTGGGAGAGGACGTGGCAGTTCTGCCACATCCACACGTCCTAGTGTACCAACTACCTCAGGTCCCAGTAGCCGCCAGAATTTACAGCGATATTTGGTGGGGCCCAATGCCGTTCTAAGGATGGTAAGGCCTGAGCAGGTACAGGCATTAGTCAATTGGGTGGCCGACCGTGGATCCAGCACGTTCACATTATCTCCCACCCAGTCTTCTGCAGAAAGCGCACAGATGGCGCCTGAAAACCAACCCCATCAGTCTGTCACATCACCCCCATGCATATCAGGAAAACTGTCTGAGCCTCAAGTTATGCAGCAGTCTCTTATGCTGTTTGAAGACTCTGCTGGCAGGGTTTCCCAAGGGCATCCACCTAGCCCTTCCCCAGCGGTGGAAGACATAGAATGCACTGACGCACAACCACTTATGTTTCCTGATGATGAGGACATGGGAATACCACCTCAGCACGTCTCTGATGATGACGAAACACAGGTGCCAACTGCTGCGTCTTTCTGCAGTGTGCAGACTGAACAGGAGGTCGGGGATCAAGACTGGGTGAAAGACGATGCAGGGGACGATGAGGTCCTAGACCCCACATGGAATGAAGGTCGTGCCACTGACTTTCACAGTTCGGAGGAAGAGGCAGTGGTGAGACCGAGCCAACAGCGTAGCAAAAGACGGAGCAGTGGGCAAAAGCAGAACACCCGCCGCCAAGAGACTCCGCCTGCTACTGACCGCCGCCATCTGGGACCGAGCACCCCAAAGGCAGCTTCAAGGAGTTCCCTGGCATGGCACTTCTTCAAACAATGTGCTGACGACACGACCCGAGTGGTTATGCACGCTGTGCCATCAGAGCCTGAAGCGAGGCATTAACGTTCTGAACCTCAGCACAACCTGCATGACCAGGCACTTGCATGCAAAGCATGAACTGCAGTGGAGTAAACACCTTAAAAACAAGGAAGTCACTCAGGCTCCCCCTGCTACCTCTTCTGCTGCTGCCGCCTCGGCCTCTTCTGCTGCTGCCGCCTCGGCCTCTTCCTCCACCTCTGGAGGAACGTTGGCACCTGCCGCCCAGCAAACAGGGAATGTACCACCAACACCACCACCTCCGTCACCAAGCATCTCAACCATGTCACACGGCAGCGTTCAGCTCTCCATCTCCCAACATTTGAGAGAAAGCGTAAATTCCCACCTAGCCACCCTCGATCCCTGGCCCTGAATGCCAGCATTTCTAAACTACTGGCCTATGAAATGCTGTCATTTAGGCTGGTGGACACAGACAGCTTCAAACAGCTCATGTCGCTTGCTGTCCCACAGTATGTTGTTCCCAGACGGCACTACTTCTCCAAGAGAGCCGTGCCTTCCCTGCACAACCAAGTATCCGATAAAATCAAGTGTGCACTGCGCAATGCCATCTGTGGCAAGGTCCACCTAACCACAGATACGTGGACCCGTAAGCACGGCCAGGGACGCTATATCTCCCTAACTGCACACTGGGTAAATGTAGTGGCAGCTGGGCCCCAGGCGGAGAGCTGTTTGGCACACGTCCTTCCGCCGCCAAGGATCGCAGGGCAACATTCTTTGCCTCCTGTTGCCTCCTCCTCCTACTCGGCTTCCTCCTCCTCTTCTTCCACCTGCTCATCCAGTCAGCCACACACCTTCACCACCAACTTCAGCACAGCCTGGGGTAAACGTCAGCAGGCCATTCTGAAACTCATATGTTTGGGGGACAGGCCCCACACCGCACAGGAGTTGTGGCGGGGTATAGAACAACAGACCGACGAGTGGTTGCTGCCGGTGAGCCTCAAGCCCGGCCTGGTGGTGTGCGATAATGGGCAAAATCTCGTTGCAGCTCTAGGACTAGCCGGTTTGACGCACATCCCTTGCTTGGCGCATGTGCTGAATTTGGTGGTGCAGAAGTTCATTCACAACTACCCCGACATGTCAGAGCTGCTGCATAAAGTGCGGGCCGTCTGTTCGCGCTTTCGGCGTTCACATCCTGCCGCTGCTCGCCTGTCTGCGCTACAGCGTAACTTCGGCCTTCCCGCTCACCGCCTCATATGCGACGTGCCCACCAGGTGGAACTCCACCTTGCACATGCTGGACAGACTGTGCGAGCAGGAGCAGGCCATAGTGGAGTTTCAGCTGCAGCACTCACGGGTCAGTCGCACTGCGGAACAGCACCACTTCACCACCAATGACTGGGCCTCCATGCGAGACCTGTGTGCCCTGTTGCGCTGTTTCGAGTACTCCACCAACATGGCCAGTGGCGATGACGCCGTTATCAGCGTTACAATACCACTTCTATGTCTCCTTGAGAAAACACTTAGGCAGATGATGGAAGAAAAGGTGGCCCAGGAGGAGGAGGAGGAGAAGGAAGAGGGGTCATTTTTAGCACTTTCAGGCCAGTCTCTTCGAAGTGACTCAGAGGGAGGTTTTTTGCAACAGCAGAGGCCAGGTACAAATGTGGCCAGCCAGGGCCCACTACTGGAGGACGAGGATGAGGAGGAGGTGGAGGAGGATGAGGATGAAGCATGGTCACAGCGGGGTGGCACCCAACGCAGCTCGGGCCCATCACTGGTGCGTGGCTGGGGGGGAAACGCAGGACGATGACGATACGCCTCCCACAGAGGACAGCTTGTCCTTACCTCTGGGCAGCCTGGCACACATGAGCGACTACATGCTGCAGTGCCTGCGCAACGACAGCAGAGTTGCCCACATTTTAACGTGTGCGGACTACTGGGTTGCCACCCTGCTGGATCCACGGTACAAAGACAATGTGCCCACCTTACTTCCTGCACTGGAGCGTGATAGGAAGATGTGCGAGTACAAGCGCACGTTGGTAGACGCGCTACTGAGAGCATTCCCAAATGTCACAAGGGAACAAGTGGAAGCCCAAGGCCAAGGCAGAGGAGGAGCAAGAGGTCGCCAAGGCAGCTGTGTCACGGCCAGCTCCTCTGAGGGCAGGGATAGCATGGCAGAGATGTGGTAAAGTTTTGTCAACACGCCACAGCTAACTGCACCACCACCTGATACGCAACGTGTTAGCAGGCGGCAACATTTCACTAACATGGTGGAACAGTACGTGTGCACACCCCTCCACGTACTGACTGATGGTTCGGCCCCATTCAACTTCTGGGTCTCTAAATTGTCCACGTGGCCAGAGCTAGCCTTTTATGCCTTGGAGGTGCTGGCCTGCCCGGCGGCCAGCGTTTTGTCTGAACGTGTATTCAGCACGGCAGGGGGCGTCATTACAGACAAACACAGCCGCCTGTCTACAGCCAATGTGGACAAGCTGACGTTCATAAAAATGAACCAGGCATGGATCCCACAGGACCTGTCCATCCCTTGTGCAGATTAGACATTAACTACCTCCCCTTAACCATATATTATTGTATACGTTTTTAATAATAAATTCATGATAAAAATACACATAATAGATGCCAAGAATAGGGTAAGGGAGCAGGGGAAAAGAAAACGAGCGCCATCCTGGATGGACACACTGGTCACAACATATAATAATCTATCAATGAGGTTGCTGCAGATATGGGAAAAACAACTACTAATGTGTGGTACAATGACCAACCCATAGGTGCAGACCAGATAAGTAAATAATGGTAAAGGGTGAGTGGAGATCAAAGAAAGGGTCGGACCGCCATGGCTATAGTGCATAATGACTGGTACAGAGAACATAGATCATGCTAAATGTAGACAGTGTACCAATGGATCTGCGATAATGAACCGGGCAAAATAGCTCAACACTGGCAGCACATAGCCATGGCTGGACAACTGTGATCAAACACTCACCAAGATGGGACCAGGTGTGAACAGAAAAAACCAGGATGGCGCTACCCCAACGCGCGTTTCGGCGTGCCTTCGTCAGGGGGTAACGCCATCACTGCGGACTAGGTATTTAAGTCTCCTTCAGCCAATGGCAGAGATAATACTCACTCATCTCCTGGTGTGTTGCTGAAACGGCGCGCGTAATCCGTACACCGTCACTTCCGGCAATCCCATAGCCGGCGTCCCGTCGGCACGCCCACACCACATGACAAGTCACATGATCGGGCTGTAGCTGGACTTCTGAAAAGATGGACAGCCACAACAGCGGAATCCAGTATTGCTTCAAACAAACAAATAACAGAGCAGACGTCCCTACACAGCGATGTAGAAGTACTGTGGAAGGAGACAAAAGAATAGATGAAGAGAAGACAAATAAATAAATGAAGTTTATAGATACATAACACACATGCTGTTAAAAGAAAAAATTGGGTCCACAGTTGCGGGCCCAGCGGCTACAGAAAGGCAGAAAATCCCAGATTTTCATTTAGACCCTCAGGACGTAATGTCCCCAGGGTCCAAATCCAGCGGCTTTCACACTGGGCAAGCCTTTTAGATAGACTATCTAAAAGGCTTGCCCAGTGTGAAAGCCGCTGGATTTGGACCCTGGGGACATTACGTCCTGAGGGTCTAAATGAAAATCTGGGATTTTCTGCCTTTCTGTAGCCGCTGGGCCCGCAACTGTGGACCCAATTATTTCTTTTAACAGCATGTGTGTTATGTATCTATAAACTTCATTTATTTATTTGTCTTCTCTTCATCTATTCTTTTGTCTCCTTCCACAGTACTTCTACATCGCTGTGTAGGGACGTCTGCTCTGTTATTTGTTTGTTTGAAGCAATACTGGATTCCGCTGTTGTGGCTGTCCATCTTTTCAGAAGTCCAGCTACGCCATTGTTAATTAACCTATTTTTTATGATATTCTGATTATGGATGTTGTTCGAACATTATTATGTGTTTTTGGATCTCGGATCGACTATCTATTTGATAATCATCGTCTCCTAGCACCTTATTCTTTTTCACCTCTTCTCTTCACATCCTTCATTTCTTTCACCATTTTTTCAACTACCCTCTACCCCTTTATACTTATGCACCAGCACTTTATATGCACTTTTATCCTTATGGCCATTTATGAATTCTCTAAATGGCATGTAACACTTTTCTGTCTCTCCCATTATCTTTCTTTATTGAATCCTCTGATTGGTCCACTGGGTCCTGTACCCTGTTTTATCATATATATAGATCTTTATTTCTATATTGTATATTTAACACTTATATTTGTATATCTATTTATTCTCATCATTATTCACTCATATATATACCCTCAATCATGGTTGTTCCATCACATATGGTTTTTTACCGGAATCCACTATATACATGATTTATGTGTTTTGTATTTTGTAATTTTTATTATCTCTATTTAATCATTGTTGGCATTATCCTAATTGGGATGTGCCCTTGGTCGCCCATACCTCAACTTTGTTTATCATGCTAATGAATTGTACATTTATATATCTATATGCCCATGCCATGTTACATTATGATGAAATTCTATATATATGTGCTTATTATGTATATAATATATCTAGTGTTTGCACTATTATATATCTACGTATACGTCATTCCTATATTTACATTATGCCATTTATTTGTAAAAACGCATGGTGTTAATCTTATATGTGCATTCTTATAATGAGCGAATACAGGGCTGTCCACAAAATTGTAACATCTGACATGCCAGCATATATGGTGCTTTTAAATATGTATTCTATATGTTATGTTACGTTCTCTTTTGAGGTACAGACGTCCCGTTCCTCCTCCCCTTCTGTGTTGTGTGCGCGCGTCGTTCGTCACCGCCTACAGCATCTCACGCCCGAGCGTCCGGACGTCACGCCGCCCGATCATGTGACTTGTCATGTGGTGTGGGCGTGCCGACGGGACGCCGGCTATGGGATTGCCGGAAGTGACGGTGTACGGATTGCGCGCGCCGTTTCAGCAACACACCAGGAGATGAGTGAGTATTATCTCTGCCATTGGCTGAAGGAGACTTAAATACCTAGTCCGCAGTGATGGCGTTACCCCCTGACGAAGGCACGCCGAAACGCGCGTTGGGGTAGCGCCATCCTGTTTTTTTCTGTTCACACCTGGTCCCATCTTGGTGAGTGTTTGATCACAGTTGTCCAGCCATGGCTATGTGCTGCCAGTGTTGAGCTATTTTGCCCGGTTCATTATCGCAGATCCATTGGTACACTGTCTACATTTAGCATGATCTATGTTCTCTGTACCAGTCATTATGCACTATAGCCATGGCGGTCCGACCCTTTCTTTGATCTCCACTCACCCTTTACCATTATTTACTTATCTGGTCTGCACCTATGGGTTGGTCATTGTACCACACATTAGTAGTTGTTTTTCCCATATCTGCAGCAACCTCATTGATAGATTATTATATGTTGTGACCAGTGTGTCCATCCAGGATGGCGCTCGTTTTCTTTTCCCCTGCTCCCTTACCCTATTCTTGGCATCTATTATGTGTATTTTTATCATGAATTTATTATTAAAAACGTATATTTTTCTAACCAATGGTACTCTCAGCTCTTTTCTTCTGCTTTCTGCCGTTACGCTCGGAGCTTGTACCGAGTCATCCTTTTTCAGGTGTCCCCCTTTATTGGTTTATTTTACGGGCATTGCCCCTGTTATACATGTCGGGGGACTTCTGGGGTCTTTTTCTTCTCTTTCTCATATATTATTGTACTCCAGGGCACTTCCTCATTCAATCCTATTTTAATTTTAATTTTACCATTATATTGCGGGGCAACCCAAAGTTGAATGAACCTCTCCTCTGTCTGGGTGCCGGGGCCTAAATTTATGACAATGGACTGTTCCAGTGGTGGGTGACGTGAAGCATGATTCTCTGCTATGATATGAAGACTGATTCTCTGCTGACATGAAGCCAGATTCTCTGTTACGGGACCTCTCTCCTCTGCCTGGGTGCCGGGGCCTAAATTTATGACAATGGACTGTTACAGTGGTGGGTGACGTGAAGCCTGATTCTCTGCTATGACATGAAGACTGATTCTCTGCTGACATGAAGCCAGATTCTCTGTTACGGGACCTCTCTCCTCTGCCTGGGCCTAAATATCTGACAATGGACTGTTCCAGTGTTGGGTGACGTGAAGCATGATTCTCTCCTATGATATGAAAACTGATTCTCTGCTGACATGAAGCCAAATTCTCTGTTACGGGACCTCTCTCCTCTGCCTGGGTGCCTGGGCCTAAATATCTGACAATGGACTGTTCCAGTGTTGGGTGACGTAAAGCATGATTCTCTCCTATGATATGAAGACTGATTCTCTGCTGGCATGAAGCCAGATTCTCTGCTGGCATGAAGCCAGATTCTCTGTTACGGGACCTCTCTCCTCTGCCTGGGTGCCTGGGCCTAAATATCTGACAATGGACTGTTCCAGTGTTGGGTGACGTGAAGCATGATTCTCTGCTATGATATGAAGACTGATTCTCTGCTGACATGAAGCCAGATTCTCTGTTACGGGACCTCTCTCCTCTGCCTGGGTTTCGGGGCCTAAATTTATGACAATGGACTGTTACAGTGGTGGGTGACGTGAAGCCTGATTCTCTGCTATGACATGAAGACTGATTCTCTGCTGACATGAAGCCAGATTCTCTGTTACGGGACCTCTCTCCTCTGCCTGGGTGCCTGGGCCTAAATATCTGACAATGGACTGTTCCAGTGTTGGGTGACGTGAAGCCTGATTCTCTGCTATGACATGAAGACTGATTCTCTGCTGACATGAAGCCAGATTCTCTGTCACGGGACCTCTTTCCTCTGCCTGGGTGCCTGGGCCTAAATATCTGACAATGGACTGTTCCAGTGTTGGGTGACGTGAAGCATGATTCTCTTCTATGATATGAAGACTGATTCTCTGCTGACATGAAGCCAGATTCTCTGTTACGGGACCTCTCTCCTCTGCCTGGGTCTAAATATCTGACAATGGACTGTTCCAGTGTTGGGTGACGTGAAGCATGATTCTCTGCTATGATATGAAGACTGATTCTCTGCTGACATGAAGCCAGATTCTCTGTTACGGGACCTCTCTCCTCTGCCTGAGTGCCTGGGCCTAAATATCTGACAATGGACTGTTCCAGTGTTGGGTGACGTAAAGCATGATTCTCTCCTATGATATGAAGACTGATTCTCTGCTGACATGAAGCCAGATTCTCTGTTACGGGACCTCTCTCCTCTGCCTGGGTGCCACTGCCTGGGCCTAAATATCTGACAATGGACTGTTCCAGTGTTGGGTGACGTGAAGCATGATTCTCTGCTATGATATGAAGACTGATTCTCTGCTGACATGAAGCCAGATTCTCTGTTACGGGACCTCTCTCCTCTGCCTGGGTGCCTGGGCCTAAATATATGACAATGGACTGTTACAGTGGTGGGTGACGTGAAGCATGATTCTCTGCTATGGGACCTCTCTCCAATTGATATTGGTAAATTTTTATTTATTTTATTTTTATTTTAATTCATTTCCCTATCCACATTTGTTTGCAGGGGATTTACCTACATGTTGCTGCCTTTTGCAGCCCTCTAACCCTTTCCTGGGCTGTTTTACAGCCTTTTTAGTGCCGAAAAGTTCGGGTCCCCATTGACTTCAATGGGGTTCGGGTTCGGGACGAAGTTCGGGTCGGGTTCGGATCCCGAACCCGAACATTTCCGGGAAGTTCGGCCGAACTTCTCGAACCCGAACATCCAGGTGTTCGCTCAACTCTACTTATAACTTATGGTATACTTTTACATCTGTATAGAATTGTGGAGTTGACTACTTTAGACCACATGGGTGTTTACTCAAACCTTCTCAACATATTTAAAAAGGACATCCTGGTCGATGGGGCACTATGGCTATTTTATGAGGGTATGCCCCGAGGAGTTTTCCTGTGTATACGCTGAACATGTTGAAACATAATCACAGCAGAGCTATATAATTGTCCGACTTCTTTTCAAACGATAATGGTCTGTCATTGGTCGGTTAACACAATCATTCATTGTTAAATTTCATTCAATGGACTTTTTGGTTGATATTATCCATTGTGATCAACTATAACAAATGAACTGATCCCCTTGAATGGGGACAGAGGGAATAAAACTTAACATTTAATAGGTAATAATTAGAATAAATGGCACAAAAAGAAAATATTCAAAAAACATACACATATATGACTAGCCCACATGGGCCTAGACAAAAGCAAGGTATTGCCAGTATAGAAAAGGAACGCTCTCACCCATGATGGACACGATGACTGGAACTCATCAGGAGGGTGCCAGATCAGGAACCCAGGGAAAGCGTCTTCTGTTTCTTTCTGCTGGTAATTACTGGAAACCATGCGAGAAAGATGTCAAGAAATGAGTTGCTGTAGGCATAGGCAGTGGTTAGGAACGATTTCCCTAATCAAACCATAAGACAAGGAAGGGGCTAATAAGACCCTGCCTACCTACACAGAGTACTTGCCCCGCAAGGAGCGACCCCGTCCGGATACCTGTCCCTGGTGGAGGCCGGTATCCCTAATATACCCTAAAAAGCTCCCGACGTGTCACGTTTCATTTGCATAAAACTCATCAGGGGAAGTATATATTTGAGAGTAACAGGCAAACAAAGCCTGTAGTTAAAGGGGAAAAAATAGCAACAATTAAAGCCAGAGGGCTAACAACTCTGAGTTGGGCCAGTTAAGGCCAATATGGCTCAAAACAGGCAAGGGGTGGACCAGTGGGACCATTCAGGCTCAGAGAAAGAGTGGTCGGGCCAGTGGGACCAGACAACAACAAATGCAAACACAGATGGACCTGTAGTGTCGGCGTGCCAGTGGGCCGCATCAGCACAGTAGTGTACGGCAAAGAGGCGTAACGAGGTCCCTGTGGGACCCAAAACGTTGGGTACGTAGAAATAGGGCTGTCGTGATCAACTATAGACTAATGTTTATGCCCACTTTTAGAGTGTTGTAGACTGCGACTCATCCTGACAAGGGTAGTGGTTCATATAGGGGAAGGGTTATACAACCAGCTACTTAGTAGTTAGGAACTACCAATGTGATACTGCTAAATGTAAGGGGGAGGAGCCCTCTACTCCAGATTTTCAGCTTGAAAATGTCAGTCAAAGTGACCACGTGACTCAACTGGGTGGAGGTCAGGAGCTAGTATTTAGACTCCTGTTCCTGCCATTAGGGCGGTCACTTGCTGGTATGGTTTCTGGTGAGACACAGCAAATGTGCAGCTGTTCCTGAGATGTGTGGGTGTGTGTGGCAGAGTTAGAGCATCAATGAACTAAACGGTCAACAGACCCCAAAAAATCCCTTTAGGAGTCTTTACCTAATAAGTGTTATAGTAAAAATATATCTTTATTTAATCATTGTTAAAACCTAAGTGTGAAGAAGGAAAAAAGTCTTAAAATTGTCAGAACACAGTAAGGTCTAGTATCTAATGATCTAGTAGCTGCTAGCGGCAACTGGGGGATTAATATAGCCTTTAACAACTAATATAGACACCACCAGGTGCTCTATTTTTTATATATTAAACAGGTTAGATGGTGTGTGTGGTTAGTTGGTTACTGATGGTGGTAGGGTATATTAGATACCTCTATAGAATTGAGTGTTTGCAGAGATATAGGTTTATATCTTTATTTTCAGTAGGTTAATAGCTTTATTAGCAGTGGAGGTCGTCAAATAGCTCAGCAACCTATTTGAGTGTGGTCAACCAAACAAGTGTTAGGATCTGGACTTGAACCCGGGACCTCTGCTGTGTCTGGTGGTGCCTCTAATTGCTGAGCCACCTGAAATGCTGGACAGTTCCTTAGACAATTCCTTGAATGATCTTGTCTTGAATCTTGTTTGCCTTGAACCTTGAACTCTTTGCTCCTCCCATGAACTTCCTGATTTAAGCCATGTCTCTGCACTTCCTGGTTGCCAGAATATTGTGCCTTTACCAGCCAATATCTCGCTCCTGTCTATCCTGCTGCCGACCGTATCTTTGCTACCATCCGTTACTGACATTTAGCTTGTTCCTCGACTACGCTCCTGCTTAATCCCAACCTGCACTATTCGTTACCGACTTTGGCTTGTTTCTCAACCACACTTCTGCTTGATCCCTGCCTGCTATATCTGCTACTGGACCTTGGCTTGCTCACCTCCTGCTGGGGCTATCCTAAGAACCACAACCTGGTACTAACACGCAGCAAAGTCCATCTCCACCATCAGGAGCTCTGGCGAATACCGGTTAGTACTTAGACCCCGCACCTCAGGTGAACCCGTGTCATCAGCCAGGGTGACCAGTGTGAATATCTGCTCCGCTGGTACAGCTACTGACCTCCGAGCCTGACTCCAGACCGTGACAACAAGCCACATACACATGTCAACTATTTTGAGAGTCAAACATGCGTTATCAATTGTTTAGTGATGCTCCAATTATGCTGCAATGCGTCTTTGAAGGTTCTCATTTATCCAGGTCATGTTATGCTGCAATGCCCACCTCATTTGCAGTCTATTTGTGTGTGCCTGTTACTTCTACAGGTTACACACTTGTATCAGCTGCCCTTAGAGTGTTATATTATACTCTGCGCACTGCAGCTCAATTGGAAACACTGTGGCTGAAAGTTGTGTCAACTCTACCACTATGTATCCCTTGTCTGCACTATACACGTATAATCAGGCATACCACTTCAACCTGTATTACCAGTACCAAACACGCACATATCTAACATGCTGACCCTCAGCTAATCCTATCACTACAATCAAGCTCCTAGCTGTGAAATGTCTAAAAAAAAACAAAGCGCTCCACTATATCACCCCTCCCGACCCCTAAATATTTTATTTATTTGGGTCTGTTGACCGTTTAGTTCATTGATTTAATATCCCGAGGGTCCCTATGAGGGCCTTTGACTAGACTCTTTGTCAGATTAGGGGTTATTTCCCCATTATTTGTGCCCTAGGATTGGAAAGTTATTCCGTATACTGCAAATGTTATGGCAGGCTTTTTGGCACAGGGTATTAATAAAGACAATTTCACACAAGAGGCCGATCGGTCTTCTCGAATCAAGCTATTCCGCTCAATAATACGGATATACAAACAGGATTAAAAATTTTGGGTTAAACTTATAAAAAATATTATCGTTCGTGGTGAGAAATAGCTAGCCTAGCGACATACATTAACCAAAAAATTGTCTACAGAGGTTTAAGAAATACATTAAGACCAAATATACATACAGATGATCCAGAATATATTAAATGTTGGGACAGTGTCCTCAATGAAAACTCATTAAGACTCATGAAATACATGGTTGATTATGAGAGACATCATTTTGAGCGCATTTCTGAACAACTTAATCAAGAGATAAAAGAAATACTCACGTTTGGTCAGCATTCTGACTTTAAAAATCAGGAGTCCAGGTTACAAAAAAGTTTGGAAGGCCTGAAAGAGGAGATAAAGGAAAGAAAGCATCGGAAATATATTCGTGACAAATTAGATTTTGATACTGATAGTATATATAATTGGAAAAACAGACAAAATTTTCCAGTGAGAAACACTAGGTTTACTGACTGAATCTGAAACCTCTGGGGCTAAAACCACAAACACTAAGGATTCTAATAGAGGTGGCACTGAAAGAAAGGTTCGATATAATAGATACCGCAATTTAAAAAAAAAACTGAAAATCCGACTAATAACACATCAGAATTTACCCAGTTGACACAAACTGGAGAACCCTAATTTTTGGGTGGATTTGTATTCTCCAGTTCAAGAACCAATGGGCAATATTACTTCAATAAGGCCAAAAACGATGACGGAAATGCAGAATACCCCAGTGGCAGCATCACCATCACCAATATATTCCGGCACAAACATCACCAACACTACAGTGCAACAGAACCTGGGCCCAACATTGGCGGGTCAGCCAAACATTTTTGCGACACCACCCATAGCCCCCCTTTTTTTAGGGCAGAGCAATGTCCAACCAAGGGACAGGGACAAATGGGGTTACAACGCAAAATAACTGTAATTGGTACTGAGAGATATAATCAGGGATCTGAAAAATACATTACTCCTGGGAATACTGGCTTCCCTTTTGAAAGAGCTGCCAATACAAATATAATAATGGAAGAATCAAATACGACCCAGGTTATCAATCTGTCAGCATTGTCTTTAACAAAGGCACAAATTACACTTTTAAAAAGAGGTCTCACGTTCACACCAGTACCACGGTTTGATAAGTTTAGTTGGGTGAAGGACATCAATTTATTTGAACGGAAATTAGCAATGCACAAACAATTTGCAAGTATGACATCTGATACAGGGAAATTAATCCAGAAACAACAACAAGCATTGTATACTCTGGAAAGTCTTCATATGGAAAGTGAGGGTTTTTACTCTGAGATTATACCTCTACTGACAGACCTTAAACCAAGATCTAGATGGACACCACCTATCTCACAGTTCAAAAATATTGAAACATTTGTTGAATTAGTATCTCAAGAGATCAGAAAACTAAAAATTAAAATGGATATTTTTCCGAAAAACTTGACACATGAGGAGTTTGATGCTCTTGAGGAACTAAGGTTAAATAAGGATATTGTGATAAAATCCAGTGATGAAGGGGGCAACATAGTGGTCCAAGATAGGGTAGATTATGACCAGATAGTAAATAGGCTACTGATGGACAAAGAAATATATGAGACCTTGAAAGAGAACCCTACAAATAGGTATCTCAATGAATTACATATATTTCTGAAGACAGCCAGGGATAAATGCTTGATATCAAAAGAAGAATTCAAATTCCTGTACAACAAAAGCCCCACGATTGCAACATTTTATGCACTCCCGAAGGTGCATAAAAATAAGACTCCAATACCGGGACGTCCAATAGTCTCAGGAAATGATTCTTTGACCCAACCAACTAGCGAATACGTGGATGTAGCGTTGAGACCATTTGTAACATCATTACCTTCATACATTAAGGACACCACCGACGTTCTCATTAAAATAAACGATATCTCACTATCTGCATCCATGTATTTAGCTAGCCTGGACATGGAGGCGTTGTACAGCAATATTGAACACAAAATTGGTATCAAAGCGATAAAATACTTTCTGGATACTAAAAGCACATGTTTTCACGAACACAATGAATTTGTGTTAATTCTACTGAGAATTACACTCACCTAAAGAATTATTAGGAACACCATACTAATACGGTGTTGGACCCCCTTTTGCCTTCAGAACTGCCTTAATTCCACGTGGCATTGATTCAACAAGGTGCTGATAGCATTCTTTAGAAATGTTGGCCCATATTGATAGGATAGCATCTTAGAGTTGATGAAGATTTGAGGGATGCACATCCAGGGCACGAAGCTCCCGTTCCACCACATCCCAAAGATGCTCTATTGGGTTGAGATCTGGTGACTGTGGGGGCCATTTTAGTACAGTAAACTCATTGTCATGTTCAAGAAACCAATTTGAAATGATTCGAGCTTTGTGACATGGTGCATTATCCTGCTGGAAGTAGCCATCAGAGGATGGGTACATGGTGGTCATGAAGGGATGGACATGGTCAGAAACAATGTTCAGGTAGCCCGTGGCATTTAAACGATGGCCAATTGGCACTAAGGGGCCTAAAGTGTGCCCAGAAAACATCCCCCACACCATTACACCACCACCACCAGCCTGCACAGTGGTAACAAGGCAAGATGGATACATGTTCTCATTCTGTTTACGCCAAATTCGGACTCTACCATTCGAATGTCTCAACAGAAATCGAGACTCATCAGACCAGGCAACATTTTTCCAGTCTTCAACAGTCCAATTTTGGTGTGTTCGTGCAAATTGTGGCCTCTTTTTCCTATTTGTAGTGGAGATGAGTGGTACCCAGTGGGGTCTTCTGCTGTTGTAGCCCATCCGCCTCAAGGTTGTGTGTGTTGTGGCTTCACAAATGCTTTGCTGCAGACCTCGGTTGTAACGAGTGGTTATTTTAGTCAACGTTGCTCTTCTATCAGCTTGAATCAGTCGGCCCATTCTCGTCTGACCTCTAGCATCAACAAGGCATTTTCGCCCACAGGACTGCCGCATACTGGATGTTTTTCCCTTTTCACACCATTCTTTGTAAACCCTAGAAATGGTTTTGCGTGAAAATCCCAGTAACTGAGCAGATTGTGAAATACTCAGACCGGCCCGTCTGGCACCAACAACCGTGCCACGCTCAAAATTGCTTAAATCACCTTTCTTTCCCATTCTGACATTCAGTTTGGAGTTCAGGAGATTGTCTTGACCAGGACCACAACCCTACATGCATTGAAGCAACTGCCATGTGATTGGTTGACTAGATAATCATAGAAACATAGAAAGTGTCGGCAGATAAGAACCATTTTGCCCATCTAGTCTGCCCAATATACTGAATACTATGGATAGCCCCTGGCCCTATCTTATATGAAGGATGGCCTTATGCCTATCCCATGCATGCTTAAACTCCTCCACTGTATTTGCAGCTGCCACTTCTGCAGGAAGGCTATTCCCTGCATCCACTACTCTCTCAGTAAAGTAATACTTCCTGATATTACTTTTAAACCTTTGCCCCTCTAATTTAAAACTATGTCCTCTTGTAGCAGTTTTTTTTCTTTTAAATATTCTTTCCTCTTTTACCTTGTTGATTCCCTTTATGTATTTAAAAGTTTCTATCATATCCCCTCTAATCGCATTAATGAGAAATAGAACAGGTGTTCCTAATAATTCTTTAGGTGAGTGTATACTCACTCACAATTATTTTCTGTGCAACGGTGCCTTTTATCATCAGATGAAAGGTACCGCTATGAAAACACCTTGTGCACCGACTTTTGCAAATTTGTTTTTGGGGTGGTGAGAGGACAAAATAGTTTTTTCTGACACATTTGCACATTTCACAAGTCACATTTTATTTTGGGGTAGATTTATTGATGATGTTCTGTTATTCTGGGAGGGTGAAAAACATGAGTTCATAGAATTTGTAAATGAACTGAATAAAAACGATATAGGCATGCATTTCACCTTTGAGAGCCACCGGAATAAAATCTGTTTTCTGGATTTAACAATCCAGAAAGATGAGAATGGTCATATCCTAACGGATATTTTTCGCAAGCCAACTTCGACAAACAGCCTCCTCCACTGGACAAGTTGGCACCAGACAACATTGAAGAACGGGATATCGGTTTAAGAGCCAGGAGAAACTGTACTACAGAGGATGCCCATAAAAAAATGAGGCAGATTAATTATTCAAATGCTTCAGAGCAAGAGGCTATCCGCGAAAAACCCTTAAAAGGGCATTTAATCATGCTAAGAACCCAAAAAGAGGAATTACCCTATGCAGGATACAAAAATAATAAGATGTATTGGAACCTATGATAACCATCTACAAATAATTAACATCCTTAAAAAACATTGGAAGATACTTACCAATGACCGAGAATTGAGCACGGTCTTATCACCATATCCCAGCGTCACCTACAGAAGGGAGCAGAATCTCAGGGATAAATTGGTTCATAGTTTTCTTTCTAAAACACAAACAATAAATGAAACTTGGTTAAAATCCAGTACTGTGGGGTCATTCCCATATGGTAATTGCGCCCTATGTGAATACGTACCCAAAGTCAAGAAATTCAAAAATCCGGTTGATGGGCGTGAATACATGATAAGAGAATTTTTTAATTGTCGGAGTAGTGGCATAATTTATGTGGCATCATGTACTTGTCCGAAGCTATACGTTGGCAAAACAATACAGGAGTTAAGGAGGAGAATATCAGGACATATCAGTGCCATTAATACAGAAAAGGACACCTTACTCTACAGACATATTATGTATACTCACAACAGTAACCTTGATGTCCTTAAATTTTGGGGACTGGCCAAAATCTAACTGGGCCCTAGAAGTGGTAACTGGGATCAAAGACTATTTCAGGAAGAGGCAAGGTGGATCTACAGATTACAGACCCAAAGGGCCTAAATGAAGGCTTTTCTTACACGGCCTTTATTTAACATTTTGGAAAAAGTAACTTACTTAAATGATAATTAATTTAATAATAACACTGTTAGTGTTTAGGTAGGTAAATTATGGTAGCCCGTATAATTTGAAATGACTACTTAGCCACCTATAGCAACATGAGCCAAATGCTGCCTATTTAATGTATATGCTGGTTGCACTTTATTAGTGTTTGTAATAACCACTTATCCATCTATAATAAAATGAGCCAAATGCTGCCTATCCAATGTTATTCACAAATTTTTGGATCCTCTCAGGTCATACAGTTAGACGTTGTCTTCCATGTATTGGTATAGAGTATACTATAATTAGAGCCCAAGAATTGTTCTTCATATGAAGCCAATATGCTGTAGTAATAGTGTCTTCAGGGTAATGATACACTGACAACAAGTTAACCCTGCACTTAAAGTACTTTCAACATACTTACTGGATTATGGATGCATAGTAACTTCTAGTCCTGTCCTCCCCGTCATGGATAATAGCAGAGCAGCGATGCCTGTGGGGAGTAGATGAATGACGAGCAGAGGCATTGGCAGAGCAGCGATACGAGCGGGGAGGAGACAACATAGTTTGTACAGGTCAGCGATGGTGAAAGGGGCGTGAGAGCATGCTGATGCGCTCACACCCGATAGTAAGAAGCGCCTGCCAGTCAAAGTTATCAGCAGTTCTATTGGCCATTGAATAAAGGGCGGACACTTGTAGTATATATAGATGGGCAATTCAAAGCGCGCGCACGCTAGTACCCCAATTCCCCTGACGAAGTCACTTTGCGGCAAAACATGTCGGGAGTGGTGATATAGTGGAGCACTTAGGTTTTTTTTAGACAGTTCACAGCTAGGAGCTTGATTGTAGCGATAGGCTTAGCTGAGGGTCAGCATGTTAGATATGTGTGTATTTGGTACTGGTAATACAGGTTGAAGTGGTATGCCTGATTATACGTGTATAGTGCAGACATGGGATACATAGTGGTAGAGTTGACACAGCTTTCAGCCACAGTTTCCAATTGAGCTGCAGTGCGCAGAGTATAATATAACACACTCTAAGGGCAGCTGATACAAGTGTGCAACCTGTAGAAGTAACAGGCACACACAAATAGACTGCAAATGAGGTGGGCATTGCAGCATAACATGACCTGGATAAATGAGAACCTTCATTAGATACTAGACCTTACTGTGTTCTGACAATTTTAACACTTTTTTCCTTCTTCACACTTAGGTTTTAACAATGATTAAATAAAGATATATTTTTACTATAACACTTATTAGGTAAAGACCCCTGTAACGGAACTCCTGGCACCCCGACTGGGTACCTCCGTCGAATGATTCTCCTAGTGCTTCCCGAGGACTCCAAGCACTCCACTTGACACCGTAAGCGCTGCAGACCCCACGAACCGCCGTAGCGTGGTTGAGGTCTCACCATCTCCTACCCACCCTGGACCTACGACAAGGCTCCAGGCTCCAGTGGGTGAACCTCTCCTACATCCAGAGAGCAGGAACAGCTCTTACAAGAGCTAGTAGTTATGCCAGGGTAGTATAGCAAATCTCCAGCATATAGCAATCCCCCAGTGTCGATCAGTTACCCAAACACCAGCCTCAACATGGTAAAGGGTAAAACAGGAACTCTTTATTGAGGGCTACCCGCCCGTATTTATGCAGGTCCCCATCTGGTGGACATGCCCCTAGGGGACCAGAAGGAAGACTGTGACACAGGACAAATATGCAGCAATTCAGGATACACAGACACAATACATCCCCACAATGCATCATGGTTTCCTCCTCTCTGCCCTGGAGACACCCGAGAAGCAATTCAATTATCTCTCAGGACAAAGGGAAATCGCCAATACACATGTGGGGACAACAGGACAGAAATCACCATTTAAACATACAATGTCACAATCTTACAGTAAACACAGACATTTAACATATCCCCAGATAGCTCAAGTCTGAGTGCATATTATTAGGTGAATGGCACTCAGACTACACGAATACACTAAAATTAGCTATCTGGGTACCCTCACATAACATACAATAAAATTCCAAAGACAGAAAAATACATGAACTTATATAACTATGCCGCTATTGCATAAAACCGGTGCATACAACATGGGACTGTAATCACATGGTAAGAGGCTGGCAAGTAGTCCTCTCCAAGCACTCGTGGCAACCTCAAAAGAGGGGAGTTTGTCACAACCCCTAAAGGGATTTTTTGTCTGTTGACCGTTTAGTTCATTGATTTAATATCCCGAGGATCCCTATGAGGGCTTTTGACTAGACTAGTGTTAGAGCATGACCCATTGTGCTAAATAAGGAAAAGATAAGAAGCTGGAAACTCAGCCCTTAGAGAAAAAATCTGAAGTGGAGTTGTATTGTCAAGCCCTGCTACACCGTACTTTGTAGAAGAAACTTTTGGCTCCAGCGTCCCATCCTGTTACCTATGTTCTAGGAATGTTTAAAGGGAACCTGTCGTTGATTGACATATAGATCTGATTAAATAATCTTTCTGTGCATCTTCCAATCATTCCTAAACTGTCTTTGTGTATGATCAAAAGATTTGTGTTCATGTAAAAAAAACTACTTTTAAAATGTCTCTGACCTTATGGAGTAATCAGAGCATTGTTCTGGCTGGAGGGAGGCACGAGTCATCTCCCCATTCCCTAGCCCATCTCGTTCTCCAAGACCTCCTTTCTGACTCTCCCACACCGGCTCTTTGTTTCTTGACATCATAAATATTTTGGCATTTGGGATGTGGTGATGCTTGAAGAATGTCAATCACTGGTCTTAAAAAGATGAAGTCTTCTCAGTGAAGCAGGAATATGCATAAAGGAATGTAAATTAATTTAGAATTTGTCACAGAAAAAAAAAACTTTGGTCTATATCACAAGTGGTCTTCTCAAATAAATGATCTTCAGCATATTGCCATGACTATCACAATTGCTCCTTTTTTCTACTAAAAGCATAAAACTGAGTCAAGGGACATAGACTGGTTTCTATGTATTCACAGCCTAACAACCACAGGTATTTCCAAATGTTTGTCACCAGTGTGCATCACTTTACTAAGATCAGGGTAAAACTTTCCCAACACAGTATCAGAGAATCCTCTGGTGGGCTGAGGATTTGAGCGAATAATGAGCATCTTTAAGTCAGCAGTAGACAACCCAATTTGGAGACTAATCAGTGACTCAGAACGGTTGACCACTCTACAGAGGAAGGGGGGAAACAAACCTTGAAACTAGTGTTTACAGATGGGTATCTCTGGTTTGTTGGAAAACCTTAAGGGTGTAGTACACCTGTCGATTTTTAAGCAGATCGCTAATGAGCTTGCGTAGTTGCCACCGATTGCCCGATCCGCTCATTCATCGGGTAATCCAAATCCTTTGGCAGGTTTAAAAATTGTTTGCAGGCGGCAGATCATGGTGTCCAATCATGATCTGCTACTAGCAAACAATGATTCAGTATGGTAGAATGATCACTCCTCCCTATAATGAGTAGGAGATCACTATATGTAATTGCAGTGGTCTCCTCCGCTAGCGAGCAGATGATTGCCAGAAAGGAACGTTTCCTTCCCGACAATCGCCTTTTAAACTGGGCTGTTCAATACACCCATTAGTCATGTTTTAAGGTTCTTTAATGGGTCAGAAATTTACTTACATGGTAGCCTACCCATAAATACCACTAGATAGGCAGTTTTCTTCCTGCTGGAGGAGAGCAAAATGTTTTTGTTTTTTTCCCAGAGAGCTGTTATGAGCAACAGGTGTGTACAGCTTTATATTCACCTAAATACTAATTTTGTTTGGGTAATTACCATGCAACTGCCTTGTATCTGAATCAGGATTTGGTTATTGCCTAGCTTTGCCTGTTTGACTAGGGTGGAGTTGTTGATTGTCTAGTATTATATATTCAGGCCCTATTCAATTCTGGTTGGCGAGTATAGTGTCTGTTGCGTTCCCTTCCTTTTTTCTGTATTATAGGATCTGTAGTTCCACGATTGAATCTTGTTCTAGTCTACTTTGTTTTCTGTGTATTGCGGGATATGTAGTACCACCACTGACGAATTCAGATAGGGTCTCTTCAGTATTGTTCTGTTTCTGTCCACTGTCATTCATCAGCTGTCTACTTATACCCCATACATCTGTAATTTACTTCATTGCTGGATCATCTCCTCATTCCACTAAATTGGTTTTAGTGTCTTGTTTTCTGCCAAGAAGAACAAGTATTCCCCCAAATAAAGGAAATATTGTAGTAAAAATATATATATAAGTCAACAATGAATTGTGTAAAAAAAAAAAAAAACTATAAACAGCAAAAGGTTTAATATAATAAATAATATAAAATGTACAACAAAGTGCAACTTGAAGAAACTGTATTCAAAATACAATAAAACTGCCAAGCAACTTTAATCATCTCAGATGTCTACAGGGCAATAATTCAATAGGGAAAGCCTGGAAAGTTACAATTATTTGACTTCAATTTTGTCCCCAAGGACTAACAGTTCATGGCAGCACAGTATATAGGAGGGAGCACTGATAACATAATAGATTGTTGTATGCTGGTTGGAAATGAGCAGACACCATTATCAGAAGATCTTCAGGTGTGGTCAATCAGCAATCAAAGACATTTTCATACTCAGGTAAATTTTTAATACATTAAAAAAGAGTGAACGTTTTTGAGAAAAGACCTTATCTCAGGACTAGATTTGAATTTACTTACTGAGATATCGCAGAACCGAATTTGCTATTTACATCCACTGTATTCTCTGCCATTGAGACTTGACATAAACAGGAAACATAGCTGAGACAACAGAAAACACAGAAATCTAAAAAATAAAGGGAATACAGTAACTGTACTAAGAAGGTTATCACTATGAAGACATGATATAGCCCAAACAGCTAAACAACAAAATGAGCATTACTCCATCTGGTTAAATACACCAGTATAGAAGAGAGATCACACCTAAGCTTAGATACACCTTCACAGACAACTATGTGGTACATCAAACAGTATCACACATGATAGCCTTAAATACGTCTTGTTGGCAGCGACGTATCACACACAAGAGACTTTGATATTCCAGCTTGGAACATATTATTACACATGATAGTATTCAATACAACAGCTCAGCAGACAGTATGATATATGATAGCCTCAGTTACATTGATTCAGCACAAAGTATTAGGCTTCATAAGACTATTCATGTTAAAAGCTAGACTGCTACATGGACTCGAAGAGAAAGAACGAATGTCCAGCTACCCCATCGATCATAAACAAAGCTTGTGAGCCCTCCTTCCCCTCCCAAACACAAAGAAAGCCTGTAAGTTCTGCTTCCTTACACCCATTCATTGGAAAGTACTATGGGGATCATTGATTAAGACTGGCATTTTAGACTTCAGTCATAATACCCCTTTGTGCTGGCGTTGGTTACACCTAAGTTATGTTGAGGCGCCGACCTCTACATAACTTCGGCGTTTCCACCACCAGTCTAAATGTATGCCAGCGCCCTTGCATATATTTAGACCATTTGCTATGCCTAAAAGAGGAGTAGAAAATGATTAATGTTGAGACATCCTTTATGTGGAACATAAATTCATCCTTTGTAGGAAGCACATTGTCTTGTGTAAGCAGGGATATGATGCTGACAAGTAAGAAACTGTCTGGGGATGAATGACCATAGTAACTAGCGTTGAGCGAAGCGAATCATTCGAGGCAGAATTCAGTCCAAGGTTTAGGAAAACTTCGATTTGCAATGAACCCGAATTTCCTCTTGCTTCATGGTAACGAATCAGATTTTCCGGTTGGACTTGTTAAAAAGTGAAAGTAAGAAGCCCGGGAACGCGATGATCACCCATTATGCCGTGCTGCCAGCCAATCCGCAGGTGGCCATCGCCTGTGATGTCACAGCCCTATAAAACCCTCATCCTGCGCTATCTCCGCCATTGTCCTGTGAGCTGAGCATAGGGAGAAACGTGGCAATGCGCTAGGGACAGTGTTGCTGCAATAATCCAGCGGCCATGTTTGATACATCCACCATATTTGGTCACCTTGTCTTAACCCTAATCATTTTTAAAGCAAAATACCACTAGGTTCATAATAGGGAGGGATAATTCTGGTCATCCCTGTTGTAGATCCCTCAATTTCATTGCTTTAAGGAAGGTTTCCAGGCCTCAATGCTGTGTAACATCACACAGGAGAACAAGGGCTGCTACATACACATTGGGCGGGGATTGTGGGAGCCAGAGCATACCCGGATGGCCATGGTATCTGAAGGATTAAAAGCCGGTTGCAGACATTAGTGCTGTGTGTAAGCTCTTTAAAACAACAGACACCTGACAGCCATGTTGCCCGCTGCACGTGCCAGTGGGCACCATATAGATTCATTACACACAAAGCATTTATTCATTGTAATGTTGATGGTTATGGTTTAAAACTAATATAAACCAAAAAGTCAGGATCTCAGAAAATTTGAATATTGTAAAAAAGTTCAGTATTGTAGGCTCACACTCTAATGATCTGATCAACACTAATGTTTTCTAAGCCTTTAAATGTTCCCTCAGTCTAGTACAGTAGGCTACACAATCATGGGAAAGACTGCTGACTTGACAGTTGTCCAGTAGACAGTCATTGACACTCCTCACAAGGAGAGTAAGCCATAAAAGGGCATTGCTAAAGAAGCTGGCTGTTCACAGAGTGCTGCATCCAAGCATATTAAGGGAACGTTGACTGAAAGGAAAAATATAGTACAAAAAATTGCACAAGCAACAGGGGACAACTGTAGCCTTGAAAGGATTGTCAATATAAGGCCCAAGAATTTGGGAGAGATTCACAAGGAGTGGACTGCGGCTAAAGTCAGTGCTTCAAGAGCCACCACACTAGACGTATCCAGGACATAGGCTACAACTGTCACATTCCTTGTGTCAAGCCACTAATAACCCAGAGACAACATCAGAAGTGTCTTACCTGGCCTAAGGAGAAAAAGGACTGGACTGTTGCTCAGTGGTGCAAAGTCCTGTTTTCAGATGAAAGTCAATTTTGCATTTCATTTGAAAAATCAAGTCCTAGAGTCTGGCATTTTCCAGCAAGGTCTTAGTACCTGCCCACACTGCCAAAAGTACCCATACCTGGTTTAAACATGGTATCACTGTGCTTGATTGACCAGCAAACTCTCCTGACCTAAACCCCATAGAGAAACTATGGGTAATTGTCAAGAGGAGCCACGGCCAAGTATTTAGTGCATATGCTCTACATAGTTTTTAGTAGACCAACATTTCTGTATTAAAAACCATCTTTTAAATTGATTATATAAATTCTAATTTTCTGAGATGCTTACTTTTGGGTTTTCATTAGCTATAAGCCATTAACATCAACATTTAAAGAAATACAGGCTTGAAATAGATCACTTTGTGTGTAATGAATATAAATAATATATGAGTTTCACTTTATGAATTTAATTGCTGAAATAAATGAACTTTTCAATTCTAATATATGGAGATGAACCTACAGTATATGTATTTTATTATATAGAAGTCCAGGAGTATAAGAATTACATTAAAGCCAAACTGTGTTCACTATGGTCAAGCCAGGATGTGTTGTTTCTACACGGTGTTCCTAAAAGGGTTGAAGACCGGTCTGTTCTGAAGAATGGTAAACTCATGCTCTCAATAAGAATATATAAAAAAATAAACCACAGGAACTTTTAACTGTTTTATCTCTTAGTTACAATTCACAAGCTGAAGTACATATAATGAAAGACTCAAATCAAACATCTCTAAGAGGATTCGTCCTCCTTGGCCTGTCCAATGTCCTGTATCTTCAGGTCACCTACTTTATTTTGTTCTTGATAATGTATATGATAACGTTGTCTGCAAATGTTCTACTGATCATCGTGGTGAGGACCAACTCAACGCTGCACACTCCCATGTACTTCTTCTTAACTAACCTCTCCATAATTGACATCTGCTTCTCCTCCACCATTGTGCCTAAAATTTTAATAAATACTCTTTCCGAAGACAGAAGTATTTCTCTGGTGGGATGTGCACTTCAAATGTATTTCCACATGGCTTTGGGAGCCACAGAGTGTGTTATTCTTGCCGCCATGGCCTATGATCGATTTGCAGCCATTTGTAGACCACTGCACTACCAAACAATTATTAACAAGAAGATGTGTGCTTGCTTAGCCTCCATGTCATGGAGTGTGGGCTTTGGCGGTGCCAGCATTCATACGCCCCTCACTTTCCAACTACCATTTTGTAAATCCCATAATGTTAACCACTTCTTTTGCGAAATGCCTCCTTTTTTTACCCTCTCCTGCAAAGATACCCGTACCAATGAAATAGTCGTGTACATTGCGGCAATGTTCATTATCATGTGTTCTTTCCTTTTGACATTAATTTCATATATTCAGATCATCTTCACCATCTTTAAGATCCGTTCCTCACAAGGCAGAGAAAAAGCTTTCTCTACCTGTGCTTCCCATCTCACTGTTGTGTGTCTGTATTATGGGACTACCATTTTCATGTACCTGAAACCTCGTTCTGCGTATTCTCCTGAGACAGGCAAGATCATGTCTATTCTATATACAGCGGTGACTCCAATGTTGAATCCCATCATTTACAGCATTAGAAACAAGGATGTCAAAGACACCATCAAAATTAGACTTTCTAAGAAATCAAACTATTGATGGAAGATACATGGTTTGGAAACACCAAGCAAATTCAGAAGGTTTACCCACTTGCCTCTAGATTTGTATCAAGTGCATGAATTTTATTGACCAACATAGTTGCCATTTTTCTACATGTCATTAGTGTCTCATTAGTGGTAGATCAACCTCTGGAACTCCCAAAGATTATGAGAATGGTTTTAAAACACATTGCCAATCCTAACCAATTGTTGTTCCCGACATATCAACAAGTGAATGGGATTGGGTTGCAGGTTCTACACTACGTGGGGTTGGGTGTAACACTGTATTTTATCTAGGGCTGATGCAGGAAAAAATTATATCATCACACAATACACAATAAATACACCCACAATACCCACATGAAGCTCAGTTTTGACAGATTTTTGCTGTATAGGCATTCGTCAATAGGGTCCTATCTAAAAATAAAAACTTATAACACATGGTATATTATTTTTGAACTTGGTACATCTGTATAGAATTGTAGCGTCAACTACTTCATCCCATAGGTTTGCTGACTCATATCTTCTCAACATATTCCAAAAGGACATCCTCGTCAATGGGGCTCTATGGCTATGATTTGTGGGTACGTCCCATGGAGTGACCCTGGGTAAATGCTGAACGTAGTGTTGGCACATAATCACAGCAGAGCTATATAATAAGGACATCCATAGCCTAGAGTCCCAGATTGCAGTCCTCAGACCCTGGGTTCTCAAGCGTTAGTATGTTGCAATCTCTGTGACTTAACATGACAAAAGTAGGGAAAGCCTCTGGGCAGTGGCGGCTATTGTAGGAGTGTGAAAATACCTTGTTGTTGGTGTGGTTTCTAGTGAGACCAAGCAAGTGTGCAACCGTTCGAGAAATGTGTGGGTGTGCTGTAGTGTTAGCGCATGATGCTTAGTGCTGATTGGGGCAACGGTTAGCCAACCTTAAAAAAGAGGAAGTGGAGGGGTGTCCTTAAGCCCTGCTACTTTGTAGAGGAAACTTTTGGCTCCATCACCTCCATCCTGAGTTGTGCCACTGCAGACAGGAGAACGTTGTGCTCAACAAAAAGACTGTAGGCTGCTGAACGTAAAGAAATTATCCGGTTAACAGTCTTCCCTTCGCGTGTGAACATCTTGCATCCCTACACTCTCACCCTTTTCACATAAAGCTCTGATCCCAAACATCTCTGCTGCTCAGTAACAAATGTTTTAATAAACATATACAGTGTACGACAAATGTTGGGAGAGATAAAGATCAGGCTGTAGGATTTCAACTGGCCAATTATTTTCTTCCTGGAGAGGTACGCCGCTTCCAGGGTGTCTCGCAGTGGTTTCTCCCCTCTCCCCATTCACACACATGCACATTTAGTCGAGACAAGTGAATATGTGAATGGGAAGATCAGAAAATATACCATTTGTTCGACAAGCGTTCAGCCAACAACTACCTCATGTGTATAGTCATCTTTTTTTGTCATTAAACATGACTGGTCAATGACTTTGGATTTTTCATCAAATAACTTCCACCAGTAAAAAATACAGTACACTCTGGAAATGATATCCTTCGATCTAAAACAACTGTACAATTTTTCATTTGTTATGAAATTCTTTATCTTTAGTTAAAATATCAATTAATAACTTAATTATAATGAAATCCACTAATAGGAAAAGATAAGTTTAGAAATATTTTTTTAAATGACCTTGAAGGTAAAAAAAAAAAATGAGGTGCCGTGAGAGTAGGAAATCTACAGGGAAATCTAGGAGCATTAGCTCCAATCCAAGCATGTACACAGGGGACTTTTAAACCCTGATAACACAACCTTTGTAAAAAGGAGCCTACAACCATTTCAGTTTGCTCTGTGATGGGGGCACCATAAAGCAGTGAATAATTACAAAAACGTTTGAAAGCTATTCCAATTATTTAAAGCTGGGCAAGTCGTGAGAATGAGAGTCGCGTGGGAGCAGAAGTTGCGAGCGGTCAGGCACGTGGCCATGAGACTGGTGAGGGTGATATCAATGATGTGCAGATGGTAGTGGATGATGATGTAGCCGATCGCACATGGGAGCCGAATGAAGAGGGGGCTTCATCTTCATCATCATCAGGGGATGAGAGGGGCAGCTTGCGCATGAGACAGCGGATGAACCAACAAGGTGCAAGCGTGGCCGTGAGTCCGCAGGGTGGCAGTAGTGTGAAGCCTGGATCCAAACATGCCCATGGTAGACCATCTGCTACTCAAGAGCCTACCTGTCTGGAAACAACTAGCAGTGCACGGGTTTATAGAGGCAGCAGCAGGTAGTAAGCATGCATTAGTGGGCGTAAAATGCTGTACTTGCTGTGAATTTTTCATCAAGTCGTCGGAGGACGTCAGTGTGGCTGTGTGTAGAATCTGTGGGCAGAAGGTGAAGTGTGACCAGGGTGCCAATGTTGGCACCATGGCCTTCATCAACACATGGAGCGTCATCATAAAGTGACCTGGGAAAACCGTAGAGCTTATGTTGTGGTACAGCCCGAGGCATCTCCTAGAAGCCCCCAACCCTTTTCCTGCAGTCAAAGCTCCACCACCTCAGCAGAAAGGAGCTGTGTTTCCTTCCCATGATCTACTGGTTCAGATACTCCTCTTCTTAGTCCTCATCACTCATTTCGTCAGCAAGCAAGGCGATTGCAAAAAGACAACAGTATGCATGCACCCATCCAATGGCGCAGAAGCATAACATGCTCCTGGACAAGTTGCTGGTACTACAGTCCATCCCTTTCTATGTGGATGACTCTGCACGTTTCAGAGAACTGATAGCTTGTGCCGAGCCCAGGGGGAGAGTCCCAAGCTTTCATTACTTCTCCAAAAAGGCTATACCAGCCTGTTGACCAGAAGGTGGGCCAGTCCTTGAGCCTATCGATGTCTGGTACGTTACACAGCAGCACCAACAAGTGAAGCTGTAACCATAGTCAAGGACAATATATGTCCTTTATGGACTACTGTGGTAAATGTGGTTTCTGCCCAGGCACACCAGCAACTTGGCCAGGTGATGGTAATACTGCCTCTGCATTCTCAATCTGTGATTCCTGCACTAATGTCCTCCTCTCCCTCCTCATCCTCAACCTTGTCCTCAGCCTCCACTGTAGGCACAATTCAGAGTGGTTCTCCAGCATACCAACTATGCAGAGCATGTTGGTGTCATGCTGTTCTGCACCTGGCCTGCCTGGGCGAACAGAGTCACACCGGGGAAGAACTTCTCTGTGTCTTTCAAGACGAAATCAAATCCTGGCTATCTCCTTGCCAACTGAAGATTGGAAGCATGGTCAACGATAATGGAAAGAACATTGTGTTGAAGCTGCGTCAAGGCGACCTGATCAATTTGCCCTGCATGGCGCACTTCTTTAATCTGGTTGCAAATTCTTCCACCCAACTGCAAGGCATCTTAAAAATGGCCAGGAAACTGCATGCACTTTAGCTACTCTTAAACTGCAAAACACTCCCGCCTTGAGCTGCAAAGGCAGGATAGCATTCCCCAACATGCGACATTTCCACCTATTGGAACTCAACCCTCCACATGTTGGACCGACTATATGAGCAGAGAGAAAGGCCGTGAACGATTTCATGATGATGCAGGCGAACAGGAGTACTCCCCTGTGTAACTTTGACGTTTGCCAGTAGCAGCTCATGCGTGAAACCTGCCGTTTGCTCAGACCCTTTAGCAGATTCTAATAAATCTGGCTGGCCAGGGGACAGGAGATGTGGTGCCTACATCTCACAGCCACCTGAGCCCTGTGGAGGCTGAACTGGTGGAGAAGGAGGACGAGGAGGACATTCACTCACAAGCAATGTATACAGAAATGGGTAGTTTATCTGCATAAGTGACAGGAGAGGAGCAGGAGGAGCTGGAGGCCAATGAGGAAGACCAGGCAGATGACCCCCGACACACCGTGGCAGTATGCAGTGGAGATGGAGGCAGGGAGTCCCTCCAAGTCCCTTGTGCAAATGGCCAGATGCATGATGAGTTGCTTGCGTAGTGACAACCGTATTATCACCATTCGGCAAAAGGATGACAAAAGTCTATGACAATGAAATACAACAGCATAGTACACAGAATATATTCACTCATATTAGTTTGTATGTCTAGCTTTCAGTTTGAGAAGATGTACTATTCTTAATGTGTTACTGAATCGGATTCTCTGCTGCTTGTCTTGACAGTAGCTGGTTTCTCATATTGATCTATTGCCACCAGCCCTGACCTCAGCCTAGTCTCTCAGTAGTGCACAAACCATGCTGCCCTGACCTTAACCTGTTCTCCAACTACAAATACTGCCTGACCACAATGCTTCACACCTTTGTCTCTGATCCCCATGGGTCAGCAGGTGACTACACCAGGACTAAACCAAAAGGTAGCAGCCTGGCAGCTCCCCTACAGCAAAGACCAGATTTTTGTATAGGGGTTAAAGGGTGATTACCAGGGGACTTCATATATCATGCCCGCATGAATACCACAAAGCCAAACTTGTTTAACCCAATTAATTCACCATGTCATAGCCTGTCCCTTTAATGCATTTTCATTAAAATATACAAAAATGATAGCAAAATATGTAGTTTTAACTACAGTTTTCCAACAACCATAAATGTAATAGAGGATATAAATCAAACATCTTCAGGAACATCTATCCATTCTAATGCCCTTTATCTTCAGATCATCTGCTGTCTTGTTTTCCTGGGATATGTACAGTACAGACCAAAAGTTTGGACACACCTTCTCATTCAAAGAGTTTTCTTTATTTTCATGACTATGAAAATTGTAGATTAACACTGAAGGCATCAAAACTATGAATTAACACATGTGGAATTATATACATAACAAAAAAGTGTGAAACAACTGAAAATATGTCATATTCTAGGTTCTTCAAAAAAGCCACCTTTTGCTTTGATTACTGCTTTGCACACTCTTGGCATTCTCTTGATGAGCTTCAGGTCCCCTGAAATGGTTTTCACTTCACAGGTGTGCCCTGTCAGGTTTAATAAGTGGGATTTCTTGCCTTATAAATGGGTTTGGGACCATCAGTTGCGTTGTGGAGAAGTCAGGTGGATACACAGCTGATAGTCCTTCTTCAGGAAATTTCTAGGCGTATGGCAGTTTAAGCGCATGATCCATTGTGCTGACTAAGGAAAAGCTCATCAGCTGGAACCCTAACCCTAAGAAAGGGAAAAAGTCTGAAATGCAGGGGTGTTGTTAACCCCTGCAACTTTGTAGAGGAAACTTTTGGCTCCATCGCTCCCATCCTGTTACTTATGTTCTTGGAACCTTTAAAGGAACCTGTCATTAGGACTGAAAAATATCCAATGGAAGAAGCTGCATCTGTCATATAAGTGTTGCAGCCCCTTCAAATGTCTGATTGACAAAGATGCTAAGAGTCCCACTGATTTTAAATTGATGGCCTATCCTAAGGTCACAGATAATACATATAGTTGTTCAAGTGCTAGCTATTTTTTTAAAGTAAGGGGTCAGATTTACTTAGCCTGTAGAAGGTTTAGGCATAGACAGGTTGCCTAGATCTGCACCAAATATATTACTGTGGCTTATGATAGAAGATAAATTTGCTTCTAGGCTAGACACTTCCGTCTAACTCTATTCCACCTATTCGTTGGCTTACTTTGAGACAGAATTTTAACCAGAAATGGGGTGCAAAATGTTGTATCTTAGGCTACGCCCTTTTCCCATGAGGTCACAACCCTTTAATTAAGAAACTTTTTGGAAACATTTTACGCCCAAATCTAGGCACACTACATTACTAAATGTGGACCAATGTACTGTCATATGTCTAACAAAGAATATTACTAAAAGGCCCCAAAAGCCTAGGGCTCTTATGATTTCCCAATCCACCTCAGGAATCACGCTGCTTGGGCTGATATTGACAGAACAACGGGACCCCCATCCCTCAATCACAGTGCAGAAAGATTTCTCAGATCCCGTCTATCAGTGCTAGAGACTGAATGTCAATCAAGTGTCTTCTAAAGATTAAATATTCTCAATGAAGTAGGCAAATATGTATGAAGAAATGTAAATGACCTAAGAAGCTGTCACAGAAGGAAAAAATACTTCAGTGTACATTATAGGTGGTATACTGAAAATAAATGGTTTTCACCATATTGCCATCATCATCAAAATAGTCACTGGCGTTTCTACTGAAAGCACATAGACTGGTTGCTGTGTATTTACAGCCTAAAAACACAGTTATTTTAAAGAGTTTGTCAGAAAAAGTACCCTTTGTAACCAGTTTACTAAAGTCCAGGGTCAAACTGGCCCAACAAAGTATCATAGAAGCATCTGGTGGGCCCAGGAACTGAATCAATAATGAGCCCCTTTGGTACAGCAGTAAACAACCCTATTTGGAAGTTACATTGGAGCCAAACCAGAGACATTGATCTATAAAACACTGTACTGATGAAGGGGAGAAAAACTTAAACAACTGTTTACAGGTGTGTAGCTCTGGTTTGTGGAACTCCTTAGTTATGTTTTAAGGCTCTTTAATGGGTCAAAAATTGACTTACCCAGCAGCTACCCATAAGTGCCAGTAGAGAGACATTTTTAGTCCTTCTGGAGGAAAGCTCAGTTTAATTCCTTTTTTCTCCCAGAGCAATTATGAGTAGTGTTGAGCGCGAATATTCGAATTGCGAAAAAAAATCTCGAATATCGTAACTTCGAGATTTCACGAATATTTCGAATATAGTTCTATATATTCGCGAAATCGAATATTTGTTAGTTTTTTTTCATCTGAAAATATGATTTCTCCCTGCTTCTTGCTTGTGGGTCAATAAGCCATTGGCCCACAAGCAACTTAAGCAGGGGGGAATCATGTTTTCATATGGAAAATAAAATGACCAATATTCTAAAAAACAAATACATAGCAATATAGTGAATACATTCGTTATTTAGAATTTTGGCATTATTTTTTTCCTTTTTCGCATACTCCTCCCTGACAAGCGTCCCTGTCACCATGGGAATGCCTGTGGGTTAGAAAATACCATCGGATCTGAGTTTTCCCTGAGATCGTGAAAGCTCAGATCCGATGGTATATTCTAACGCACAGGCGTTCCCATGGTTATGGGGACGCTTGTCTGGGAGCAGTATGCCAAAGTGGAATAACAGTACACATAAATTACAGTCTATAAGTGTATTTTACGAATATTTGTAATATTGCTCTAACTTCGTCTTTTAGAATATTCGCAATATTCTAAAAGACGAAGTTAGAGCAATATTACGAAAATTTGTAAAATACACATAGATTGTAATTTAGCTAATATAGTGCTATAGTAATTTTTTTAATAGTGTATATATTTTCCAAAACTGAAGTTCAGAAGAGGCAAAAAAAATTTGACAAAAAAAAAATTATTATAGCACTATATTAGCTAAATTACAGTCTATATGTGTATTTTACAAATATTCGTAATATTGCTCTAACTTCGTCTTTTAGAATATTCGTAATATTCTAAAAGACGAAGTTAGAGCAAGATTATAAATATTTGTAAAATACACATATTAGCCTAGCCATAGTCATAGGAACGTTGCCTTATACTGTCAAAAGAAAAATCGCAATACGCGAATAATTAAATCGTATATTATTCGCGATAAATAGAAAAATGACGAATATTCGATTTCGACGAATATAAGACGAATATTCAATCGAATATTCGCGAAATACTGCGAAATCGAATATGGCACCTCCCGCTCATCACTAATTATGAGCAACAATAGTCTTCCTGCTGCTTCATGTTCACCAATTTACACATTTTTTGGGGCTATTACTTTGCAACTGCCTTTTAGCTGAATCTGAATTTGGTTATGGCATAGCTTTTCTTGGTTGATTAGGGTGGAGTTGTGGATCGTCTAGTCTAGGGGTACTCAAGTACTTTTTGTAAAGTTCCACATACCTGGGTAAGCCCCCTCTCAGCAAATATGCCCCCTCAGTGCTCCCTCACAATAAATATGCCCCCTCACAGTATATATACCCCTTTAGTGCCCTCTCACAGAAGATACACCCCTTTAGTGCCCCCTCATGAAAATTTGCCCCTTTAGTGCCTCCTCACATTAGATATGCCCCTTTACAGTAGATATACCCCTTTAGTGCCCCCTTACAGTAGATATACCCCTTTAGTGTCCCCTACAGTAGATATACCCCTTTAGTGCCCCCTTACAGTAGATATACCCCTTTAGTGCCCCCTTACAGTAGATATACCCCTTTAGTGCCCCCTTACAGTAGATATACCCCTTTAGTGCCCCCTTACAGTAGATATACCCCTTTAGTGCCCCCTTACAGTAGATATACCCCTTTAGTGTCCCCTACAGTAGATATACCCCTTTAGTGTCCCCTACAGTAGATATACCCCTTTAGTGCCCCCCTTACAGTAGATATGCCCCTTTAGTGCCTCTGACAGTAGATATACCCCTTTAGTGCCCCGATAGTGATGCCCTTGCAGTTTTGATAATATAAAAAAGCACTACTTACTTAGCCTCTGATCCCCAGATGAATGGAGCAAATCATCCTGGAGCTTGTGCTTCCCCGCACAGCAGTCATAATGACATTATTTTATCGCACCCGATACTAGGGTCAGAGAGCACCGGCCAGGGAATGGTGCAGCATGGAGCTGTTGTATTCAACTGTATCTGCATTCTCATGATGTATATACTGTTTAATGAGGGACATGAAGAGGTCGGGGTGACTGTCACCCATGGTCCCTGTTAAGTACCCTTTGTCTAGTCTATTTATATTCAGGCCTTATTGGATTCTGGTTGTCGAGTATAGTATTTGTTTGGTGCATTCTCTTCCATGTTTGCATATTTTTCTGTATTCTAGGATCTGAGGTTCCACCATTGAATGTTGTTCCAGTCTAGCGTACTTTCTGTGTAATCTGTGATTTAAAATGCAAAATGTACCAAAAAGTGCAACTTGAAGAAACTTTATTTAAAACACAATGAAACTGCCAAGAAACTTTAATTATCTCAGATGTCTACAAGGCAATAACTCAAGAGGGAAATCCTGGAATTTTACAACTTCTTTCACCTCACTTGTGTCCTCCGGGGACGAACAGTTCCTGGCAGCACAGTATATAGGAGGGAGCACTGACAACATAATAGATTGTTCTATGCTGGTTGAAAATCAGCAGACACCATTTCAGCTATCATCAGAAGAACGTCAGCAGCCAAAGACATGTTCATACTCAGGTAAATTTTTGATACATGAAAAAAGTGTGAATATTTTTGAGAAAAGACCTTATCTCAGATCTAGATTTAAAGTTACTGACAGAGATATAGCAGAACCGAATTTCTTATTTACCCCAATGTATTGTCTGTCATTAATTAGACTTGTCATAAAATGGCATGAAACTGCTATCAACATACCTGACAAACCATAGAAGTCTCTAAACTAAAATAACAAAATGAGCACTACTACATCTGGTTAAATACACCAGAAGGGAACTTTTCATCAACTTTATGCTACCCATACTAACGGCAGCATAAAGTAGAGACAGGTGAGTTGATTTCAGAGGTCTGTCATTTATAAGTTAAAAGTAAGTGGTTGCCGAGAACCAACATCACAATCATTGCAGACTGGGCCTGGAAAAGAGTCCCGGCCACCTGAGAAGAGTCATGGTTATTGATGAATCCCTGCTCTCCTGCTGATGGCTGACAGTCTTCTACCTAGTTTTCTCTCTAGGAGAGAACTGACAACCATCAGCAGATGGGCGGGAGAGCAGGAGATTATGAATAACCATGACTCTTCTCAGGTAGATCTGACTCTTTTCAAGGCCTTGGCTGCAATGATTATGATGCTGGTTCTCAGCAACAACTTACTTTTAGCTCATGAGTGACACATCGCTGAGATCGGCATTTCTGTCACTATTTTATGCTGCCCTCAGTGAGGTCAGCATAAAGTTGATGACAGGTTCCCTTTAAGCTTACATACACTTCTACAGACTTAAATGTATGGTAAATCAAACAGTTTTGCACATGATAGGCTTAGTATCTCTTACTGGCAGCTATGTATCATACACAAAAGGCTTAGATATACCAGCTTAGAACTTACACCAGCTTCGATATACCAGCTCAGCAGATAGTGATAGACTCTTTGACTCATGCGCCATGGACTCGAAGAGAAAGCCTCTACGTCCTGCTTCCCCACCAATCATAAACAAAGAGTGTGAGCCCTGCTTCCCCTCCCAAGCATCAAGAAAGCCTGTGGGTCCTGCATCCCTCAAGAACTCAGGGAAAGCTTGTGAGTTGTGCTTCTCCACCGCTCATACAGAAAGCCTGTGACTCCTTCCTTGGCCACCATTCATAGAGAAAGCCTGTGAGTCTTGCTTCCCCACGACTTAAAGAGAAAGCCTGGGAGTCCTATTACCCTCACAAACTCATAAAAAGCCTGTGAGTTTTACTTCCCCCACATGCTCCAGCAGAAAGCCTCTGCATCAAGCTTCCCCACCACTCAAAAGACTGTGAGTCCTGCTTCCCCTGCCCACTGATAAAGTCTGTGAGTCCTTCTTTCCTCACTACTCATAAATAAAGCCTGTGAGCTGATCTCATCCTACTCACTCACAAAGACTGTGAGTCCTTCTTTCCCACCACTCATAGAGAAAGTGGTTAAGTCCTGTTTCCCTGCCCACTCGAAAAGAAAGGTTATGAGTCGTGCTTTACTACCACTAATAAATGAAGCCTGTGAGTCCATCGAATTCTACCTACTCACTGTCTCATGGTATATGTCTCACTATAGAAGAAATTGGGCTGATAACATGAGCATAAAGCCCTCGCAAGAACAGAGAAGAAAGAGTAGAGAATCTATACATATCGGCGAAAAAGGATTAAGGTAAGTATAAAATTAGTTTGATATCATTATTGGTGAAATGATGCATTTCTGGGCTGTACTGGCCCCTTACTCAGATTTAATATCAGCAATTCCTGAGAAATCTGAGGAAGGGGCCAGTACAGCCCAGAAACGGATCATTCCATCAATAAATCAAACTAGTACTATACTTATCTTCATCCTTTTTCACCGATACGGACAACGCTCTCTAGTCTTCCTTCTCTGTTCCTTCATACACCGCCCAGCCAGTGATCAGACCGATACAGTACAGGGAGCAGCCATGGTGCCTCAACTTCCCCAGGTAAGCCCCCATTCTGCTGGCACTCTCTGAAAGCCCTTAGTGGTACTCCCTATGCACTCTTTTCTTTTCTTTTATTATGCTCTTACAGGTGCATCCCAATAAATTAAAATATCATTGAATTAATTCATTGTTTCAGTAATTCAATTCAAAAAGTGAAACCCATATATTATATAGATTCATTGCACACAGAGTGATCTATTTCAAGCTTGTTTTTATTTTAATGTTGAAGATTATGGCTTACAGATAATAAAAACGAAAAAGTTGGCATCTACGAAAATTTGAATACTGTGAAAATGTTCAACAGCGTAAACTCGTGGTGTCATACTCTAATCAGCTAAACAACTGAAAACACCTGCAAAGCTTTCCTAAGCCTTTAAATGGTTTAGTAGGCTACACAATCATAGGGAAGACTGCTGAATTGATAGTTGTCCAGAAGACAGTCATTGACACCCTCTACAATGAGGGGAAGGCACAAAAGGTCATTGCTATAGAAGCTGGCTGTTCACAAAGTGCTGTATCCAAGCATATTAATGGAAAGTTAAGTAGAAGGAAAAAGTGTTATGTAGTGGACTGCGGTTGAAGTCAGTGCTTCAAGAGTCACCACACACAGAGACATATCCATGACATGGGCTACAACTTTTAAATTCCTTGTGTCAAGCCACTCATGACACAGAGGCAACATCAGAAGCGTCTTACCTGGGCTAAGGAGAAAAAGGACTAAACTGTTGCTCAGTGGTGCAAAGGTCTGTTTTCATTTGGAAATCAAGGTACCAGAGTCAGAAGGACGAGTAGAGAGCCACACAATCCAAGTTACTTGAGGTGCAATGTGAAGTTTCCACAGTCAGTGAAGGTTTGGGGAGCCTCATCTGCTGGCCTAGGTCCACTGTGTTATATCAAGTCCAAAGTCAGCGCAGCCATGTACCAGCAGGATTTCATTTTCCATCAGGACTTGGTATCTGCCCACACTGCCAAAAGTTCCAATACTTGGTTTAATAACCACAGTATCACTGTGCTTGATTGGTCAGCAAACATGCCTCTACACCTAAACCTCATAGACCTAGAGCCACAATCAAGTATTGAGTGCATATACTTTTCAGTAGGCCAACATTTATGTATCACAAATATTTTTTTAATTGGTCTTATATAATATTCAAATTTTATGAGATACTAACTTCTGGGTTTTTATTAGCTGTAAGCTATAAACATCAACATTAAAAGAAATAAACTCTTAAAATAGATCACTCTATTTGTGTAATGAATCTATAGAATATATGAGTTTCACTTTTTTAACCAAATTAATAAAACATTAACATTACAATGATATTCTAATTTATTGAGATATGCCTGTTTATCAGTTTTTACGATATAGTATTACATTAAAGCCAGACTGTGTTAAGTATGGTCAAGCCAGGATGTGTTGTTCCTATGAGGTGTTCCTGCAAGGGTTGAAGACCAGATCAATGGTGATATAGGCAGTCTGTTCCGAAGAATGCTAAACCAGTGCTCTTTAGTAAGAATACAGTGTATACAAAATAAACCATGGGAGCTTTTAACTGTTTTATCTCTTAGCTACCATTCACCAGCTACAGTACATCTAATGGAAGATTCAAATCAAACATCTCTACAAGGATTTGTCCTCCTTGGCCTGTCCAATGTCCCGTATCTTCAGGTCATGTGCTTTATTGTGTTCTTGATAATGTATATGATAACGTTGTCTGCAAATGTTCTACTGATCATTGTAGTGAGGACCAACTCAAAGCTCCACACTCCCATGTACTTCTTCTTGACTAATCTCTCCATAATTGACATCTGCTTCTCCTCCACCATTGTGCCTAAAATGTTAATAAATACTCTATCTAAAGACAGAAGTATTTCTCTGGTGGGATGTGCACTTCAAATGTATTTCCACATGTCTTTCGGAGCAGCAGAGTGTATCATTCTTGCCACCATGGCCTATGATCGATTTGCAGCCATTTGTAGACCACTGCACTACCAAACAATTATTAACAAGAAGATGTGTGCCTGCTTAGCTTCCATGTCATGGGGTGTGGGCTTTGGCGGTGCCAGCATTCATACGACCCTCACTTTCCAACTACCCTTTTGCAAATCACATCATGTTAACCACTTCTTCTGTGAAATGCCTCCTTTTTTTGCCCTCTCCTGCAAAGATACCCGTACAAATGAAATAGTCATGTACGTTGCGGCAGTGCTCATTATCATGTATGCTTTCTTTCTGACATTAGTTTCATATATCCAAATCATCTTCACCATCTTAAAGATCCATTCTTCAAAAGGGAGACATAAAGCTTTCTCCACCTGTAGTTCCCACCTCACAGTTGTGTCTCTGTACTTTGGGACTACCATCTTCATGTACCTCAAACCTCGTTCTGCTTATTCTCCTGAGATAGGCAAGATCATGTCCATTCTATATACAGTGGTGACTCCAATGTTGAACCCGATCATCTACAGCATGAGAAACAGTGATGTCAAAGACAGCATCAAAATTAGACTTTCTAAAAAATCTAACTATTGACACAAAATACAGTACATTATTTGGAAATACCAAGCATAGTCCTAATGTTTACTCACTTTCTCCTAGATTTTTATCAAGTGCATTAATTTTATTCATTAATGTCTCGTAAATTAGTGGTGGATCAACCTCTGGAACTCCCCAAGATTCAAATACATCACCAGTCTTAAACAATTGCTTCTCTTGGTAAACAAGTGAATAGGATTGAGTTGCAGGTCATACACAGTGTGAGGTTGGGCGTAATATTGTTTTTTACCTAGGGCTGATTCGAGACTTGATAAAGTGGTCTTGTACCCCGAAACACATTGTCTTTGAATAAACCGAAACCAGTTTTAAAACCTGGTTGTGGTATTGCGCCCCGTGTTGTTCATAAGTCCGCTTGATTCCTATGGTCTAGCGCTCCTACAGTACCTTTTTCCACCTGAGTGGCAGTTTCGCTTCCGCCTAAGGTGATCGGACAAGTCCGGCTGAACCAACCAACGATTACCTCTATTCAGGCCTTCATTGTGGTTGCACCCAAATTGATGCAACCCAAATAGGTGAGCAAACTATCTCTCCTGTGTGAGGGCAAAATTACCTAACTTATTTACCCTATGAGCGCCTTTCTCTTCTTTTTGCCACTATTTGCCATACTGATCACATTTAGAAGGGGCAATAGCTTGAGAGACCTCCTCGTTCACAGCCATTTTACCCCTGCTCCCCAGCAGGGAACGTGGCTGGACCGTAGACCTACTGGTTGCTTTAAGTGTAGTGGCTGCATGGCCTGTAACGTTGCACAAACAGGTAAAACATTTTTCAGTTCTAACCTACAACGAACATTCCCTATTAAGGACTTTATAAGTTGCAGAACTCAGGGTGTGATTTATAAAATCACCTGTGAATGAAATATGGAATACGTAGGAAATACCAGACGGGAACTTCGCAGACGACTGGGTGAGCACCTTGGTGACATCGAGAACAGAAGGGACACGGTGGTGTCCAGACATGTCCACGATTGTCACCGGGGCAATCCAAGATGTTTAAAGGCCATGGGAATTGAAAAAGTCAGATGCCCCGTTCTTGGCGGGGACTGGGACCTTATTTTACTACAGCGTAAAGCTCACTGGATATATACACTACGTACAGTTTCACCCATGGGCCTGAAAGGAGACACTCTTGACTATCTGCCATAGGGCGTGGTTGGGTTTTCTTGCCAATTCTTAGAAAAAAGGAAGGAGCCCGACTAGGAAGGAGCAGTGAAAACTGAGAGGACTCCACTGAAAGCCTTCTTTGGGGCTGCAAAGAGCAGGCGCAGAAGGAACACTGTGACCCATGACTCCGAAGTCACCTCCATGTCATCCTGCTGTGACTAAGAGGAGGAATGAGCCATCCAATCCACAATCTCATTCTCTTTCTCCTCAACAATAATGTTGCGCCTTTCCAAAGCCAAGGACATCTGCGGCCTACTACTACTTCTGGCCGGATAGCTGGTGCTAGTATTACTCATGTTCTGGCTCTGGGTCCTTCAATTGGAACCCTTCCGTAGCCCTGACATTTTTGGTCTACGGTTTGGGAACAGCTTGCAAATCTGATTTCTGGAAATTAAAGACAGGGACGTGCAAACACACTTAAGACAATACTACAGACAATTGACTTTGGAAATACTGCAGTATCGGTGCCACTATTTGTGCCCAATATTTTTGCTCGTTAAAATATTCAGATAAAAGAAAACATCTCCTGTGTAAAAGACAACTTGACAAAATGTTAAATTAACTATGTGCCCTGACCTAGAATTCGGACTAATATTTTAGGTGTTTTCACTAAGATTTCAAATGCTTTATCAATGGTAAAACACATGTTGTACAGTTTTGCACTTATTCCACCCCCCAAATTTTTTTATTTTGTTAAAATGGGGGAAAAAATAAAGTAACACTCTTGCAGGTAGCTGTAACCACATCCCACCTGAGCTCCTCACTTCTCACTCCCTGACTGACAGCTTTCCCTGCCTTTCCCTATTCTACACACACAATTCTTCTTCTTTGCAATTCTAGCCTTTCCCTTCACTGTCCCTGGCAGAAGAATACACAACTGATTGTAACTTTTGACTGTTCCTGACTCCCTAAGATGATTTTTCTGGCAGACACTGTAAGACCCATCTACCCTCTTTTACAGCTACGTGCCGTTTTACTGGATTCATCCAAAACAAACCTGAAAAAGTTTGGGTTTGTCTGCCAGAAAAAGCACTGGTTCGCTCATCTCCAATGCGATCAAATGATCACTTCTCCCATAGACTACTTTTGCACTTTAACTTTTCAAACATGTAAGAAATCACTTTTGTGTCATCAGAACATTTTTATTTTTTTCCATTTATGGAGCTGTGTGTGATCGTGTGTTTTGGAAGGATCAGTTATAGTTCCGTTGGTATCATTTAGGGTACATATAACATGACCACTTTTTATTCCAAGTTTTTTGAGGCAAGTTGAATAAAAAACAACAATCCTGGAGTCAGTCTATTTTTTATGACATTCAACATGTTGTACAAATAACAAGTTGGTTAAAGAGGTTGTCGAAATGTATAACACTAATGGCTGATCAGCTGTTTTAAGAGACAGTGGCACTACTGTGAGTGCCGCAGCCACTTCCTTGGCCTGTGATGTCACATGGCCTAGGCACAACTCTGTCCTATTCAATTAAATAGGGCTGAATTGCGATACTGAGTACAGCAGCTATCCAATAGACAGTGCTTGGTAAGCTGCAAGGAGCCACGCAGCCTCTTCAAACTTTAACATACTGATGACCTATCATGAAGATCATGAAGACTATCAGTATTAAACACTTAGATAACCCCTTTAAATAACATAACTTTATCATTCACGCTATTGTCACACCTGCGATAAAGCTATCCGGCAGGCGGTTCTGGTAGATGAACAGCATGCTGGAGATTACCATATCTGGCCTAGCCAGATATGGTAGTTAACTGCCAGACCCCGTTGACTATAATGGGATCCAGACAGTTTCCGGTATGAGCATCAAGTTTTTGTGCTCATGCCTGAAACCGTCCGAATCCCCACTGGATTGCATTATAGTCAAAGGGCTCCAGAGGTTAGGATGGAAATGGTGACCTCTGGCAGGCTGTTCCTCAGCCGACTTATTGGTTGATCAACCTATTGGTTGATCTTTTGACAAAATTGTGGTGCACTATGTCACTTCATGACACTCCTTGCTAAGCCACTCCCCTTCCTACTTTGTCTAGTGAGGCGCAAAAAGCATCTAAAACACATAACTAATGAGATGCAAGACATGCATGTCAAGTTCTTTTTGGTATATTTAGATTAGTAAATGTTCCCCATTGGAAAGTGTTTGATTTCCTTGATCAAGCAAAATCTCATAAAAGGTGAATCAATAGAGTGAACAAAAATATACTGAAAAAATAACAGTATAGAGATTTTAAATATTAGTAAGTTGACCCATAAGGGAGAGACAAATCAGATACAAAATCAGACAGTCCCACCAGAAAACCAGAGATTTTTACAGTGGGCAGTGGCACAGGGTATAATATGAACATCTAAAGCCGACCACTCACATTACATAGCTGACAGACGAACACTTTTTCAACCAACAGCTTTCTGTACAATCCCACCCATATACATACTTGCTTTGCAGAGCATGCACATGCCATGAACATAGAGAGGGGAGAAAGCCACTGCGAGACACATCTGGCAGTGGCTTATCTTCCAGACCACAAAAGGATCGAGTGGTTGAAATACAACTACCCAATCCTTGTCTCACCCCTCTCATCTACCATCCAGGGAGAGTCTTTAGGCCACCATTCTTACACTGGTTATACGCATTATATTTTTATCAGCCGAAACCACCAGCTTTGAAGGCAGATGACATTGGGGGAGATAAGGATTGGGTAAAAATATTCCTATTGTTCTCCGGGGCGATAAACCACCGTCAGGTCTGACAGTGACTTTCTTAAATCTCTCCATAACATACACAGACACGTTCGGCCAAGCCAACATTGATGTGCATGGGATATGCCAAAAGGGATACGGGAGACATAGCTGTCAGACTGATTGTTCAGATGACAGTTACTGAATGTATATGGCCAACTTTAGTTTCCATGAGGGCACAACTCAATTTCCCTACCTCATACACATATAGTCTACGACCAAATACCTCATCATTTTGGGATGTGGAAAAAATCCCATGTAATTAGAAGATTATAAAATATTTGGATAAGACTATGATGAGGTAACAGAGCTACCCAACTAACCGACCATTTTGTAGCATGTTTCTCCATCCACTTTCATACAAATATGCAAATTTTTTTACCATATATCTAAATATTGTGGGGGTAAAATACCAAAAGCTATTGTGGACGGCCCACAACAACCTTAAGTGCTTGTAACAGATCTCGATGGATGTTAAGGCTGTAAAGTCCCAAAAAGTCACAGAGAAGGAACTGAATGTCAGTTTCTGGCAGGGATAAGAGGGCCAAAACCTTTAGGTGCAAATAGAAGGGTTAATTCTCAAAAACCAGAGATGATTTGGAATGTACTTTATTAAATCCACATATAATAAATTTCAGGGAAACATTCCCTTCTACAGATATAAATGTGGCGTTACCGTCAAAGTCATTCTTGTGCACCTCCTCCACTGCTGGGTAAAATTAACAGGAGTTTATTGGAGCTTTTGTCAGGTCAGAATGGCTGGACAGACTGGCAGAGACTAGCAGGCCACTGTTGTTACTTCAGCCGCATGCAATATTCTTCACCTGATGAAGGGGACTCTATCCCCGAAACGCGTTGTGTGATTGCAATAAAACTCTTGAAGATTCACCGTCTACCTCTGGTTGGTTCCTTGCGCCGAGGGATGTTCCTTTTCTTCCTGTCACTGTTGTTACTTCAGACATCTAGGAGGAAGAGGAGGAGAAATGCTAGCTTGTAGCCCCACCCTCCATCTACCGACATTTTAGCAGAGATTGGCAAGTCAAGTTAATCAGCCAATCATGGATTTAAAGTTGATGTACAACAATATCACATCAGCAACAACATAAAAGTAATTAGAAGTGTCTAGTGTGTATGGCAGATGTTGGGGGAGATAAGGACTAGGCTGTAGGATTTTAACTGCTCAATCCTTTTGTTCTTGTAGAGATACACCACTTCTCCTCATTCACAACATGCTTACAAGGTTAAGCCGAGCAGATGTGTGAATGGGAGGATCAGGAAACATAGCATCCGTCCCACAAGTAGCTCATGTATGGTCAGCCTTATCATCTTTTTGTCATGAAAGATAACTGGTCAACGACTTTGAAGTCTTCATTAAATCATTTCTACCAGTACAAAAAATAAAGTACACTCTGGAAATTGCATCCTTCAATTCAAAAACAACTGTTCAGTTTTTCATTTGCAATAAAATTCTTATTTTTTATTAAACTACTGAGTAAATTTCTTCTTTAATATTTCTGTAATTTCAATTCTAAATCCTATGATTATTAACTAAATTATAATGAAATCGACCAAGTGACCTTGAAGGTAAAAAAAAAATATCAGAGGTGCCTTAAGAGAATGAAATCTACAGGGAAATCTAGGATGGTTAGCACTTTTTCCAATCCAAGCATGTACACAGGGGACTATTATATCCTGATAATACAACCTATTTATAATGGAGCCTTGATCCATTACAGCTTGCTCTGTGATGGGGGACACTCACTACTGTAGGTTCACTGTGAAGCATTATGAAGCTAAGAATAAAACTTTTGGAATCAATTCCAATAAATTTAACCTAAAAACTTCAAAAAGTTTGGCCAATCAGGAAAAAAATAATATTCTCTATAAGGTAAGTTTTTTATAATTAAATATCATATCCGAGAGCATCAAAGAGTAAAAAAAAAATAAACTGTCTACTAGTAGAGAGCCTTGAGCAAGTCACTTGCATAAACCAGAATCCTAGCTGTAAGTGTGACTTAGGGCTCATGCACACGGCCATAAATCCGCAGATCACAGATCCACAAAACAGGGATCCTGTCTGAGAGTATGCCATCATTTTATTTTTGATTCCTGCAGAAATGTCCTATTTGTGCCTGCAAAATGGACAAGAATAGGACACATTCTATTTTTTGTGGGTCTGCGGAATGAACATTCGGAAGCACACAGGTGTATTGTCTGGATCTTTTGCAGCCCTATTGAGATAAATGGGTCCATATCCGAACCGCAAGAAAAGCGGAACAAATGCGGACCAAGACTGCGGCCGTGTGCATGAGCCCTTTAAAGATAACATAGAAATATACAACAATTCAAAAATATATGGACCCAATTATATTGTGTGGGACACTCATGATGGGCTTAGATACATCAGCCCAGCTGCTGAGTCCAGGGAAGGCCGGGTTTACATCACCGTTTAGTTTTCCATTTTTCAGATCCTTCAGAAGAACGGAAATAAAATAGATCTGTTATTTTATGCATAAATGGCATTTTAGTAATTTTCCATCTCCTTTGTACAAGATTTTTACTCCCATCAAAAATAACATCCCAGAAAAATGGATGCAAAATAAGCACAATGGGTGCTCAAAATAAAGGATCAATTTTTTCATGTTCTTCTGACCAAACCTACCCTAAACCGCTTTAAACCTGTAAGGACACAGTGCATTGACCAGTGTATATTACTAGCTTCATATGTGCTAGTTCACATTGGCTTGTTTTTTTTTCCGGACAAGTTGTGCTTTCTAATGGCGCCATATAACATTGCATATAGGAAGGATGCACAACAAAAAAACAATTGCGTCACAGTTTTGTGGGTTTCCCTTTTAATGCATTCCATAAGCTGTAAAGCTGACCTGTTCCCTTCACAGCAATACCACATTTGTATGGTGTTCCTTGCCTTTTAATACTTGAAAATAAATTAAAACTTTGGAAAATTTATATTTCTGATCCCCAAAACGTTTTTAATTTATGCCTATGGAGCTTATTTTTGCAGCAGTTTTTAGTGATATCATTTTGGAATATGTATGACTTTTTTATTTGGTTTTTTATTACATTTTTTGAGGAGCTGAAACAGAAATCCATTTTGATTTATTTTTTTGCTAGAGGTGTTTTGGGGTGGAGTGATGTTAATGATGATTATATTTTTGTTTATTTAAAATATAGGGAAAGCAGGGTGATTTGAATTTGTATTTATTTTTTGTATTTCTAAAAACTTATCTTTACAGGACTTTCTCCCATAGATTGCAATGATTTAATATTGCAGTTTATGGAACATCCATTATGTTCTTATTGAGCCTGCCACAGAGGGGGCTCCATAGGGACTTCACTATAACAGGCCTCATTTAGAAGGCCTGAGCCAACCATAGCAACCAAAAGGCTAGCCCGTAACTTGATGTAAACATGGAAGAGCCTGCAACTCAAAATTAAGTGTTTCATCCCCCTCAAATATCTGATTGGCAGAGATGCTAAGAGTCGCACTCCACACTGATTTAATATTGATGACCTATCCTAAGGTCCATCTGTGCTGAAGGCTCAGTTTGGAGCTTACATCAAAAATGACCAACCTTTTTTTGTCTTACTTTTACTTTTAACTATTTATAAATAAGAGAGCAGATTTACCAACCTGTAAAAGGTCTAGACCTGCACCAAGTTTATTATAGTGTCTCATGCTGGATGATAAATTTGGTACTGGGCTGGACAATTTTATCTAACTCTATACCATCTAACTATATATTAGTTACCTTAGTTAGGCTTACCTTGGGATGGAATTTTAGTCAGAAATGTAGTGCAAAAAGTTGCATCTTAGGCCATGCCCCTTTCCCATGAGGCGGCACCTCTTCCAGGTAAGCCACTTTTTGGTGCAATTCATGCCAAAATCTAGGTGCACTCACATTAGTAAATGGGGGCCAAAGTACTGTAATATGTCTACATGACAGTACATTACTGCTTGTGCTTGCAAATTCAGAGGCGTCTGCCTATTTAAAACTGCGGCAAGCATTTCCTGGTAATAACTTGGCCTCCATTTCGGAAGGAGGAAAACATTCCCTGATTTTGTTTTGACAGTAAAGGTCTGTAAGCATGGCTATCTAGTAATCATTAGACTGCTTCATGTGAATAGCACACCTGCCTGTATGTAGGAAAACAAGCATACAGCTGGCCATTTTGGCCAGCACGCCCAACGAGCCAGTTCTTGCCCCACTGTGTTGATTGGGTATCATGGCCAGTGTCATCATCATCATTCTCCTGCTCCTCCACCACAGAATCCTCCTTCAGTGGCAGCTCCACATCCTCAACCTCCTCCATCATGGGACTTTCTGCTTGTGTGTCCCCAACAGCTACACGGTGGACAACAGAATGTGTCGGCTGTTCTTCTGCCATCATCCCTTGTTGCATCAGCATGATTGTCTGTTCAAAGATAAATATGAGAGGAATATTATTGCTTATGCCACAATTGTCTCTAATGACGAATTTTGTGGCCTCTGTGTAGGGGTCAGTACGTGACAGGTGTCTCTGATGAGCTGCCATCGCCTGACCTCGAAACAACATATGCTTTCTGCTGAAGTGGGCTGGTACATAACAAAATCATTCATTGCCTTACCCTGCTCATATAGGCATTCTAACATATGCAAAGTGGAATTCCAGTAAATTGGAACATAGCCAGTCAAGCGGTGTAACAGCGGACTGTTCTGTCCCTGCAAGTCCAGGAGAGCGTTCTTTGCATTATAACTACCTTAAGCGCAAGTACAGTCTCTTGGACAAAGCCAGGGCACTTTTTTCAAAAGCGTTGCACACAACTAGGTTTATCACGTGTGCCATGTGTTATTTCCCTCAAATGCAGCACGACCATGATGTAGTGGCCATTGTCGCTGACCATCTTGTCTGGTCTGAGTTGGCGAGAATATAGCCACTGGGATCTTTGCTGCTTGATGCACTTTAGCAAGTGATCAACTGTGTTGTTACTCTTGCCCTGGCCAATCAGCTCTAACACTGCATGGCAACGCTTCACTTTACCCATGTAATAGGAGGGAAGAGGAGTGGGAGCAATGCTCTGCCCTGCAGCTAAATGGAAGGATGCCCATGGAGGAGGAAGTGGAGGAGGTGGAGGTTTTAATAGGTCCTACTGGTCTTGTTGCTGCGGTGCTGCCTCCCGGTAAAAAAACATTCACCCAGTGGGCCGCAAAAGACATGTACTGTTGCTGCCCATAACAGCTGCTCCACCATGGTGTGCTCCTTGCTGTAAAGTGAGAATTGCAAGGAGTGGCCAACGTTTTCTGCCACATGACAGTACAAGGCAGTGATGGCTTTTTTGGAGAAATAATGGCAGCTAGGTTTGTTCCAGTAAGGCTGAACACATGGCATCAGCTCCCTAAAAGCTGCAGACTCTACTAAGTGGTAAAGCAGTGACTACACCATAAGTAACTTGGCTAGGTGGGAGTTAAGCATGCAGACCAGCGGATTGCTGGGCATGGAGAGATGTTTCTCGGCCACACATTCCATTATTAATGGCTGAGGATGGAGCAAAGGAGGAGTAGCCTAAGCAGGAGAAACAGTAAGTGATGATGAATAAGGATGACAAGGACACTGTACTGCACGTGGATGCAGACTAACCGCAAAGTAGACTAGGAGAAGGAGGACACTTTTGTTGCGCTAGCTGTTGGGCAATTCAATTTTTTTACAGTAAATGTTGATGCTACATCATGTGCTGCAATAAAAGCCATGGTGCTTAATTTTGTATTTGAATGCCCACAACTCATTTTAATCCAGCAGATCTTGCAAATGGAAATGCTTTTTTCTTCCGGCTGTATGGAAAAAAAAACTGCCAGATGGAAGATACTGGCACAGACCTAGTTGCAACCAAACATGGCTTAGGTCTGGTACGTTTTGGGCATGTGCCCACAGTATCAGCAGCATCACCAGTTCCCGAAGCAGTTCAGTCTTTTCGAAGGTTTTGGCCATATCTTGCCTCTGCTCTTTTTTGGTACTGCTGCCATCACCCTACTCCTCAACACCCTGATCTGGCTCCCATGTCCTGTCCAACACATAATCATCATCAAGAGTCTTCACCCTTCTCACCACTTTTCTCAGACTGTGATATGTCATAGTGAGCTCCTCGGCTTTCCTTTCAATTTCCTGCTCTGTATTTACCTCAAGTGTCACTGTCGCTACCACTAGTCCTACTGCCACCAACGTAGCTCTGGGTGCCACTACTAACACAGCTACACAGAGTGACAAACGCTATTGGAACAAATAATTATTTTCTGTATGGTGAATGCATAATTTTTGGGGCCTGTAGTCCACTGGCCTGCTGTAAAATTGATATCAAATGACGTCTAATCTACCTCCAGCCATATACTTACTTGTTCTTTTCTGTACAGTGAATGAATAATTGTTGGGGCCTCAGGGGAATTCAAGACGAGTGACGATCACGTGTTATCGAATTTCATTAGTTTTTTTTTTAAAGAGGGGGGATTTCATGTTTTTAATATAAATTTATATTTTTAGTTATTTTAAACATATGTATTTGACCTGTATTTGTACTGGCCTGCAGTAAAATTGATATCCATTGACGTGTAATATACCTCTGGCCACATAATCACTTGATCTTTTCTGTCCGGTAAATGCCTAATGTTTGGGGCCTGTAGTCCAGTGGCCTACAGTAAAATTTTTAGCCATCGACCGCATAATGTACCTCGAGCCACATAATCAGAATTTCTTTTATGTCAGGTGAATGCCTAATTTTTAAGGCCCGTACTCCCATGGCCTAAAATAAACATTTTCTAGGCTCCAACAGGGCACATTTAAGAGAATTTCCCTTTAAGACGCATAAAAAAGTCCCCTGATTAAGACACATATTTTTTATTGGAATTTTTGTCATTGATCCCCCTCTAGTATGTCACTGTCCATGTTGTGGGACTATTTGTGCACTTCTACTAAGTATTTGGTGGCTGCAAATATGAGCTGAAGGTTTTTCAGGTTCGCCTGCCTTTAAAATGAATGGGGCTAGCTGCGAACTTGCGGTTCACGAACATTTGATCGCGTCCGCGAACTGTCCCGGCCGATGTTCGTCCATCACTAGTCATAGCCTGTCCCTCAGGCACTTTCAATAAAATATACAAAAATGATAGCAAAATATGTAGTTTTAACTACTGTTGTCCAACAACCATAAATGTAATAGAAGATATAAATCAAACATCTTCAGGAACATCTATCCATTCTAATGCCCTTTATCTTCAGATCATCTGCTGTCTTGTATTCCTAGAGATGTATATAATAAAGTTGCCTGGGAATATTCTACAGATCATTGTGGTGAGGATCAATGAGAAGCTACAGACCACCATGAACTTCTTCCTAAGTAATCTCTCCATTATTTAAATCTGCTTCTCCTCCACTATTGGTCCCAAAATCCTCATAAATACTCTATACAATGACAGACGTTTTTCTGTATCGGGATATGGACATCAGTGCATTGCGAAAATAAAAAAGTTGCAATACAACAGAGTAGAATACTGTACTGAGAAAAGGGGCAAAAACCTTGAAACAACTGTTTACAGATGGGTATCTCTTGTTTGTTGGAAACTATAGTCATGTTTTAGGGTTCTTTATTGTTTCATAAATTGACCCATAAGTGCCGCTAGATAGACAGTTTTCTACCTTCTGGAGGAGAGCAAAATTAAATTTTTATTTTTTTTAACCCATTAACGACCAGCACCATATGTGTAAGGCGCAACTGCACGTGACTTAACGCCGTACATGTACGGCACGCTGATAAGGCGGGTGCAGGAGCTGTCACTGATAGCCGGTCCACTACTGTATTCACCGATGCCGGCGCATTAACCCCCTGCACTGCCCAAAATGCTTTATTATCTGAAACTGAAACAAACAACCAAATAAAATAGCCATATTTGGTATTGTCGCGTCTATAACAACCTGCTATATAAAAATACCACAAGATCTAACCTGTCAGATGAACATTGTAAATAACAAAAAATAAAAACTGTGCCAAAACAGATATTTTTTGTTACCTTGGCTAACAAAAAGTGTAATATAGAGTAACCAAAAATCATATGTACCATAAAATACTACCAACAAAACTGCCACCTTATCCCGCAGTTTCCAAAATGGGGTGTTTTTTTTTTGGAGTTTCTACTCTAGGGGTGCATCTTCAAATGTGACATGGCAGCTTAAAATTATCCCAGTGAAATCTGCCTTCCAAAAACCATATGGCATTCCTTTCCTTCTGTGCCCTGCCGTGTGCCCGTACAGCGGTTTACGACCACATATGGGTGTTTCTGTAAACTACAGAATCAGGGCAATAAATATTGAGCCTTGTTTGGCTGTTAACCTTTGCTTTGTTACTGGAAAAAATTGATTCAAATGGAAAATATGCCAAAAAAGTGAAATTCTGAAATTTTATCTCCATTTTCCTTTATTTCTTGTGGAACACCTAAAGGGTTACCAAAGTTTGTAAAATCAGTTTTAAATACCTTGAGGGATGTATTTTCCAAAATGGGGTAACTTTTTTTGAGTTTCTACTCTAGGGGTGCATCAGGGACTCTTCAAATGTGACATGGCAGCCTAAAATTATCCCAGTGAAATCTGCCTTCTCCCCTGCCGTGTGCCAGTACAGCAGTTTACGACCACATATGGGGTGTTTTTGTAAACTACAGAATCAGGGCAATAAATATTGAGCTTTGTTTAGCTGTTAACCCTTGCTTTGCTAGCGTAAAAAAATGTGAAAAATCTGCCAAAAAAGTGAAATTCTGTCATTTAATCTCCATATTCCATTAATTCTTGTGAAACACCTAAAGGTTTAACAAAGTTTGTAAAATCGGTTTTGAATACCATGAGGGGTGTAGTTTCTAAAATGGTCCTTAAAAAGTGGGTTTTGGAAATTTTCTGAAAAAAATGTTAAAGATTTGCTTCTAAACTTCTAAGCCTTCTAATGTCCCCAAAAAATAAAATGGCATTCACAAAATTATCCAAACATGAAGTAGATATATGGTGAATGTAAAGTAGTAACTATTTTTGGAGTTATTACTATCTATTATAAAAGTAGAAAAATTGAAATTTGCTAATTTGCTAATTTTTCCAAATTTTGGGTAAATTTGGTATTTCTTTTATAAATAAAAATGAAATTTTTTGACTCAATTTTACCACAATATTTGCCGAGAAAAAAATTTGGCGCTTTAAATTTATTAACAAATAAAGTAATACATGTCAGATCTGCTAAAAAAGTGCAACTTGAAGAAACTTGATTCAAAACACAGTGAAAAAAGTCCGCAAAAAAAAAAACGGAATGTACTCCGTATGCATTCCATTTGCGTATTTCCATTTTTCCGTTCCATTCCCATATTTTTACCCAGGCCTTATGCTAGATCGTGCAGAGCACGGGCTATTTTGTTTACAATATACAGCCGGGAGTAAGCTTATGCCCGACAGTGTGTTCGGTGACATCACCGGCTCTAATGGGCGTGCTTTAGCGCTGTCCTAGCCATTTTACTGGCTAGGGCAGCGCTAAAGCCCGCCCATCAGTGCCGGTGACATCATTGAGCTTCCTGGCAGCCCCATGGAGAGTCCGGTTGGTCACCAGAACTCCTGAAAATGCCTTTGCCCTGCACGATTTAGCGAAGGGCAAAGGAGAGCATCGGAGCATGAACTGAGGGGGTTGGAGCATGAACAGGTAGGGACTTGGGACAGAAGATGAGCCATACTGAAGACATTGCAGGGAGCAGGGCATTCCATCCACTCTGCCCCCCCTTCCCTCCAACGTGGGCCCTATAGCAGTTGCATATTCTGCGGCTATTGGCGGTATGCCACTGCCTATGAGTCCTGCTTCCCCCACCCACTCGTAACCATATAGGGTTGTGCACCACCAGAGTATTTTGGTAGGGATTCAGCCAGTTTCCAGCATGAGCACCAGGTTTTTGCCGGACAAAAAACAGTGCATGCACCAGTGTTCAACTGGCTGAAACCCAGCTGGTTCCCCACCAGAGCCCATTATAGTCCATATGGTCTGGCGGTGCATGCAACATTCAGCTAGGCTGGACATGGTGAACTCCGGTAGGTTTTTCTTCTGTCAGAACACACTAACTGGATAATCACAGGACACCATCAAATAGGAGAATTTACAATTGGGACAATAATCGTGTATGAACCTTCCTATGAATGTGCTGCTGATTACCTGACAGTCAAGAAAAAAGCTCATTTGTCAAGTTACCCATTTTTTATGTAGAACATAAAATCATTGGATGTTGGCAGCACATTGTCCTGTGTAATCTGGGATATGCTGCTAAAAAGTAATAAATTGCATGTGAATGAATGACCGTAGTAACGATCACTTACTACTTCATACAGAGGAAATTATTGCAGCATGTAAAAGAAGCTTTACAAGCTGGCAATGACCATAAAAGAATTTGTTTATTCCCAATGATTGCCCTGTGAATCGATTCATGTAAATGGACCCTTTCAATATATTTGTAAATATTCTATAGACAAATTTGGGCTGATAACATAAGCATTATGCCTTTGTACATCAGTTTTTATTATATAAAATTAAAGGCGGATAAGTATTACCGTATATACTCGAGTATAAGCCGACCCGAATATAAGCCGAGGCCCCTAATTTTACCCCCCAAAAATTGGAAAAACTATTGACTCGAGTATAAGACTAGGGTGGGAAATGCAGCATATGTGGGGGATTTGTGGAGGACGCTGTTATGTGGGGGATCTGTGGAGGACAGTGTTATGGGGGATCTGTGGATGGCACTGTTATGGGGTGGATCTGTGGAGGACGCTGTTATGGGGTGGATCTGTGGAGGACGCTGTTATAGGGGATATGTGCTATGACACATAGGGCCATGAGGGGGGGCAGCATAAGACATATAGCATCTTATGCTGGTCCCCCTCATGGCCCTATGTGTCCCCTCATGTGTCCTAAACTGCGCACATAACTGGCTTTGTGTGTAAAGTAATTTACTAGTGTGTAAAACAATCTCTCTCCTTTTGATAACAGGTCCGGCCTCTGTACTCACTGTCACGATGAATGCACTACAGCGAGCGGGAGCTGGCTGGCCGGCGCGTGACTGACGTCACTTAGTAACGCTCCTCCCACTTCAGGAAGCAGGAGCGTTACTAAGTGACGTCAGTCACGCGCCGGCCGGGCCGCTCGCTGAAATGGCATTTTCGGGTCGGACAAATCGAGACTCGAGTATAAGACGAGGGGGCTTTTTGAGCACAAAAATATGTGCCAAAAAACTCGTCTTATACTCGAGTATATACTGTATATTAATTTAAAACCAGGCTGTGCTGAGAATGGTCACACTAGAATGTGTTGTTCCTATGAGGTGTTCCTCCAAAGTTTGAAGACCAGAACAATGGTCATGAAGGCAGACTACTCTGACCAGTGCTCTTCAGTAAGAATATATAAAAAATAAACAATGTGACCCTTTAATTATTTGATCTCTTAGCTACCATTCACCAGCTAAAGTACATCTAATGGAAGACTCAAATCAAACATCTCCAGAAGGATTCATCCTCCTTGGACTGTCCAATGTCCCATATCTTCAGGTCATGTGCTTTATTGTGTTCTTAATAATGTATATTATAACGTTGTCTGCAAATGTTCTACTGATCATCGTGGTGAGGATCAACTCAACGCTGCATACTCCAATGTACTTCTTCTTGATTAATCTCTCCATAATTGACATCTGCTTCTCCTCCACCATTGTGCCGAAAATTTTAATAAATACTCTATCTAAAGACAAAAGTATTTCTCTGGTGGGATGTGCACTTCAAATGTATTTCCACATGGTTTTGGGAACAGCAGAGTGTATAATTCTTGCTGTCATGGCCTATGATCGATTTGCAGCCATTTGTAGACCACTGCACTACCAAGCAATTATTAACAAGAAGATGTGTGCCTGCTTAGCTTCCATGTCATGGAGTGTGGGCTTTGGTGGTGCCAGCATTCATACGCCCCTCACTTTCCAACTACCCTTTTGTAAATCTCATCATGTTAACCATTTCTTCTGTGAAATGCCTCCTTTTTTTGCCCTCTCCTGCAAAGACACCCGTACCAACGAAATACTCATGTACGTACAGGCAATGCTTATTATCATATATGCTTTCTTTTTTACGTTAATTTCATATATCCAGATCATCATCTCCATCTTAAAGATCCGTTCTTCAAAAGGGAGACATAAAGCTTTCTCAACCTGTGCTTCACACCTCACTGTTGTGTCTCTGTACTATGGTACTATCATCTTCATGTACCTGAAACCTCGTTCTGCCTACTCTCCTCAGATAGGCAAGACCATGTCCATTCTATATACAGCGGTGACTCCAATGTTGAATCCCATCATTTATAGCATTAGAAACAAGGATGTCAAAGACACCATCAAAATTAGACTTTCTAAGAAATCAAACTGAAATCAGAAATCAAACTATTGATAGAAGATACATGGTTTGGAAACACCAAGCAAAGTCTGAAGGGTTGCTCACTTGCCCATAGATTTATCAAGTACATGAATTTTATTTACCAACATGGTTGACATTTCTCTACATCATTAATGTCTCATTACTGATGAATCAACCTGTGAAATTCCCACATATTATGAGAATAGCTTTCAGACACATCACCAATCCTAACCAATTGCTGGTATATCAACAAGTGAATAAGAATGGGTTGCAGGTCATACACAGCGTGGGTTAGTGTAACACTGTATTTTATTGTAGGTTAAGCATGACAAAATGATACCATCTTACAATGCACAATAAATAAACCATAATACCCACATAAAGCTCAGTTTTGATTGAAGCCTCAAACATAGACTACTGTAGAGGCATCAGTGTATCCAAGAGACTCCCATCTAAAAAATAAAAACTTATAACGCATGATAAAATTAATATTTTTTTTTACTGGGTACATCTGAATTGAATTGTGAAGTTGACTACTTTATCCCATATGGGTGTTTACTCAAACCTTATGCCAACATCTTTTTGGGTTGGTGGGTGATGCCACAGGTGTACCCATTGGATCTGTTTCGGGAAGATGTTCTTGGTTGGTTTTGTTACATCGACAATGTTTTATTTCTCTGGCAGGGATCCTAGGAGACATGTGAACAGTTTATTGGTCTACTGAACCAGAATTGACTTAATATTTTTCTAACACACAACATCTCTGAGACAGAGGTTGATTTTTTGGATTTGAAGATTCAGATAGATGGTGCCCATATTGTAACATTTTTTTTTCCACAAGAACACTGCTACTTATAGTTTACTCCATTACCAGAGTTTTCATCCAACTCATCTCAGAAAGAGAATACCAAAAGGCCAATTTCAGAGATTCCGTCGAAATTGTACATCTATAGTGGATTTTAAAGAAGCTTCCACTGAATTATCATTATGCTTTTGGAAGAGGTGATACCCTAAAAAAGTTATTTCACAGGCATATTGTTTTGATTTGTTTCAGCCATGGCCCAGAATCAGTGATAAAGTACGTCCCATCACCCGATATAGAGTGTTACGTAAGAGGATACAACAACATCTTTCCAACATTGGACTGGCCTCTCAGGACAAATCTAGCAAGGACAAACCCTTGATGTCATTAGCTTTCCATTTCCTGGAATATTATGGTGGTAGGTATAGTGGTCTGAGGATTGTGGGGTTGGATCTTATTTGCGGTAATATCAGGGGGGGGGGGCGTATAAATCCACAATTACTTAAAGGGCTTCTGTCACCCCACTAAAGTGATTTATTTTTTTTGGGCTGGTGAAATTAGTTATATTGCGATATATCACAATATAATTGTGTCACTTACTTTGATCCAGCAGTTTCTTCAAAAATGAAGTTTTATCATATGTAAATTCGGTCTCTAACAGCAAGTAGGGCGGCTACTTGCTGCTAGCTGCTGCAGAAATCCGCCCTCTCGTCGTGTTGATTGACAGGGCCAGCCGGGATCTCCTCCTCCGGCCAGCCCTGTCGGCATTTCAAAAATCGCGCGCCTCTGTGGATTCGGCGCAGGCGCTCTGAGATGAGGAGGCTCGTCTCCTCAGCACTCCCTCAGTGCGCCTGCGCCGATGACGTCTTCTATTTCGGTGATGTCATCGGCGCAGGCGCACTAAGGGAGTTCTGAGGAGACGAGCCTCCTCATCTCAGAGCGCCTGCGCCGAATCCACAGAGGCGCGCGATTTTTGAAATGCCGACAGGGCTGGCCGGAGGAGGAGATCCCGGCTGGCCCTGTCAATCAACACGACGAGAGGGCGGATTTCTGCAGCAGCTAGCAGCAAGTAGCGGCCCTACTTGCTGTTAGAGACCGAATTTACATATGATAAAACTTCGTTTTTTGAAGAAACTGCTGGATCAAAGTAAGTGACACAATTATATTGTGATATATCGCAATATAACTAATTTCACCAGCCCAAAAAAAAAAAATCACTTTAGTGGGGTGACAGAAGCCCTTTAAATCTGAATCCAGGTGGATTTTTAACCTGGGCTCTCTTACACCGCATGGTTTGAACGAAGTACTTACCTTGACGGGATTTTATACACAATAATTTGGTGTTTTTTTGTTTTGATTTTCTTTTGCACATTTATAAATAATTCTATTAGCTTTTTCTAGATTTTCCCTGTTGGTTTATTGGATATTGGAGATATTTTGGGACGTTGAGCACTTGGCACTTCAGGTTGCGATTCATACTATACGACTATCGGCTTGATGACTTTGGAGATGCTTTTGAGATCACTCTGCAAAGGACTCTGGGCCCCTTTGCCAACTGTTGCATGCATATAAGGACTCACGCATTGAACGGATACTCTGGGCCTATCCCTACACAATTGTGTTTTTAATTATGGACTTACTTGCATTCATCCGTTCATATCACTTCCTTTGTTTTCTTCCTCTTTTGGTTACTCGGTGCAGACCTACATGTCTTTTTTACCCCCCCTTTTTTTTTTACATATGTTTGAATTTACAATATCATCAATTATATATGTTTTGGGCATATATTACTATGCTATAAAGGTCTATTTATATATATATATATATATATATATATATATATATACATGGGTCATTTGGGTACATTATATGTATTATGAACTTATTTATTTATTTGGTCATATAATATGTATTATTAATTTATCTTATTCATTTATTTGCTTACATATACTTTTTATATTCATTATGGCAAACATACATGAATTATATGGGTTTTTGGGTCATAATATTGTTTAATGAATTTATTATATTTAATTATTTTTAGTGATAAAACTTGGATCATGGCTTGATTATTATCTATATTAGTGTTGGGCATCACTGTTTATTAATTTGTTAACCTATGTATATTTGAATAATAAATTTATGTGATTTTTTTATTTGTTGCACTATTGACCACAGATCATGTAATTATTTTCATATATATAAATTCTTTATCTATATTATATTTTTTTTTTCACTCACACCACTTTTATTATCACAGGTGTTGTTCTGTTTTGATATTTTAATTATGACTTAATGTTATGTCATTCATTATTCTTATATTATTTTTAAATTCTCAATTTATATATATATATATATATATATATATATATATATATATACATACATACATATATATATATGCGCATATATATTGTGGGGCTATTTAAAGTGTGTTTTTGATTATTATTTTTATTTTCCTATATCATAAGATTTTTGTCATGATTTATTTATATATGCTTTTGGTGTTTTGACTGGCATTGCCAGACCTGTATTTATTTATTCTTCTTTATTCCCATAAAACATAATTTTGGTTTGTTGATTCTATCATTCATGTCTGGCATTCATGATGAGAGGCATAGTTTGTATCCGGCATCCGTTTATATCCATCGGTGCGATGCGTTTCCGGTCTTTGGAATGTATCGCTTACACACTTTCAGTCGTGCACCATTTTGCACATGCTCCGTTAATTATCGAAGGTGCCGGGATACACTTAACGATGCCATTATGACCAAGCATGGGCTCTGCACCGGGAACTATAATAAATCCTTTTTCTTACCTCTGACATGTTTATTTTTTATACAGGCTTAATAACATTATTGTGTAGGTATATACAGTCAGGTCCATAAATATTGGGACATCACCAAAAAATTCTGGAAACATTCTTTGAAAGAAATATCTTTTATCTGACTAACAGATGAAAATATTAAACAAGGCTGACTTCTTTTCAAATGATAATAGTCTGCCATTGGTCGGCAAAAACGATCATTCATTTCACCTAATGAATGTTTGTTTCAGTATAAATGTCACGGCTGTGTCATGGTTTGGTGGTAGTGGACCGTGACACTTTAGCCGTGCATGCTTGTTGCGAGTGGCAACGTGTCGTTTGTAGCATGTTTTAACACTTTTCCTTTAAGTCTGGTTCCCTTCCCATTAAAAAAAAGGACAGAATCAGTGTCAGCACGTCCCCCAAAACTGCCGCCAGCACGCCAGGACCAACAACTAGGCCCCTGGCAGCCAGCCAACAAACAGTCAGGAGAGACCGTACCAAACACCGCGTCCCTCTCAGACACAGTTCACACTCAAGACTGTTGCCAGCAAACGTTCCCCAACCAGCACACGGCCAGTACAACAAAGGAATGCTGCCAGCAACAAGCACAAGAGCAAACAACCACTGAGAAAGGACGAGGGGACACACAAACACAAGCAACGGTTCACAACCATGGCAACACCTGTTACCAAGAACTGCGCCATACCGGTAACTCCCGTTTTACCCTCTCTCTGAAGGATAAGCATGTGCGCCAGAAAACGGCAGGTGACACATGCTGAGCCCTCTTCCGAAAGGCTACTTAGGGAGGTCTTTGTCATACTGACACCTTGGGGAGTGGGGGAAACCCCCCACCGTACAATGTCAGGCAGGCGTTAAGAGCAACTAAGCCAGGAACCGGAAAAAAGGAGAGCAGGTCACCTCGTAATGTCACCCTCATCCTATCCTTGACCTTCTAACTATATGAGATGGCCTCGATGGTAGGGAGCTTATACTCCAGAACCTCAGGCCCTACTAACCCTAGAGATACCAGAAATAGGAGTCAGGAATAAAAGATGACCTGTTCATCCATGACACAGATGAACCGGAGTCTTATCCGGCCAGGTGCAGGGAAAGCAGAGACAGTGCACAGCTACTGGGTCGGCAGGCAAGAGCCAAAAGACAACTTGCACTTACCTGCCAAGAGAACAACAACAACTGGACCCCCATGCGGAGAGGATGCATGGCAGCACCCAGCAGAGCTGCACGACGACTTGTGGTTCCCCCTCCAGGGAACCATGAGACCCTCTTCCAGAGGTCAGGTTAGGGAAGCCGTTTCCCCTCCGGGGAACCCAGGAGCCTCCTCACCGGAGGCACAACAAATAGGGTAGAACTTGCATACATGCCGAACGCAAAGCACCAACTGACCAGACAAGTAACAACAACAAGACGCGACACCACACCCTGAACATAAACCCACACCAAACACCAACCCAGGTAAGGTAGGGAAAAAGGAGGAAACATAAGGAAGACATCGCAAACTACCCCTATGACAAACAAGGTGGCCCTCACACTGGACAGGTGATAAGTCAAGGACGGAAGCATGACTCCAACTCCACCAGAAGCTGAAGTCAACTCTGACCTCAGGCTACAGACACCAGTACTATAAGAGCCAAGAGGCCACTCCCAGCTACAAACTACACGTTGCCACTGGCAACAAGCATGCACAGCTAAAGTGTCATTGTCCACTACCACCAGACCATGACACAGCAGTGACAATAAATCATCCATTTTGATCAACGTTACACTAATAAGTATGGCCAACCTTAATGTGTTGTAGCCTCTGTGATTCATCTTAATAAGGGTAGTGTATTTAAATGGCACGGGTTATGCAACCAGCAATTTATTGGGTAGGAAACACCAATGTCATATTGGTAAACGCAAGGGAGAGGAGCCCTACTCCAGATTTTTAGCTTGTCAGTCACAGTGACGGTGTGACCCAACTGGAGTCCAGAGGTCAAGTGCTAGTATTTAGACTCCTGTGCCATTAGGGTGGTCGCTTTGTGTGGTTTCTGGTCACAGCCCTTTAATTAAAAAACTATTTGGCAACATTTAAGCCAAAATCTAGGCACTATATTACTAAATGTGGACCAATGTACTGTCATATGTAGCAATCACGCTGCCTCGGCTGACATGGACAGAACAACGGGACCCCATCCCTCAATCACAGTGCAGAAAGATTTCTCAGATCCCGGCTATCAGTGCTAGAGACTGAATGTCAATCAAGTGTCTTCTAAAGATTAAACATTCTCAATGAAGTAGGCAAATATGTATAAAGGAATGTAAATGACCTGAGAATCTGTCACAGAAAAAAATAATACTTCATTGTACATTATAGGTGGTATACTGAAAATAAATGGTTTTCACCATATTGCCATCATCATCAAAATAGTCACTGGCGTTTCTACTGAAAGCACATAGACTGGTTGCTGTGTATTTACAGCCTAAAAAACACTGTTATTTTAAAGAGTTTGTCAGAAAAAGTATCCTTTGTAACCAGTTTACTAATGTCCAGGGTCAAACTGGCCCAACAAAGTATCATAGAATCATCTGGTGGGCCCAGGAACTGAATCAATAATGAGCCCCTTTGGTACAGCAATAAACAACCCCATTTGGAAGTTACATTGGAGCCAAACCAGAGACATTGATCTATAAAACACTGTACTGATGAAGGGGAGAAAAACATAAACAACTGTTTACAGGTGTGTAGCTCTGGTTTGTGGAAATCCTTAGTTATGTTTTAAGGCTCTTTAATGAGTCAAAAAATGACTTACACAGCAGCTACCCATAAGTGCCAGTAGAGAGACAGTTTTAGTCCTTCTGGAGGAAAGCTCAGTTTAATTCCTTTTTTTTCCAGAGAGCAATTATGAGCAACAATAGTCTCCCTGCTGCTTCATGTTCACCTATTTACACATTTTTTGGGGCTATTACTTTGCAACTGCCTTGTATCTGAATCTGGATTTGGTTATGGCATAGCTTTGCTTGGTTGATTAGGGTGGAGTTGTTGATCGTCTAGTCCAGGGGTACTCAAGTACTTTTTGTAAAGTTCCACATACCTGGGCATGCCCCCTCTCAGCAAATATGCCCCCTCAGTGCTCCCTCACAATAAATATGCCCCCTTACTGCCCCCTCACAGTATATATACCCCTTTAGTGCCCTCTCACAGAAGATACACCCCTTTAGTTCCCCCTCACATTAGATATGCCCCTTTACAGTAGATATACCCCTTTAGTGCCCCCTTACAGTAGATATGCCCCTTTAGTGCCTCTGACAGTAGATATGCCCCTTTAGTGCCCCGATAGTGATGCCCTTGCAGTTTTGATAATATAAAAAAGCACTACTTACCCCAGATGAATGGAGCAAATCATCCTGGCGCTTGTGCTTCCCCGCACAGCAGTCATAATGACATTATTTTATCGCGCCTGATGCTAGGGTCAGAGAACACCGGCCAGGGAATGGTGCAACATGGAGCTGTTGTATTCAACTGTATCTGCATTCTCATGATGTATATACTGTTTAATGAGGGACATGAAGAGGTCCGGACGACTATCACCCATGGTCCCTGTTAAGTACCCCATGTCTAGTATATTTATATTCAGGCCTTATTGGATTCTGGTTGTCGAGTATAGTATTTGTTTGGTGCATTCTCTTGCATGTTGTTTGCATATTTTTGTGTATTCTGTACAGTTTTTCATTTGCAATAAAATTCACATTTTTTTTATTAAACTATTGAGTAAAGTTTTTCTTTAATATTTCTGTAATTTCAAATCTAAATCCTATGAATAGTAACTAAATTATAATGAAATCCACTAATATTAGAAGTTTAGAATTTGTTTTCAAAGTGAACTTGAAGGTAAAAAAAAAAAATATCAGAGGTGCCTTAAGAGAATGAAATCTACATGGAAATCGAGGATGGTTAGCACTTTTTCCAATCCAAGCATGTACACAGGGGACTATTATATCCTGATAACACAACCTATTTATAATGGAGCCTTGAACCATTACAGCTTGCTCTGTGATGGGGACACTCACTACTGTAGGTTCACTGTGAAGCATTATGAAGCTAAGAATACAACTTTTGGAATCAATTCCAATAAATTTAACCTAAAAACTTCAAAAAGTTTGGCCAATCAGGAAAAAAAAAAATATTCTCTATAAGGTAAGTTTTTTATAATTAAATATCATATCCGAGAGCATCAAAGAGGTTAAAAAAAAAACTGTCTACTAGTAGAGAGCCTTGAGCAAGTCACTTGCATAAACCAGAATCCTAGCTGTAAGTGTGACTTAGGGCTCATGCACACGGCCATAAATCCGCAGATCACAGATCCACAAAACAGGGATCCTGTCTGAGAGTATGCCATCATTTTATTTTTGATTCCTGCAGAAATGTCCAATTTGTGTCTGCAAAATGGACTGCGGAATGAACATTCGGAAGCACACAGGTGTATTGTCTGGATCTTTTGCAGCGCCATTGAGATAAATGGGCACACATCCGAACCACAAGAAAAGCTGAACAAATGCGGACCAAGACTGCGGCCGTGTGCATAGACCTTTTAACTACTTGCCATCTGGGCCATTTGCCCCCTTCCTAAACAGGCCTAATTTAGCAAAACTGACATATCTCACTTTATGTGGTAATAACTTTGGAACGCCTTTATTTATCCAAGTCATTCAGAGATTGTTTTCTCGTGACACATTGTACTTCATGATAGTCATAAATTTTAGTCAAAATATTTCACCTTTATTTATGAAAAAATCCCAAATGTACCCAAAAATTTGAAAAATTCGCAATTTTCTAAATTTCAATTTCTCTGCTTTTAAAACAGAAAGTGATACCTCATAAAATATTTATTACTTAACATTCCCCATATGTCTACTTTATGTTGGCATCATTTTGGAAATGTCATTTTATTTTTTTAGGATGTTAGAAGGCTTAGAAGTTTAGAAGCAATTCTTCAAATTTTTAAGAAAATTGCCAAAACCCACTTTTTAAGGACCAGTTCAGGTCTGAAGTCACTTTGTGGGGCCTACATAGTGGATACCCCCATAAATGACCCCATTGTAGAAACTACACCCCTCAAGGTATTCAAAACCGATTTTACAAACTTTGTTAACCCTTTAGGCGTTCCACAAGAATTAAAGGAAAATGGAGATCAAATTTTAAAATTTCACTTTTTTGGCAGATTTTCCTTTTTTTTTTTTTTTTTTGATTTAAATTTTTTTTTTTTTTAACATAAAACAGGGGATTACAAGAATCAAGGTATCAAGGCATAGGCGTGCAAGCCTTTACATATCTGGGCATTTAAAGAGACAGATATTATGCAAATGCATGGGTGATACAGCAAAGATCCAGACAATACACATAGAGCATTTTATAACATCATCTAGGCGACACAGAGAGGTGAAGAACAATGTTATGGGAACAAATGAAGCATTGCAAGAGGAGTGGGTTCTTCTGGACAAGCAGGTCTTTGGCTCGGGAGCCAAGAGACCAGACAGTAGTGCTTGCAACTCTCTAGTCTGGGTTTCTGAAGTTCCTCCATGGTGACCATTTTTTGAGGAATTCCTTATGGGATCGCTTTTCCCAGGAGGAAAGTTCTTCAAACCTGTGGAGTTGGTCTACTTTTTGGATCCAATCCTCCAAGGTTGGGGCTTGGGCTTGAAGCCAGTAAGTGAGAAGCAATAGGCGAGCAGCTATTAACATTTGCATAAAGAGGTATGATGGTTGTACCTTCTGGTCTGCAGTATGAAGAGATAGAAGGGCAAGCTGTGGAGAGGGTGGGACAATTGACCCACAGATCTTATTAGATGATGCAAAGATCTCCATCCACCACCTGTGTATGTTGGGACAAGTCCACCAAATGTGTAGGAAAGTGCCTTTATCCCCACAGTGCCTCCAGCAAGCGTCCGAAGCAGTGTCAGAGTAGAGTGATGTTTTATCGGGCGTGTTATACCATCTGGTGAGAATTTTATAACAGTTTTCCTGAATTCGAACGCAGCGTGAGGCACCGTGGGGGTAACTAAAGAGACCATGTAAACTATCAAACGAGAAGACTATGTTGAGGTCTTTCTCCCAGCTACTCACGAATGAGGGTTTGGCAAGTAAAGGTGGTAGGCGTAACTTGCTATAAATAAGTGAAATTAATTTCTTAGGTGTAGATTTTTGAGATATAATTGATTCGAACCAGACTATGGGTCGAGTTAAGTCTCCTATATTAATGTGTTGTTTCAAATAAGCTCTTAAATATGTTATGGTAATGATATCGCATGGATGCGGATTTAAGATAGAATTGAGTGCTTGTAGCTCGATCCATTCTCCCGAGGGGAGGGCCAGAGTGTTATCTGAATGGGTGAAGACTTAAGAGCCTGGGAGGTTGCGGATTTTAATGGTAAGGGGGCTGTGTCAACTATATCCCTTACCGTCAGGAGGGGAGAAGGGTATGGTATGGCGCAGTGTGAAGAGGAGAACCATTTCCAAGCTTCTAATGTAGCTTTTATTAATGGATAGTGGGAAAATTGCCCCGGGAAAACTGTCTGGTTACCAAGCATCAGCGCTTTAGGGGATTTCTGCAAGATATCTAACTCCATGTCTACTAGGAGGGAGGGCGTTGTGGATCTCAACCAGGCCACTGCTCGAGTCAGGAGGATGGCCCTGCCATAGATTTCGGGATTAGGTAGACCGATCCCCCCCGCGTGTCTAGGTTTGGTGAGTAAAGAGAATGGGAGTCTCGCTCTCTTGCCGTTCCAGATAAATGACCTGAATTTTTTAAAAACTTGGTCGTAGTAGGTAGGTGGTAGTGGTAGGTAAGGCGAGGAAGGATCAGGGAGGTAAGTAGGTTCTTGCGTCCAAACCACGAGAGGGTTGGATTAGATCTAGCTAGATTATCAATAGCCTCAAAAATGGATTCCCTGAGAGGGGTATAGTTAAGAGAGAAGAGGTCATGTATGTTTGGACTCAATTTGACTCCTAGGTAAGTGATTGTTGTCGAGGACCAGTTAAATGGTGAATCTACAATAAGAAGATTCTTTGTGGGGTCGGGAATTCCCATGCACAAAACCAGAGATTTGCCAGCATTTATTTTAAAATCGGAGGCTAAGCTAAAACAGTTGAGATAGCTCTGAATCCGAGGTAAGGAAGTTTTGGGGTTAGTGGTCATCATTAGGACGTCGTCGGCGAATGCTGCCACTTTTTGTTCCCTGCCTCCCAAACACAGACCTGAAATCTCCCCGTCCAATCGTACGTTAGCAAGAAGTGGTTCGAGTGCCAGGATGAAAAGGAGGGGTGAAAGGGGACAACCTTGTCGAGTCCCATTGCTTATTGGGAATGGGGCGGACAGATTTCCATTGACTTGCACCCTTGCTGATGCCTGTTCGTACATGGCAAAAGTGGCTTGTACAAAGGGACCAGGTAGGCCAAACCTCACCAGGGTGTGTTTTAGATACTGCCAATTGACCCTGTCGAATGCTTTCTCCGCATCAGTACTAAGGAGAAGCAGTGGGGAGGAAGTTCTTTTGGCGTGGCATATGATGTTGATCACCCTGGCTGTGTTATCTTTCCCCTCTCTGGTGCGGATGAAGCCCACCTGGTCCCCGTGTATGAGGGAGGGGAGGAGAAGGGCTAATCTATTAGCTAGCATTTTGGCCAGGAGTTTGAGGTCTGTGTTTAGGAGGGATATGGGTCTATAGTTAGAGCATTGTGCGGGATCCTTCCCTTCTTTTGGTATGAGGGAGATATGTGCCGTGGTCATGTCTCTGGAAAGGGGGTGGCCCAACAGTGACTGGTTACAGACATCTAGGAGGTAGGGGAGGAGAATCTCCCCGAAGGTTTTGTAATATGAAAGGGGAAGGCCATCCGGGCCTGGGCTCTTTCCTGATGGAGTTTGTGACAAGGCAGTTTTGAGTTCTGTTATGGTAAAAGGGGCTTCCAGACTCAGTTTTTGATCGGAGGAAAGGTGAGGTATTTTGGATGAATCCAAGAAGCTCCCTATAGCAGACGTTCTCTCCTCGGGTATCTCGGGGGGGGGGGGGGAGATTGTAGAGGGTGTTATAAAAGGTCCGAAACTGGTCAGTGATCTGGGATAGGGAGAAAATCGGTTTACCATCCGGTGTGGCTAGTTGATGGATATAGTTGGAGGACCGTCTCCCTTTAATCCTGCTCATCAGAAATTTTGTAGCTTTGTCACCATGAGCAAAAAACTTGTGCTTAGTGCTCATATAGTATTTGGCTGCCTTGGAGGAAAGGAGGGATTTTAGTTTCGCCCTATTTTCTGATAGCTCTTTAAAATGGGGGTCTGAGGCGGAGAGTTTATGGCGAGCTTCTAGACACTGAATTTTTTTGAGGGTTTCATCTATGGCTTTGTCATGAAGTTTCTTTTTGTAGAATCCAATGCTTATGAAATGGCCTCTGACGACCGGTTTGTGAGCGTCCCAGAGAGTGTTGGTAGAAACCTCTGAGCTTTTGTTTAGAGAGAAGTAGTCTATTAAATGCTTGGAGATCTGTTCTGTTGAGTCCTGGAAGCCTAATAAAGACTCATTTAGGCGCCAGCTAAAACAGGAGGGGCTTTTTGTAGGAGCTAGTATCTGGATAAAAATAGGGGAATGGTCCGATAAATGTATAGAGCCTATCGTGGATGTACTACATAAATGAAGGTGTTCTTTGGAGATAAATAAGTAATCCAACCTATGGTAGGTGGCATGGGTGGAAGAGTAGAATGTGTAGTCAAGAGTATCAGGATGATGGGCACGCCAGGAGTAAACCAGGTTTAAGCTCCAAATGTTACTTCTAATGGATTTAAGGGCTCTGCCTGAGAGGGATGTCTTGTGGGATGAAGCGTCTAATTGTGGGAAAAGTGCAACATTTAGGTCTCCTCCTAATACCACTATACCCTCTTTAAAAGGGGTAATAATTGGGATTAAGCTAGACAACCACTGAGATTGGTTGGAGTTGGGGGCGTATAAATTTGCAAAGGTGTATATTTGCTGGCCAATTGAGCCTTTTATGAGGATGAACCTTCCGTCTGGGTCGAGTTTTTGGTCAATGAGTTTAAATGGAACTTTTTTGTGGAACCCTATGCTAACCCCACAAGATGCAGACGAATTGCCTCCACAGTGAAACCAGTCTGAGAAGTAGGAGAACTGCATATTAGGATAGTGATTAAAGCGGTAGTGGGTCTCCTGGAGGAGCACAACCTCTACTTTGGCTTTTCTTAGAATGGTAAAGACTTGGCTCCTTTTTGATGGGGAGTGGAAGCCTTTAACATTGTAAGATGCAATGTGTAGATCAGCCATTTGGCGAGGTGAGAGTGGAGATACCTCTGAGCTGGAAGTGCCTCCTCCAAGAGAGATAGCAGGAAGTGTGCGGACTTGTCTCCAGGTGCACAATCCGGATCAGGGCGGTGTTGGGGTCTCTTATAGCCAGTTTGGGTACGACATACCTTGAGGGAAGAACAGGGTAAGAACGTAGAACAAAACATAAAAGTACAAACAAACAATAAATCAGCATTAATGAACATGCTGCATACATGTGGGGGGATAGAATGGTCTAGAGACCAGTGAGGAGGTCGAGTAACACCTCAAGTGAGGCCAATGGACTATTGGGGAGAATGGGTCTCTCTAAACGACAAAGCAGACATCTTTACACCGGTGGGAATCCAGCGTTATGACAGATTGATCGCACGAAATTAGCAGTCTAGATCAAGTTAGGGAGTTCAAACAGTTATAACGATAGAAGGGAAAGAGTTCCTATGGTTTACTTAATGTTCCTGAGAGAGGCTTCTAGGAGTTAGTTGCAGGCTTCTCTTCTTGGATCTGGAGGACTTCGGGGTACGAAGGACTTCAAACGGAACCAACTTGGGGAGGTCCGGAAGATCACGCAGGTCCTGGAAAAGTTCCCAATTCTCGATCGGCAAGGGGTCTACTTTCAGCAGGCTGTAGGTGGCTTGGAGGTCAGTGAAGGACTTGATGAAGAACTTGTTCCCTGCAGCCGAAAACGCAAGTCCAAAAGGGTAGGACCAACGATATGGTATTTTATTGGATCGGAGCCAGTCGGTCAGGGGTTTGAGCGCCCTGCGTTTCTTTAAGGTAGAAGGCGCCAGGTCTTGGTGGATCTCTAACCTTGAATCTTCATAAGACAGGTCGGCTTTGTTGCGGGCAGCTTCTAAGATGGCGGATTTCGTCGGGAAGTGTAGGAACTTAAATATAACATCCCTGGGCGGGTCGGAGGGCTTGGGTTTAGGGCGGAGGGCTCTATGGGCCCGTTCTATGACCACATCTTGCGGGAAATCGGGGCCTAGTAGCGAGCTGCAGATAGCAAGAACAGCCGCCGGTATATCTCCGGGCAAAACCGCCTCCAGGATCCCACGAAACCGTAGGTTGTTTCGGCGCCCTCTATTTTCTTGATCTTCGATAGTGCTGTGCATCTCGTTGAGATAATTTGAGCAGCGGCGAAAGGCGTCCGACACAGCTGAATGATGGTTCAGGGACGCTGCCTGGTGTAGTTCTAGGGTCTCTACCCTGTCTCCTATTTGCCGCACCTCCTGCCTGAAGGCTGAGAGCTCGGAGAGGATGGGCTCCATAACCCTATGTAGGGCACGATCCAGGTATTTCCTCGTTAGAGGTAGATCGGTGCTAACCTGTGCATCCTCCGTTTCGCTCTCGTCGTCTGAGAGGGTAGGGGCTCGCTTCGGCGCCTTAGGATGTGCTGCCGGTGCCATCTTTGTTTCCCTCGCTGCGACCGTAGCTGCAGCCTTTTTAAGGAATTTCTCCATATCGCCGGGAGGAATCTGACCCTTAGAGTTAGCGGGGTGATCTCCTTGCTTCTGGTTGCCAATTTTCACCATTCTCGTCCGAGTGTGCTGCTGTAGGCTGGTGTTATAGTCGATTCTCCTAGGAGAGCAGCGGACTATGCAACCATCACGATTCGGCGCTAGCTCCGCCCCCCAGATTTTCCATTTTAATCAAATTTTTTCTTTAACACATCGATGGTTAACAGCCAAACAAAACTCAATATTTATTACCCAGATTCTGCGGTTTACAGAAACACCCCACATGTGGTCATAAACTGCTGTATGGGCACATGGCAGGGCGCAGAAGAAAAGGAACTCCACGTGGTTTTTAGATGCCAAGTCCCATTTGAAGCCCCCTGATGCACCCTTACAGTAGAAACTCCCAAGAAGTGACCCCATTTTGGAAACTAGGGGATAAGGTGCCAGTTTTATTAGTACTATTTTTGGCTACATATGATTTTTTGATCATTCATTATGACACTTTATTGGGCAAGGTGACCAAAAAATGGGTTGTTTTAGCACAGTTTCTATTTATTTATTTTTACAGCGTTCACCTGAGGGGTTCAGTCAAGTGACATTTTTATAGAGCAGATTGTTAAGGACGTGGCGATACCTAATATGTATACTTTTTCTGATTTATTAAAGTTTTACACAATAATAGCATTTTTTTAAACCAAAAAAATGATGTTATAATGTCTACATGTTCTAAGAGCTATAGTTTTTTTATTTTTTGAGAGATTTTCTTATTTAGGGGCTCATTTTGTGCGGGATGAGGTGAAGGTTTGTGTTGCACTTTGTTTTGACACTGTTTTTTTTTTTTTTTTTTTTACGGTGTTCACCCGAGGGGTTAGGTCATGTGATATTTTTATAGAGCTGGTTTTTACGGACGCGGCAATACCAAATATGTCTATTTTATTTAATTTTTTCTATTTTGAACATTTTTTTTATTCCTTACTTGGGGAATTTTTTTTTTTTACATGTGAAACTTTTTTTTATTTTATTTTTTCAACCCTTTATTTATTTATTTTTTATTTTACACTTTTCGGTGAGCGCTGTTTATGCAGCGATCCAGAAGGCAGGGACACCTGGTAACTGCCCCTGCCTTCTCTCTGGGTTGCCCTGCTGTCACTGACAGCGGGCAACCCGATCAGCAGCTGCACGATTAGCGTGCAGCTGCGATCTCTGAAATGAAGTTTTAAAACGTCCATTAGGAGATAGAGATCCACCTCCCGGACGTTTATAGTCTATGGGCAGACGGGAGGTGGTTAAAGATAACATAGAAATATACAAAAATTCAAAAACATATGGACCCAATTATATTGTGTGGGATACTCGTGATAGGCTTAGATAAATCAGCCCAGCTGCTCTGAGTCCAAGTAATGCCGGGCTCACATGACCGTTTAGTTTTCCATTTTTCAGATCCATCAGAAGAGCAGGAATTGGGCTTATTTTGCATCCATTTTAGGAACTAACTTTGGAAAATGTATTTTTTTTTCTTTTTATTGCCATATTCAGATCCCCAAAACTTTTTTAGATACATGCCTATGGAACTTATTTTTGCAGCAGTTTTTAGTGATATCATTTTGGAATATGTATGACTTTTTGATATTTTTTTCTAAAAAAAATTTGAGGAGCTGAAATGACAGAAAACAGTAAACCAGCCATTTTAATTTATTTTTAATACTACTGGTGTTTTGGCTTGCAGTGATGCTAATGGTGATTATATTTTAGAATTTTTATTTATTTTTTGTATTTCTAAAAACTTTTTTCTACATCACTTAGAGGACTTTCTCCCATAGATTGCAATGATTTAATATTGCAGTTTATGGAACATCCATTATGTTTCTATGGAGCCTACCACAGAGAGGGCTCTATAGGAACTTTACTATAACAGGCCTCAGAGCATTTAGAAGGCCTGAGCCAACCATAGCAACCAAAAGGCTAGCCCGTAACTTGATGTAAACATGGAAGAGTTTGCAACTCAAAATTAAGTGTTTCATCCCCCTCAAATATTTGATTGGCAGAGATGCTAAGAGTCTCACTCAAACACTGATTTAATATTGATTATCTATCCTGAGGTCCACCTGTGTTAAACTATGTTTAACCTTTTTTTTGTCTTACTTCTACTTTTAACTATTTATAAATAAGAGGGCAGATTTACTAACCTGTAAAAGGTCTAAACATATATAGGTTGCCTAGACCTGCACCAAGTTTATTATAGTGTCTCAGGCTGGATGATAAATTTGGTACTGGGCTGGACAATTTTATCTAACTCTATACCATCTAACTATATATTAGTTGGCTTATCTTGAGACGGAATTTTAATCAGAAATGTAGTGCAAAATGTTAAATCTTTGGCCATGCCCCTTTCCCATAAGGCCACACCTCTTGCAGGTAAGCCACTTTTTGGCACAATATATGCCAAAATCTAGAGGGAACTCAACATTACTGCTTGTGCTTGCAAATTTACAGGCGTCTGCTCAATGAAAACTGCGGCAAGCTGCATACATAGCATTTCCTGGTAATAACTTGGACTCCCTTTCGGAAGGAGGAAAACATTCCTTCATTTTGTTTTCACAGTAAAGGTCTATAAGCATGGCTATCTAGTAATCATTAGACTGCTTCATTTTGGCCAGAGCACCCAACGAGCCAGTTCCTTCCGGCTCCGTCCCCCACTGAGTTGATTGGGTATCATAGCCAGTGTCATCACCATTCATCCTCCTGCTCCTCCACCACAGAATCCTCCTTCAGTGGCAGCTCCACATCCTCAACCTACTCTTTCATTGGACTTTCTGCTTGTGGGTTCCCAACAGCTACACGGTGGACAACAGGATGCGTCGGCTGTTCTTCTTCTGCCACCATCCCTTGTTGCATCAGCATGATTGTGTCATGGAACCATGAACCAGACGTACAACAAGAGATAAGTGGAAATAAGAAGGCTTTATTGAAATCAAGCTGTAAGCAAAAGTCCAAACGGATGGCTAAACCGAAGCAGGGTCTTGCGTAGCCAGAGGTCAGGAACCAGAAGGGTAGTCAGACGAAGCCTGGATCAGGAACCAGCAGGGTAGTCAGACGAAGCCAGGATCAGGAACCAGCGGGGTAGTCAGACGAGGCCAGGATCAGGAACCAGAAGCAGCAGCAGTCTTAGAAGCATGTGAACACAGGAGGACCAAGCAAGGAACTGAAGCCACAGACCTCCTATATATATGAGCTAGGCATCCAGCTCCTCCCAGTGGGAAGGAGAAGCCGCAGGGTGGGAGGCTACAAGAAACCCAGAAACCAAGATGGCCGCCAGCACATGTCAAACGAAGGAGGACGGCAAGAAGGTAAGACCATGACAGTACCTCCCCCTCAAGGGCCCCTCCTCCGCGGAGTAAGGAACGGTTTCTGAGGGAAGCATGCGTGGAAGGCTCGGAGCAAAGCAGGAGCATGGACATCTGCGGAGGGAACCCAGGAACGCTCCTCTGGACCATAACCACGCCAATGGACCAAAAACTGCAACCGACCACGGACCAGGCGTGAGTCCAGGATATTGCTCACCTCATACTCCTCACGATTGCCCACTTGGACCGGACGAGGCCGAGGAACCGAGGAAGTGAAACGATTACACACCAATGGCTTCAACAGGGAGACATGAAACACGTTGGAGATCCGCATGCCAGGAGGAAGCGCAAGGGCATAGGCTACCGGGTTTACCCTGCGAAGCACTCGGAAGGGACCAACAAAGCGAGGCGCCAACTTGGGAGTGGGCACTCGAAGGTTGAGGTTGCGGGTGGACAACCATACACGGTCTCCGACCTGGTAGGAAGGAGCGGGCGCTCGTCTGCGATCAGCCTGGAGTCTCTGGCGCTGCGCAGAGACCTCAAGGGACCTCTGGATCTGTACCCAAGAAGCACGTAGGACGGAAAGGTGATCCTCCACAGCCGGAATATCCTGGGGAGAGAATACCTCCGGTAACACGGCAGGTTGGAACCCATAATTGGCCATGAAGGGAGACGTCCCAGAGGAAGAGTTCACCGCCGTGTTCCTGGCAAACTCAGCCCAAGGCAGGAGGTCAACCCAATTGTCTTGGTGATCGGAGACATAGCAACGAAGGAATTGCTCCAAGGCCTGATTGGATCGTTCTGCGGCCCCATTGGACTGAGGGTGGTAGGCCGAGGAGAAAGAGAGATGAATCCCCAACTGGGAACAAAAGGCGCGCCAGAACCTGGACACAAACTGACTCCCCCGATCCGACACAATCTCCTTGGGCAAACCGTGCAACCGGAAGACCTCCCTGGCGAAAATCGTGGCCAACTCTTGTGCAGAGGGTAACTTCTTGAGAGGAACACAGTGGCACATTTTGGAAAACCGATCCACAATCATGAGAATGACCGTATGGCCTCGGGATGCAGGGAGGTCCACAATGAAATCCATCCCCAGGTGTGACCATGGGCGCTCCCCGGTGGCTATGGGTTGCAAAAGGCCCAACGGAAGGTGCCGAGGGGACTTACTCTGGGCACAAACGGAGCATGCCGCTACATATGCGGCGATGTCGGAACGTAGAGAAGGCCACCAGAACAGACGTGAAACAGCCCAGGACAGCTGATTCTTTCCAGGATGCCCCGCGGCCTTGGAGTTATGGTAGGTTCGCAACAACCGAGTGCGCAACTCCTCAGGCACAAAACATCTGCCGTTGGGTCTCCCAGAGGGAGCACCAGATTGAGCCGCCAAAATCTGCTCACCCAGGGGAGAGGTCAGGCTGGTGCGAATGGCGGCCAGGATCTGATTCGGAGGTATGACCGAAGTCGGAATCGACTCCTCCCCGGACAGCTCGGAGTACTGCCGTGATAAGGCATCCGCTCTGATGTTCTTGGAACCGGGTAGGTAGGAGACCACGTAATTAAAACGTGACAAGAACAGAGCCCATCTGGCCTGACGTGGTGTCAATCTCTTGGCCTCAGAAAGGTAGGTCAGATTCTTGTGGTCCGTCAGGATGAGAACCGGAACCACCGAACCCTCGAGCAAGTGCCTCCATTCTTTAAGGGCCTGCACGATGGCCAATAACTCCCTGTCACCAATCTGATAGTTGCACTCCGCGGAAGACAGTTTCCGGGAGTAAAACCCACAAGGAAGCAGAGGACCCTCTGGTGTTCTACGCTGAGACAGAAGGGCGCCTACTCCCGTCTCAGACGCGTCCACCTCGAGGACAAAGGGCAACCCAGGGTTGGGATGCGACAGAATCGGAGCCGACACAAAGGCGGACTTTAGAGCCTCAAAAGCTCGGATGGCCTCGAGCGGCCAGACCTGGAAATTACTGCCCTTCCTGGTCAGATCCGTGAGAGGCTTGGCTAGCATAGAAAAGTCCCTGATGAACTTCCGATAATAATTGGCGAAGCCCAAAAAGCGCTGCAGGGCACGGAGACCACTGGGCTGGGGCCACTGTAAGACAGCCGAAACCTTCTCAGGATCCATGGAGAACCCCTCAGCGGAAATGATGTAACCTAAGAAGGTTACCTGGGATCGGTGAAATTCGCATTTCTCAAGCTTACCGAACAGCCTGTTCTCTCGTAACCGTTGCAACACTCGTCTGACATCCATAATGTGGGCCTCCATGGATTCAGAATATACCAAGATGTCATCCAAATAGACCACCACACACTGCTGCAACAGGTCACGGAAAACATCGTTGATGAATTCCTGGAAGACTGCGGGCGCATTGCACAACCCAAAGGGCATAACCAAGGATTCATAATGACCGGTCCTGGTGTTAAACGCGGTCTTCCACTCATCGCCCGCCTTGATCCTTACCAGGTTATATGCCGCCCTCAGGTCGAGTTTGGTAAAGACCGTGGCCCCTTTGAGGCGATCGAACAGCTCGGAAATCAAGGGTATCGGGTAAGCGTTCTTGATCGTGATGCGATTGAGACCCCTGTAATCGATGCAAGGCCTCAACTCACCGCCCTTCTTTTTCACAAAGAAAAATCCAGCCCCTGCCGGGGACGAGGATTTGCGAATGTGTCCGCGTGAAAGCGCCTCCCTCACGTACTCCTCCATGGCCTCATTCTCCGCTACCGACAGTGGATAGACTTTGCCACGAGGAGGAACGGCACCAGATTGTAACTCTATGGCACAATCGTATGGGCGGTGCGGAGGTAGGGCAACCGCGCGCACCTTATCGAATACATCCCGGTACTCTTCGTATTCAGGAGGCAACAGAGAGTCCGAGGAAGTACACAGCAACTTGACAGGCCCATGGATGCAACTAGCCCCACACTGCGGTGACCACGAGAGGATCTCGGCCGATCTCCAATCGAAAGTCGGATTATGCTTCTGGAGCCAGGGGTACCCCAAGACCACCGAGTAGTGTGGAGACGAAATAACCTGGAGACAGACCGACTCTCTGTGAACGGCACCAATGGCTATCCCCACTGGAAGGGTCTCATGAGTCACGTGTGGCGGCAGAAGGGGTCTGCCGTCTATCGCCTCAAGAGCCAGTGGGGAACCTCGAGGCTGCAGAGGAATGGAATTGGCGGCAGCGAACACACTATCAATGAACAAACCACCAGCACCAGAGTCCACCAACGCCTGGGTCGTCACCGAGCCCCCGACCCAGGAGAGGACAACAGTGATCAGTGGTTTGTCAACACGGGAAACCGGGGACGAGGAGACTCCACCCAAGATCTGCCCCCGACAGGATCTCAGGTGCGAGCGTTTCCCGGACGGTTCGGACATGCCAACCGAAAATGCCCACCGAGACCACAGTACATGCATCGGCCCTCGCGTCTCCGGAGTACCCTCTCCCCCTCGGACAGGCGAGCAAACCCCAGCTGCATGGGTTCACCCCCAGACAAGTCATCCCCAGGAGGCGTGGGAGGAGAGGGAGGCACGGGTGGGACAGCAAACGTAGGCGCCAATCTGTTAGAAGACCTCCGCAGGCTCTCCTTAAAGGAAGGTCTCTCCCTGAGTCTGGTGTCAATCAAAATCAGGAAAGAAATAAGAGACTCGAGCTCCACTGGTAGGTCCTTAGCTGCAACCTCATCCTTCAAGGCATCCGAGAGACCATGAGAGAAAGCAGCGACCAGAGCCTCATTATTCCAGCCCACCTCTGCTGCCAGGGTACGAAACTCAATGGCGTATTCAGCTACGGATCGTGAACCCTGTCTGATGGACATAAGGAGCTTCGCAGCAGAGGCAGCACGAGCCGGCACATCGAATACCTTCCGAAGAGAAGCAACAAAACCGGAAAACTCGGCAACCACCGGATTGTTGTTCTCCCATAAAGGGCTGGCCCAGGCCAAGGCCTTGTCCGAGAGCAGCGAGATCAAGAAGCCCACCTTTGATCTCTCAGTAGGAAAGGCATGTGGCAGCAACTCGAAATAAATGCCCACCTGGTTAAGGAAACCTCGGCACTGAGTTGGCTCTCCCCCAAAGCGCTGTGGAAGGGGGGCAGAACCGGTCATACCCCGAGACACCGCAGGCGCAGCAACAGGTGTCAGGGTAGACTCTGGCGCAACAACCGGAGCGGCAGTAGGAGCGGGCCCAGGAGCGACAACCGACCCATCGGCAACGGAAGCGAAATGAGCCGTGCGTTCAAGCAGGGTTTGCAACGCCACAGCGAACCGACCCAACAGGTGATCCTGCTGATCAAGTCTGGCAACCAGCGTAGGTAGCGAGGATGGCCCTGTACCGTCAGAATTCATGGCTTGGTCCTAATGTCATGGAACCATGAACCAGACGTACAACAAGAGATAAGTGGAAATAAGAAGGCTTTATTGAAATCAAGCTGTAAGCAAAAGTCCAAACGGATGGCTAAACCGAAGCAGGGTCTTGCGTAGCCAGAGGTCAGGAACCAGAAGGGTAGTCAGACGAAGCCTGGATCAGGAACCAGCAGGGTAGTCAGACGAAGCCAGGATCAGGAACCAGCGGGGTAGTCAGACGAGGCCAGGATCAGGAACCAGAAGCAGCAGCAGTCTTAGAAGCATGTGAACACAGGAGGACCAAGCAAGGAACTGAAGCCACAGACCTCCTATATATATGAGCTAGGCATTCAGCTCCTCCCAGTGGGAAGGAGAAGCCGCAGGGTGGGAGGCTACAAGAAACCCAGAAACCAAGATGGCCGCCAGCACATGTCAAACGAAGGAGGACGGCAAGAAGGTAAGACCATGACAGATTGTCTGTTCTGAGATAAATATAAGAGAGGAATGATATTGTTTATGCCACAGTTGTCCCTTTTGACAAATTTTGTGGCCTCTATGAAGGGGTCAGTACGTGACAGGTGTCTCTGATGAGCTCAAAACAACACATGCTTTCCGCTGAAGTGGGCTGGTACATGACAAAATCATTTATTGCCTTATCCTGCTCGTATAAGCATTCCAGCATATGCCAAGTTGAATTCCAGTAAGTTGGAACATTGCCAGTCAAGCAGTGTAACAGTGGACTGTTCTGTCGTTGCAAGTCCAGGAGAGCGTTCCTTGCATCATAACTACCTTAAGCGCAAGTTCAGTCTCTTGGACCAAGCCAGGGCACTTTTTTAAAAAGCGTTGCACACAACTAGGTTATCACGTGTGCCATGTGTTATTTCCCCCAAATGCAGCACGACCATGATGTAGTGGCCATTGTCGCTGACCATCTGTCCTGATCTGAGTTGGCGAGAATATAGCCACTGGGATCTTTGCTGCTTAATGCACTTTACCAAGTGATCAACTGTGTTATTACTCTCGCCCTAGCCAGTCAGCTCTAACACTGCATGGCAATGCTTCACTTTACCCATGTGATAGGAGGTAAGAGGAGTGGGATCAATGCTCTGCCCTGCAGCTGAATGGACGGATGTCCATGGAGGGGGAAATGAAGGAGGTGGATAAACGGCTGCTGTGGGAACAAGAACACCACAAACATGAAGGTTTTAAAAGGTCCTACTGGTCTTGTTGCCACGGTGCTGCCTCCCAGTGAAAAACATTCACCAAGTGGGCCGCAAAAGACATGTACTGTTGCTGCCCATAACAGCTGCTCCACCATGGTGTGCTCCTTGCTGTAAAGAGAGAATTTCAAGAAGTGGCCAACGTTCTCTGCCACATGACGGTACAAGGCAGGAATTGCTTTTTTTGAGAAATAATGGCAGCTAGGTTTTTTCCAGTGAGGCTTAATACATGGCATCAGCTCCTTAAAAGCTGCAGACTCTACTAAGTGGTAAAGCAGTGACTGCACCATAAGCAACTTGGCTAGGTGGGAGTTAAGCATGCGGACCAGCGGATTGCTGGTCATGGAGAGTTGTTTCCCAGCCACATATTCCATTATTGATGGCTGATGATGGAGCAAAGGAGAAGTACCCTAAGCAGGAGAAACATTAAGTGATGATGAATAAGGATGACAATACAAAAATACAATAGCTCAAAAACCTAGAACAGTTTTATATTTCCATCAACGTAGCTGCGTGAGAGCTTGTATTTTTAGGTCGAGGTAAATATTATTGGTACCATTTGGAGTACATATCACTTTTTGATTGCTTTTGCATTTTTTTTGGGATGACCCAAACGCAGTAATTTTTGCATTGAGTTTTTAACGATTGTTTTTACAGTGTCCACTATGCTGGTTAGGTCTCATGCACACGAAAGTTGTTTTTCTCGGTCTCCGTTCTGTTTTTTTGGGGGATAGGATGGGGACCCATTAATTTCAATGGGTCAGCAAAAAAATGCTGATAGTTCATCCATTTGTGTTCCACGTCCGTTGTCCATATTTCCCTTCAGCAAAAAAAAATAGTGCATGTCCTACTTTTTTCACATTTGTGGACAAGGATAGGCATTTATTACAAGGGATCTGTTGAAAAAAACGTATCTTCCAAAAAAAACTGATGCCGCATCAGTTTTTTTTAGCATACGCACAATTTGCGGATGCAAAAAACAACAGTCATATGCATGAGGCCTTAAAGGGGCTTTCCCAGTGTTGAACACTGATTGTCTATCCTCAGGATGCGTCATCAGTATCTGATAGGTGGGAGTCCAATTCCCAGCACCCCTTATGATTAGATGTTTAAAGAGACCACAGAGCTCCGTGGCCTCTTTCCAGGCCTGTGATACCACATTAATGACATGGCATAGGCACTGCTCAGTCCTATTCAAGTAAATGGGGCTACACCACAGTACCAAACACAACTTCTATCCAATGAATGGCGCTGTGCTTGGTAAGCTGTAAGGAGGCCACGGTGCTCACTAGATTGCCGCAATCTCTTCGAACTTTTGATCGGCGGGGTTCCAGGAGTCGTCTCCCACCGATCACATACTGGGGACCTATCCCGAGGATAGGTCATCTTCAGTATTAAACACTCATAGAACCTTTTTAAATAACATGATAACTTTATCATTCATAGTGTTTCAGACATGGGGATACTGATTTATATTGTCTTTAATAGTTTTTGTTCCATTGTTTTGTGCAATATTTATTAGTCCCACAAGGGGACTTAAACATATGACCCTTTGATTGCCAATATACTATATGCCATAATACACTGTACTACATATATATATTGCAGTGTGTTATGCCTCTGGTAAGGCCTAAGAGGCTTCCGTAGATGCCAGACCCCAAAGTCATTGTTAGGCCTCCAATAGTTTAGGAAGATTGTTTTCCTCTGTCTAACCTCAGTGGTTGCTATTGATTATGGTAAGTAATATTATACTTGTGTTTTAGGTAAAATGGGGTTAAAATGAAATAGAATGTTATTTTATATGCTACAATTCATTTTATAATAATTTTCAGAGACTATCTATACTAGGGTTCTAATCAATGCCTCCCTCCTTTGGCCTTATTATTTTCACTTTTTCAAGTTCTGCTCCATATTTTTTGATAAAAGAGAAAATACAGGGTAGATTTAGGAATTCTTGGACCAGGCTAAAGACGTGTCAAATGTAATACTTTGGCTAACACTGTATGGTAAATTTGGTTCATCTTGCTAGAGGATAGATACGATAAACCTATTGGTTGACTTACATTCTGCCAAAATTGTGGTTCACTACTGATGCAAGTTGTCACATCTTGACAATCCTTGTTTAAGCCATGCCCCATTCTCCCTTGTCTAGTAAGGCACAAAAAGCATCTAAAAGGCATAATTAGTGAGGTGTAGGACATGTATGACAGTTTTTTGGCACAAACTGAGTCTGAACTCTGGCACATTCAGCTTAGTGAAATACGAAGTGCCCTAAATGTTTTGCTTTACTTGATCAAGGAAGGTCTCATAAAGATCGCTATGGTGAACAAATATATACTGATAACATTATAGAGATTTCAAATATTATTAAGTTGCACTATAACGGAGAGATATAGGTCCAAAGTTAGACTGGCCAACTAGAGGACCAGAGATTCTTCCAGTGGGCCCAGAGTGTGATATTTAATGCCAGCCATACACATTAGATGTTGTTAGACAAACACTTATGCAATCATCAGCTTTCTGTCCAATCCCCAATACACATGCTCTCGTGCACGTGTCCTGAATGGAAAGAAGTCAAAAGTATTGAGTTGTTGAAATCCAACTTTGCAATCCTTAACCCCCAACATCAGTCATCTAGGACCGTATTCTTAGGATGAGGAACATATTCACTTATTACCTGTGTCCAATGGGGCTTACAACCTAATTTCCTTACTTCATACATACATAGTCTATGACCAATTATCCTCAGCATGTTTTTGTGATGTGGAAGAAACCCTATGTGAATAGGAGAAAATAAGTTTGTATAATTAAGGCTATGGTTAAATTTGATTCATCGCCCAAGGATTGTGAGGTAGCAGTGCCAATCATGTCATAATCTGTCAAATATACATTTAAAAAAATTAACTTGTCTAGCATGTCTCTTAATAATGATTTTTTTGTCATTCAGCAACATAAATTTAATGGAAGATTCAAATCAAACGTCTTCAGGAAGATTTGTCCTCCTTGGTCTGTCTAACATTCTGTATCTTCAGATCATCTGCTTTCTTGTGTTCTTGGTGATGTATGTAATAACATCAACTCAAAGCTACAGACCCCCATGTACTTCTTCCTGAGTAACCTCTCCGTTATTGACATCTGCTTCTCTTCCACTATTGTCCCCAAAATCCTCATAAACACTTTATCCAAGGACAGAAGTATTTCTCTATTGGGCTGTGGACTTCAAATGTATTTCCATTTGGCATTGGGAGCCACAGAATGCATAGTCCTTGCCATCATGGCTTATGACAGATTTGTAGCCATTTGTAAGCCTCTGCACTATAGGAACATCATGAGCAAGACAGTGTGCTCCTCTTTAGCAGCTGGATCGTGGAGTGTTTGCTTTATGAACTCAGCTATTCATGTGGTTCTCACCTTTCATCTACCTTATTGCAGATCCCACCAAGTCAACCACTTCTTCTGTGAGATGCCTCCATTCTTTCGATTGTCTTGCCAGGACACTTGGCTTAACGAAATAGCAATGTACATCTCAGCTGGGATTATAGCCATGTGCTCTTTCTTCTTGACTCTAAGTTCATATATTCAGATCCTTTCCACAATTTTGAAGATCCGTTCTTCACAAGGAAGACAAAAAGCTTTCTCAACATGCGCCTCCCACCTTACGGTGGTATCTCTATATTATGGGACTATTATGTTCATGTATCTGAGACCCCGCTCCACGTATTCTGCTGAGATAGACAAGACCGTGTCCATTCTATATACAGCAGTGACACCAATGTTGAACCCCATCATCTACAGCATGAGGAACAAGGATGTTAAAAGCACAATAAGAATGAAGCTTATTAGGCAGGTATTAAACCAATAAAATAGCTTTTGGTAACATCCCACAGGATCAGTCTATGTATGTTTTCAACTATCAAAAACTGTACAGAAGATTGCAAATATTAGTAGGCTACTACTTGGATAAACACTATCCAAGCTACAGAGGAATCTCAACAGAATCACAGAGGCCCTTCAAAACCATATAAACAAAAATAGGACATCAAGCCCAAAATCGAATCTGTCATATCCTCCTGTAGCTGCCACTCCATAGATTCTGGTGCTGTTTTTATTTTTCCTAGGTCACTTATTCCCACATAATTTATACCAGTGGTTTCTGTTCCTGACAAGTTATTGAGTATGATTCTCAACAGGAGGTGAACCAGAGTTCTTAAAATCATGCAAGCAAGAACAACCCTATTAAATTAGGCATATTGCATGGTATGGTTGACCCTACGGATTGAAATTGTGTCTGCCTTGTAAAAATCAGTTGTGGCGTTCCCAAGAAAAAAGACTTGTATTCTTTATGCACAAATTGGCTTCTCTGCAGAGAACGGTGGGGTCCAGCTCCCCCAGTGCACCTCAGCTTTCCAGTGCTGGCCACATCCCTTGGTGCACTGAAGGACTCATTAGCATAATGCTATCAAAGTCTTTTTTCCTTGGGAAAGCTCCAACCGATTTTCACAAGACAGGCATCATTTTAATCAGCAGGATCATCCTGACCAGGTAGTATGTCTTGTTGCTCTTTAAGTGCTTCTCACAAGCTCCTTCAGGAACTGAGTGAAGAGCTATAAGCAATGTACATTCAAGAAAATTAACATTTTCAAACATGTTTAGGCAAAACGTTGATGTTCAGATTGGAGACTTTCATATTTCCCTTTCTTCTCTAACCAGACCAGAACACCATGATGATTTCTCCCAGCCATAATTCATCTCTGTACAGTTTGCTGCCCACCCATCTTCAGCACTTTGCTTTTCTACAATGCCCCTCTTCAACTTATTCCCTACCCTTTACACAAACTCTACATCCTATGCTACCATCAATGCATTCATTGCCTGAGAATAAGAAATAGTACGGTAATCGAAACACCAAAATTATAGAATTTTCAGCTGGATGGTGTTGTCTCGTGGACTTCTTATGGATTGGATGATCAGTGGATGGCAGGTCATTTTAAAGATGAAAATTACTCATTCACGTTGACCTGAAGTAGTGCTTGTAATTTAACGTAGACATTTATATACTCAGAATGGTCACCATCATGAGAAGCCATTTACAGATGTATCAGAAAAACACAATATTCTGAAAAAAAGCCAAGTGAACCAGTCCAACAGTGGCCTCCATTCTACTGGCTATGCAAGTCATTAGAAATTAGCGCAGAAGTAGTGTCTTACACAGTACTATTCAGTGGAGACCGTGGAGTGGCAATGTTCTGGATGGGAGCACTGCACTGAATCACATATAAAGACATTGGTGCTCAGTGCATTAGTAGCCAACATTCTGGCTTTTAGAAGTATGGACCTTTGGCTGTAATATGCCCTTATATGGGGCAGCATAATAAACAGAACTTACAATCTGTAATTTTTTTAAAGGTTAGAATGGCATAAAAAGTCATACATACCTCACAAACAGCACTGCATTACATATTTATACCACTAGATGGCACTTTAGAATTGTGCTTTCTCATAAACATATACTGTAACTCAAGAGCATTCCCCGTGTTTAACCCCTTCCCACACTTCCATGTATTTATACCATACAGAACCAGTATCATACAAACACAGCAGTTGCTCTCCTGCGCATTGAAAATGTTTAACCTTTTAAATTTGTTATTATGTTGCTGCATTCTTAAATCTATAACTTTTTTTTTTTAAAAAAAAAAAAATGTATTGATGGCTTGTTTTTTTCTGGGATAAGCTGCATTTTTTTGGAAGTGCATACAACTTTATAATCACTTTTAATTCCACTTTTGGCAGACAGGATGGGGAAAAAACAGCAATTCCGCAACAATAATTTTTTTGTTGTTTTTTGTGTTAACCATTATGGTTAAATAATGAGCTTTATAGTTCGGGTAATTATGGTTGCAGTGATATAATTTTTTTTGCACTTTTTTATTCTTTATAATGTTGACATATTAAAGCATTTTTATAGTAAACATTTTGTTGTTTTTTTATAATTTTTTTATTTTCTAACATTGTTTAACTTTTTATAGTCCCAGTAGGGGACTTGACTATGTGATTACATGAAAGCTGATGCTATATGTTGCAATACTTCTGTAATGTATGTATACAGTGAGTGCAGCTCTGGAGTATAATACAGGATGTAACTCGGGGTCAGTACAGGATAAGTAATGTATGTACACAGTGACTGCACCAGCAGAATAGTGAGTGCAGCTCTGGAGTATAATACAGGATGTAACTCAGGATCAGTACAGGATAAGTAATGTATGTACACAGTGACTGCACCAGCAGAATAGTGAGTGCAGCTCTGGAGTATAATACAGGATGTAACTCAGGATCAGTACAGGATAAGTAATGTATGTACACAGTGACTGCACCTGCAGAATAGTGAGTGCAGCTCTGGAGTTTAATACAATATGTAACTCAGGATCAGTACAGGATAAGTAATGTAATATATGTGCACAGTGATTTCACCAGCAGAATAGTGAGTGCAGCTCTGGAGTATAATATAGGATGTAACTCAGGATCAGTACAGGATAAGTAATGTATGTACACAGTGACTCCACCAGCAGAATAGTGAGTGCAGCTCTGGAGTATAATACAGGATGTAACTCAGGATCAGTACAGGATAAGTAATGTATGTACACAGTGACTGCACCAGCAGAATAGTGAGTGCAGCTCTGGAGTATAATACAGGATGTAACTCAGGATCAGTACAGGATAAGTAATGTATGTACACAGTGACTGCACCAGCAGAATAGTGAGTGCAGCTCTGGAGTATAATATAGGATATAACTCAGCATCAGTACAGGATAAGTAATGTATGTGCACAGTGACTGCACCAGCAGAACAGTGAGTGCAGCTCTGGAGTATAATACAAGATGTAACTCAGGATCAGTACAGGATAAGTAATGTATGTACACAGTGACTTCACCAGCAGAATAGTGAGTGCAGCTCTGGAGTATAATATAGGATGTAACTCAGGATCAGTACAGGATAAGTAATGTATGTACACAGTGACTCCACCAGCAGAATAGTGAGTGCAGCTCTGGAGTATAATACAGGATGTAACTCAGGATCAGTACAGGATAAGTAATGTATGTACACAGTGACTGCACCAGCAGAATAGTGAGTGCAGCTCTGGAGTATAATACAGGATGTAACTCAGGATCAGTACAGGATAAGTAATGTATGTACACAGTGACTGCACCAGCAGAATAGTGAGTGCAGCTCTGGAGTATAATATAGGATATAACTCAGCATCAGTACAGGATAAGTAATGTATGTGCACAGTGACTGCACCAGCAGAACAGTGAGTGCAGCTCTGGAGTATAATACAAGATGTAACTCAGGATCAGTACAGGATAAGTAATGTATGTACACAGTGACTCCACCAGCAGAATAGTGAGTGCAGCTCTGGGGTATAATACAGCATTTAACTCAGGATCAGTACAGGATAAGTAATGTATGTACACAGTGACTGCACCTGCAGAATAGTGAGTGCAGCTCTGGAGTTTAATACAATATGTAACTCAGGATCAGTACAGGATAAGTAATGTAATATATGTGCACAGTGATTTCACCAGCAGAATAGTGAGTGCAGCTCTGGAGTATAATATAGGATGTAACTCAGGATCAGTACAGGATAAGTAATGTATGTACACAGTGACTCCACCAGCAGAATAGTGAGTGCAGCTCTGGAGTATAATACAGGATGTAACTCAGGATCAGTACAGGATAAGTAATGTATGTACACAGTGACTGCACCAGCAGAATAGTGAGTGCAGCTCTGGAGTATAATACAGGATGTAACTCAGGATCAGTACAGGATAAGTAATGTATGTACACAGTGACTGCACCAGCAGAATAGTGAGTGCAGCTCTGGAGTATAATACAGGATGTAACTCAGGATCAGTACAGGATAAGTAATGTATGTACACAGTGACTGCACCAGCAGAATAGTGAGTGCAGCTCTGGAGTATAATACAAGATGTAACTCAGGATCAGTACAGGATAAGTAATGTATGTACACAGTGACTGTACCAGCAGAATAGTGAGTGCAGCTCTGGAGTATAATACAGGATGTAACTCAGGATCAGTGTGGGATAAGTAATGTATGTACACAGTGACTGCACCAGCAGAATAGTGAGTGCAGCTCTGGAGTATAATACAAGATGTAACTCAGGATCAGTACAGGATAAGTAATGTATGTACACAGTGACTGTACCAGCAGAATAGTGAGTGCAGCTCTGGAGTATAATACAGGATGTAACTCAGGATCAGTGTGGGATAAGTAATGTATGTACACAGTGACTGCACCAGCAGAATAGTGAGTGCAGCTCTGGAGTATAATACAGGATGTAACTCAGGATCAGTACAGGATAAGTAATGTATGTACACAGTGACTGCACCTGCAGAATAGTGAGTGCAGCTCTGGAGTTTAATACAATATGTAACTCAGGATCAGTACAGGATAAGTAATGTAATATATGTGCACAGTGATTTCACCAGCAGAATAGTGAGTGCAGCTCTGGAGTATAATATAGGATGTAACTCAGGATCAGTACAGGATAAGTAATGTATGTACACAGTGACTCCACCAGCAGAATAGTGAGTGCAGCTCTGGAGTATAATACAGGATGTAACTCAGGATCAGTACAGGATAAGTAATGTATGTACACAGTGACTGCACCAGCAGAATAGTGAGTGCAGCTCTGGAGTATAATACAGGATGTAACTCAGGATCAGTACAGGATAAGTAATGTATGTACACAGTGACTGCACCAGCAGAATAGTGAGTGCAGCTCTGGAGTATAATACAGGATGTAACTCAGGATCAGTACAGGATAAGTAATGTATGTACACAGTGACTGCACCAGCAGAATAGTGAGTGCAGCTCTGGAGTATAATACAGGATGTAACTCAGGATCAGTACAGGATAAGTAATGTATGTACACAGTGACTGCACCAGCAGAATGGTGAGTGCAGCTCTGGAGTATAATATAGGATATAACTCAGCATCAGTACAGGATAAGTAATGTATGTACACAGTGACTGCACCAGCAGAATAGTGAGTGCAGCTCTGGAGTATAATACAGCATGTAACTCAGGATCAGTACAGGATAAGTAATGTATGTACACAGTGACTGCACCAGCAGAATGGTGAGTGCAGCTCTGGAGTATAATACAGGATGTAACTCAGGATCAGTACAGGATAAGTAATGTATGTACACAGTGACTGCACCAGCAGAATAGTGAGTGCAGCTCTGGAGTATAATACAGGATGTAACTCAGGATCAGTACAGGATAAGTAATGTATGTACACAGTGACTCCACCAGCAGAATAGTGAGTGCAGCTCTGGGGTATAATACAGGATGTAACTCAGGATCAGTACAGGATAAGTAATGTGTGTACACAGGGACTGCACCAGCAGAATAGTGAGTGCAGCTCTGGGGTATAATACAGGATGTAACTCAGGATCAGTACAGGATAAGTAATGTATGTACACAGTGACCGCTCCAGCAGAATAGTGAGTGCAGCTCTGGAGTATAATACAGGATGTAACTCAGGATCAGTACAGGATAAGTAATGTATGTACACAGTGACTGCACCAGCAGAATAGTGAGTGCAGCTCTGGAGTATAATACAGGATGTAACTCAGGATCAGTACAGGATAAGTAATGTATGTACAGAGTGACTCCACCAGCAGAATAGTGAGTGCAGCTCTGGAGTATAATACAGGATGTAACTCAGGATCAGTACAGGATAAGTAATGTATGTACAGAGTGACTCCACCAGCAGAATAGTGAGTGCAGCTCTGGAGTATAATACAGGATGTAACTCAGGATCAGTACAGGATAAGTAATGTATGTACACAGTGACTGCACCAGCAGAATAGTGAGTGCAGCTCTGGAGTATAATACAGGATGTAACTCAGGATCAGTACAGGATAAGTAATGTATGTACACAGTGACTGCACCAGCAGAATAGTGAGTGCAGCTCTGGAGTATAATACAGGATGTAACTCAGGATCAGTACAGGATAAGTAATGTATGTACAGAGTGACTCCACCAGCAGAATAGTGAGTGCAGCTCTGGAGTATAATACAGGATGTAACTCAGGATCAGTACAGGATAAGTAATGTATGTACAGAGTGACTCCACCAGCAGAATAGTGAGTGCAGCTCTGGAGTATAATACAGGATGTAACTCAGGATCAGTACAGGATAAGTAATGTATGTACACAGTGACTGCACCAGCAGAATAGTGAGTGCAGCTCTGGAGTATAATACAGGATGTAACTCAGGATCAGTACAGGATAAGTAATGTATGTACACAGTGACTGCACCAGCAGAATAGTGAGTGCAGCTCTGGAGTATAATACAGGATGTAACTCAGGATCAGTACAGGATAAGTAATGTATGTACACAGTTACTGCACCAGCAGAATAGTGAGTGCAGCTCTGGAGTATAATACAGGATGTAACTCAGGATCAGTACAGGATAAGTAATGTATGTACACAGTGACTGCACCAGCAGAATAGTGAGGTAGTGACAATTTTGTTAAATGTTTCCAATTGGCTCTATATGATCTCCTAAACTCTTGCTGTTGTAAAGGTAATGCAGACTGGAGCATCTGTCTGCAGGAAAGAATCCAGTACAGTAGATACAGGAACAGGTAAGATAGGGATAACTAAACTCTTCCTGGACATCCTGAGACAAAGGCTAGACATGTTAGGGATACAGTACAGCTGTCTCTGACCCTTTATTAATTTCTTTCAGCCAGTAAGGGGTCCCAAGGATTTGCTTGGTTGGAGGTAAAGTCCATCCCTGAGGGGCGCAACATATTAGCAATCATGCTATTGTTGGTCATACAGAAAGATTCTCTATGGCTGGCATTCATGTAATCTGGCGCACTGCTCATCATGATTTTCCTGAAACAAGAATTAAGGGTCTTCTACAAAAGATGCAAATAGGGAACAAATCTTGGTTTGAACATTTGTTCAGGGAATGGTCGACCCATCTAAGCACCCGGCCAATCAGTCAAAAAGGACTCGGTTCTAAGGTACCACTTGGAACCAAACCTGAGTTTGGGAAATGTTTTTTTTACAGTACAAATAAATTTATGAAGTTATTGAACGAAGTCTCGCAAGACTTCGAGAAGCAATAACTTCAGCTCATCGGAGCCAATACATTCTAATACTGTACGGAGCTCCTGCTCCGTACAGTATTAGAACAAAGTTTTCATCCGAAGTCGATTCACTTATCCCTAGTCAGCGTGAAGGCCCTTAAAAAAAAAACGCTGAACAACTTCCTATATTGTCCCTCGCTTACGGCTGGGCATTGGCCAGCATAAAAACAGCCTACGCCATCACCATAAATTAAAACACTTCAGTTGAAAAGAATAATTAAAGTAAACTTTTATCATTTGCAGATAGCAGTAGTAATGCCTTAGAGACTCCAATTATAAGGAATAAAGTGTTCTGCAATGAGAACTTTTAATTAACTTGAGAAGTTCTAAACCCACTGAAGAACACCAGCAAGACAGTACGAGAGTATATAAAGAGGTAGGATTTCATTTTGGTGATTTTGTTGTGGCCATTGCTGCAAACACCACATAGAACCTGTAAAGATTATTGTAATATGGAGACCTCATCCATGGACGACTCAGAGGAATAAAAAAAGATTGTGCTTATACTGTATGTAAGAACCATGAATGACATGAATTTCCTTTACAGGTACATCTTGATAAGTGCAATGGAACAGCTCAATCACACAGCTGTGAGGTCCTTCATCCTTCTTGGTCTGTCCACCATCCCCCATCTTCAGGCAATCTACTTCCTGCTATTCTTCATTATATATATCATTACACTGTTAGGAAATGTCCTATAAATCTTGGTGGTAAGACTCAACAGCTGCCTGCACACCCCTATGTACTTCTTCCTCACCAACCTCTCATTTGTGGACATCTTCTTCTCTTCTACTGTTGTGCCCAAAATTCTTGTGAATCTATTGTCTAAAGACAAAAGCATTTCCTTTTTAGGATCTGCCTCCCAGATGTTTTTCTCCTTAGATTTAGGAGCCACAGAATGTGTACTATTGGCCGTAATGGCCTACGACAGATATGCCGCTATCTGCAACCCCTTACGATATCTTATCATCATGAACAAGGCATTTTGCTGTTATCTGGATGCTGGATTGTAATTCCATTTATTGCAATTGGTTTTGCAATCAGCACCTTTCAGTTGCCCTTCTGCAAGTCCCACCATGTCAGCCATTTCTTTTGCGAGATGCCACCGCTCTTCAAGATCTCCTGCCGAGACACCTTCTTCAATGAGATAAAAGTTGAAGAGCAGACCTCGCCGACCATACCGGAATGCACCAGCCCAACCACGAGCGCAGATCAGCAATCAAAACACGGTCACGGCAGCATCTCCGGTTCCATCTTTATTTCTTGTACATAACAGCAGCAACGTTTCGGCTACATGGTAGCCTTTTTCAAGCTAATAACAAGTGACTTTAACAATCTATATATAGTGAATATAGTCCCTCCCCAAATGACCAATCCAATAGGTGTCACAACCCCCAAACACACCTGCATATAATCAGGCTTACCAATCACTCATGTAACCTCTCATAGAAATAATCAAATACATTAAAAGTCTACCTTAAGAAGAGGCGATGGGTCATCCTTGTGTCCACATGGAGAGAGTCGGGCAGCAGACTGGTGTTCCTCTCTCCCATCTATACAGAGTGATATAATGAAAAAAGTGACATTAAAAACAGAATAAAATCATCATGTATATTCTATACTGAATCGGACACATAAAATGTATAACTTTATATCATTCAATACCACTCACATTGAATTCAATGTTAAGGCCAAAGGGTTGTAGTGACTTCAAAATGAAAATCCATTTTAACTCCTTTTTCCTAAGGATACATCCTCCATCACCTCCTCTTCTCAAAACCCCACCGAGTCAATCACACGGAATCTCAGTTGGTTGACAGAGTGACCACACTCCACAAATGCCTAAATATGTGGGTGACAGTCACATGACTGAGTTTATCTATGGGTTTGTGTCCCTCTACAAATTAAGTGCCGTCGTATCCATTCCGCCCATAAAGGCATATTTCTATGGTGATGAAGACGCTTCACAGCCGTTTGTATCGAAGCAGATGGGCGGGAGTTGGAATGCGATCATGTGATGTTTAGATGATTGCTATGTGATCATGTGGCATGACGTGAGCGGTGCGCGGCTGAGGAGCGGTGCGCACAGTGATAAGCTGTTAGACATGCGCAGTTGGGAGAGAGGAACACCAGTCTGCAGCCCGACTCTCTCCATGTGGACACAAGGATGACCCATCGCCTCTTCTTAAAGTAGACTTTTAATGTGTTTGATTATTACTATGTGAGGTTACATGACTGATTGGTTAGCCTGATTATATGCAGGTGTGTTTGGGGGTTGGATTGGTCATTTGGCGAGGGACTATATTCACTATATATAGATTGTTAGAGTCACTTGTTATTAGCTTGAAAAAGGCTACCATGTAGCCGAAACGTTGCTGCTGTTGTGTACAAGAAATAAAGATGGAACCGGAGATGCTGCCGTGACCATGTTTTGATTACCTTCTTCAATGAGGTGTACATTGCAGGAAGATTAATTGCACTTTGTTCATTTTTGTTAACTATAGTTTCTTATTTTCACATCATCTACACCATCTTGAAGATCCGTTTTACCAAAGGAAGGTACAAAGCGTTCTCCACATGTGCTTCACACCTAACTGTGGTTTCTCTTTATTATAGAACCGTTATAATCATGGATTTACGTCCACGGCATAGTTACCAGATCGGGACCGAGCCATCTCTATGCTCTACACAGTGGGGACTCCAATGTTAAATCCCATCATCTACAGTACAAGAAATAACAATGTCACTACAGCCCTAAAACATAATTTTTTAAAGAAAGGTAATCAATTATCAAATATTGATTCCTACTTTGGAAGACTATTACGAGAAAGAGTTGTCGGCCTCTAGGAAGGGGACGGTGATTTGTGCACGGGATCAGCTAATTCAGACTAAATGGTTACACAGAGTCTACTACACCCCGGTGAGATTGGTACGCATGCGTAAACTTACTTCAGATTTACAGTTGCAAGAAAAAGTATGTGAACCCTTTGGAATTATATGGATTTCTGCACAAATTGATCATAAAATGTGATCTGATCTTCATCTAAGTCACAACAATAGACAATCACAGTCGGCTTAACCTAATAACACACAAAGAGTTAAATGTTACCATGTTTTTATTGAACACACCATGAAAACATTCACAGTGCAGGTGGAAAAAGTATGTGAACCCTTGGATTTAATAACTGGTTGAACCTCCTTTGGCAGCAATAACTTCAACCAAACGTTTCCTGTAGTTGCAGATCAGACGGGCACAACGGTCAGGAGTAATTCTTGACCATTCCTCTTTACAGAACTGTTTCAGTTCAGCAATATTCTTGGGATGTCTGGTGTGAATCGCTTTCTTGAGGTCATGCCACAGCATCTCAATCGGGTTGAGGTCAGGACTCTCCAGAAGGCGGATTTTCTTCTGTTTAAGCCATTCTGTTGTTGATTTACTTCTATGCTTTGGGTCGTTGTCCTGTTGCTACACCCATCTCCTGTTGAGCTTAAGCTGCTGGACAGATGGCCTTAAGTTCTCCTGGAAAATGTCTTGAAAAACTTGGGAATTAATTTTTTCATCGATGATATCAATCTGTTTAGTCCCTGACGTAGAAAAGCAGCCCAAACCATGATGCCCCCGCCACCATACTTCACAGTTGGGATGAGGTTTTGATGTCGGTGTGCTGTGCCTCTTTTTCTCCACACATAGTGTTGTGTGTTTCTTCCAAATAACTCAACCTTGGTTTCATCTGTCCACAGAATATTTTGCCGGTACTGCTGTGGAACATCCAGGTGCTCTTGTGCAAACTGTAAACGTGCAGCAATGGACAGCAGTGGCTTCCTCTGTGGTATCCTCCCATTAAATCCATTCTTGTTTAGGGTTTTACGTATCGTAGAATCGCTAACAGGGATGTTAGCATATGCCAGAGACTTTTGTAAGTCTTTAGCTGACACTCTAGGATTCTTCTTCACCTCATTGAGCAGTCTGCGCTGTGCTCTTGCAGTCATCTTTACAGGACGGCCACTCCTAGGGAGAGTAGCAGCAGTGCTGAACTGTCTCCATTTATAGACAATTTGTCTTACCGTGGACTGATGAACAGCCAGGCTTTTGGAGATACTTTTATAACCCTTTCCAGCTTTATGCAAGTCAACAATTCTTAATCGTAGGTCTTCTGAGAGTACTTTTGTGCGAGGCATCATTCACATCAGGCAATGCTTCTTGTGAAAAGCAAACCCAGAACTGGTGTGTGTTTTTTATAGGGCAGGGCAGCTGTAACCAATACCTCCAATCTTATCTCATTGATTGGACTCCAGTTGGCTGACACCTCACTCCAATTAGCCCTTGGAGATGTCATTAGTCTAGGGGTTCACATACTTTTTCCACCTGAACTGTGAATGTTTACATGGTGTGTTCAATAAAAACATGGTAACATTTAATTCTTTGTGTGTTATTAGTTTAAGCAGACTGTGATTGTCTATTGTTGTGACTTAGATGAAGATCAGATCACATTTTATGACCAATTTGTGCAGAAATCCATATCATTCCAAAGGGTTCACAAATTTTTTCTTGCAACTGTATGTACAAGGTGTAATACTGATACAGGAACTTTTCTGCACATGATATGGAAGTGTCCGGTCATTTCTGGATTCTGGGTGGAGGTGCATGGGTATCTTAATGCTCGTCTGGGGCTCCCAGCGGTGGTGACACCTGAGGTTAGCCTGTTGGGTCTTGTCAATGATATTGTTCCATCTAAACATGCTAAAATTCTCTATAGAGTACTAATGTTCTACGCGAGGAAGTCAATTCTGTTGAATTGGAAGCCCCCTAAAGTACCAACACTGTCTCATTGGATTCAGCTTATTAATGCTACGCTTTCAGCATATAAGCTAACGTATGAAGCTAGGGGTGTACCGGGAAAATTTGAGAAGATTTGGGATGTTTGGTTGAGTGCCAATTCGGTTACAGTGTAATAGGGCTGGAGGAATCAAGAGAGGTCTAGCTCACTGCCGCTATTAATGTGTGTGTGAATGGGGACAGGCTATGATGAGATAACTGTGCTTTATGACAGTATTTATGTTTTTATGATGGATGTGATTTATGTTACCGTACTCTATACATGAAGTTGTATTGTCTATATGTAAGCCTTAGTGAGCCAAGTTACATATTGTCTATATGTAAGCCAAGTTGCCTGTCCACTGAATGTGAAGTTTGAGATTGCATTGTGTTAGGGGGTTGTTCCTCTATTCAATGTATTGTTTATTTTATTTTTTGTGAAAATGAAAAATAAAGCCTTTAAAAAAAATAAAAATCTAATATTGTCCTGTCAATATGAAACATACCTGGAAGAATGTCGAGGAGTAGCATATCTTTATGGCACAAGACGTCACTTTGCAGTCTTAATGTTAGTTCACACACAATGGAAAGTCCACATAGCAAAAATTACCTTGTTGGCAGTTGTGCCTCCAGCAGTCCATAGCAGGCTTTTAGGGCGCCCGTTTCCCTTACAGATGGGTCTTAGCCCTCCAGCATGGCACAAGCCTCAGATCCCAGCACACACACCTCCTGAGCTCCACTGTCAGACTGAGGTAATCCTCCTCACCTGGCAGTGCTGGCTGGTTTTTAGGCCTGGCAAAACCCGGCCTGGAACATGGGGAGTAGTCACCCACCCAGCACTTTGACTACTCCCAGTAAGAGCCATCCCGGATCAGGTATACAGCCATACTAAGTATTAAGGTGTTAAACAGCAACTGCTGCTGACACATAAAAACCGGCTCTTACTCCACCGAGGCCAGGACCCTCAGCGTACCTATCATCCACGATGATTCCTTATATCTTCTTACAGCACCTACAAAATAGTTTCAGGGTTTGTAGCTGGAAATATGGGGACAAACATTTAACCCCCATAAACCCAGGTATTATAGGAGTACATCAATGTGTGGATATGGGGTGGAATCTCAAAAGTGCCTCAAAGGACCTCCTTGTACATTTTCCACTTTATGTTATCGGGACTCTCAGATGTCTTTTTACTTTGAATAGGCCACAGTTTAAAGTGAAGGTTCATTTTTGAAGCTTTGATGGCTGGGCGTCTCGGAGCTGAGACTCCCACTGATCTATAGAAGAGAGGGACAGCAGCCATTGGCCAAGTAATGTGCCTTTTCAGCTGTGATCAACTCTCTTAGTTAGTTTAAGATATGCTCACATAAGTCTATGAGCCTTCAGCTAAAGAATAGGGCCAAACACAGCCAGAGAGTCCCAGCACTTGGCGGTGCACTTTTGTCCTTTCATTTTAGTGATCAGTGGGGGATATGCCACAAATGCTGACCCCCTAAACTGGACTATGGATGTTTGTGGACATTTGCCCCTATTATTACTATGAAAAGCTATCAACTCACTACTTCACTGTACTTAAAAAGGGTTAACTTGCACTATCATTTATGCAGTTGTTTACACTTATGCTGTTTTATATTGCAGAACTGCATTTTATGTTTATTGTAATACAGTATATACTGTTCATTTGCATTGTTATTGCACTATGTCTGCACTGCACTGTCGAAAGGCTGTGCACAGCCAGCTAATATTGAGAGACTTTAGGACTTTTTATCTATGTGCTGAGAAGTTAGAAATCTTCCACTGTTACTATGCAAAGTTTTGGAGAAAAAAAAACTGACAAACTTTTTGGCTGTCTGGTTTAGCTCTGTTGTTCACGTCTGAAGACTTCTATTTAACTGGAAAAAAACTGCTTGGTCAATCCAACAGACTTGTATTGAAACTTTATACAAGTCTATGACAGACTGAAATTGCAACATTGTTTTTATTTAGGCTGTGCTTCTCCACAATATCCCTACCACTAGAAGTTTTTTTTTCAGTTAGGAATTGAAGAGCAGTGACAGTTGATAGTTGTCTGCAGATAATGACCAGTATTCAATAGGAGAAACTCTGCCAGACTGCATAATTAACCAGAAGAACAGACTGGGTTCACCAGCCTTTTAACCAGGGAGCCATCTGGACGACCAAGCCACAGACTCTGGCCAGGATGCCATCCTTAAAAGAGAGAAAAGGACAGCTAGCGCAGGCCATCATTCAGCACAAAACCTTCTTCTTCCAGAGAGGAGACTGGAAAAGCCAGATGAGTGCATTGCCTCTATTTTTTTGCACTTACGGTAAGTTCCTCCAGTAAAGAAGCACCCTGGACTTTCTCGACTTATTTCCCATTGGGGTGCGCCACTCCTTACTATTTCCTCCGAAGAACAGCAATACGTGGTGACACCGCAACAGTGTCCGGGGGACCCATTATAGCATTAGTACCACCCCAAACCTGGCCACTGCACTGTGGCCAGAGTTCCCTGTGTCTTGGTGATAGCGGTCACAATGTCATGGTCACCCCCTACATCATATCTCAGGTAGCGTGATGAGGTACTCACACCTGCCTGTGCAGGGGAGCAAGCAGACGTGACGATGTCATCATGCCACCTAAGATACAACACAGGAGGTTACCATGACACTGTGTATTATACTGCTTCAAAATATTCAGCCTAGCAGCCTGAGGACTATGAAAGTGACCTGCGGGGCTGCATCTTGCCTGAGGCAGGATGCAGCTCTGGTTATGGTGCTGTCTGACTTGCCTGGAAGGGCCCTCTGCAGGGAGGGTCCTACGTAATTGAGTGGTTTTATTGATAGCAAAGACTGTCGATGTTGTGGCCTCCTTAACCAGTGCATTATTCATTTGGTAAGCCCTTCGCCTGGGCTAATCCTTTATGGGAAAAAGGCAATCCTGTGACCAACAATCTGAATGAGTTCTTAGCCACCTTCTGCAGTCTTCGAAGTACCCAGTAGTACCTCTTCTGCCTCCTCCTCCATTTTGCAACTTCACTAGGGTGATGTCTTTTGGGCAATATGCTATACTATTCCATACCCTGTCCTCTGAGATGACCAGGAACAATGAGGCATTAGTGGTAGCATTCTGGGAGGGTGTATTAGCTTGTATTAAGGATGAACTGGTAGATTATGGTGTTCTGTCTACCCTGGAAAGTTTACTCTCTCTTGCTACCTGCATTTATCTCTGGTTCCAGAAACATGCCAAGGAAGCAGTCCAGTGTGGTTCAGCAGAAAGCTTCCTGCATAAGGCCTTGGTGAACCAGCATCGTATTACCGTTCGACGAATGGAAAAGCCTTTGGTGGTCACTTACGTCAATAGAAAGCCCCTCTATGAGACCATCCAGTATGTCACTGTGTCCTTGGAGCTTCAAGTGGGCACGCTCAATTTGGAGAAAATTTCCGTGTGCTTGTGTTAGGTCGGCATCTTGTGCCCACTACCCTCCTGCTGTCCCATGTGGGTGCAAACTCTGCGCTATTCACCATGCCATCTGGCATCTTCTCTATGTTGCAGCCCGGTCCAGCCTTTTAAAGGATCAGTGTGCATGCTCACTAAACCTTGCCCAGACAATGGCTGAGGGTCCTGGATGTTTAAGGCACCATCTCTCAGCAGAAGGTGCCTGAGCTTGAAGGTTCTCTGTGACCATCATAGGTGTTCGATTTCACTGCATTATCCAGCATATGCTCCTGTTGTGTACCCATTCTAACTGTTTACTCCTGATCTACAGTAACAGTTCAGTGATCATTTCAAGTCTGTGTTTAGGCTCTCCTAAGCTGTCTAACCTGTCTTTGCTATGGTCTTGGTTCCTGTCTGCCTTGTTTCTTCATCCACCACTACCCCACCCACACACTCGTTTGGCAAGTATTGCCAAATATCTGCAATTTTAGTATTAGAGACTGTTCTGACAACTTGTGTGGCGTATCCTGTGTTTTATCTCTCCAGACTAGTGGGGGAAGTTGTTGCTAAAACAAAAATTTACAATGCTGGGCACAGTGAGAAAAAGCAATCCTGAACTGCCGCAAGGTATCCTTGGTAGAAGAGATGTTCATAGTTCAACGTTTTATGTTAAGGGAGATACGATAGTAGTTTCTTACATTCCCAAAAAAAGTAACAGGTCATTTTGGTGAGTACAATGCACCATGACCATGTCGAGATGACAAAAAGCCACATATAATATTAGATTATAATGTAACCAAAAGGGCAGTTGATACACTAGATCAACTAATAGCTATGTACACAAGCAAACACAAAACCAATCGGTGGCCAATGGTTTTATTTTATAACATTGTTTATGTATCTGCCTACAATGCATTTGTTTTATGGCGTGAAATAAACCCCGATTGGAAGGCCAGAAGACTCTTTCTGGAAGAATTCACTTGCTATGCCATCTATTTTAGGAAGAAAAGTAAAACCCCAAAGTAAAGCAGCAGCATGCTCCACAACGCAAACCCACGGCCTCCACCGGCAGTGATGGTCAGTTCACAGTGTTTGCCAGCGAACACATGCGGGCTGCCATCTTTAGTAAGGTAGACTCACCCATCCGACGATGCACAGGTAAGCCCTTGCCTGTGCCGGGAGCCGGTCTGAAATCAAATGCAGTCACCGGGAGCAGGCAGTTCCGAGAACAGCCGCCGGAGGCCTTCATCGGGCTGTTCTCGGAACTGCCTGATCCCGGTGACTGCATTTGATTTCAGACTGGCAGGTGCACAATAGCAATGCCCCCATCCCCAATTAGGGATCACTAGAGATATTGGTTCCCTGCACTGTCTACATCTCCAAACAACCAACGACCACATCCAACAACCGGCCCAGGTGTATATCTTCCACCACGCTCGGTTGATCCCTATCAGGGTTGCGTCGGAATGGTAAGAGGGCGGCCCTGTCCGGATACCTTACCCTAGAATAGGGTGGTATCCCTATTATGCCCTATAGGTTAGTTCCCGACGTGTCACGTTTCAAGTGGTCTATCATCAGGGGAAAAATCCTAAATATGCAAAAGGCAATCCTGCAGGAAGAATATAGTCAACATGGGGATCTAGACAACATAAAAAGAGGTTCATATGAGCTGAGAACTATGAAGAGACAAAACAGGGACAAACCTGAGATCAGTGGATCTTTAGGGTGCAAAGGAGCAGGACAGCAATGGTCCTATTAGGTGGAAGGCCACACAAGTTGTTGGGGGCACCTCTGGGGCAGCCGAAATGATGTCTTCAGCTGCACGCCAAATAACAGTATGGACGCTGTGTTTAACAGCAAAAAGCGCGCCCTGTATCTCCCGACCGCCTCCCGGAGTCACATGGTCCGGTCACGTGACAAAGACGTCACGCTCCACCAGCGGGCGCGGCCAACGTATGGAACGCAGCGCACCAGTCAGTGGAGCGCAGTGTCCGGTCACGTGGGGCAGCCGAGAGGCAGGGAAGACCAATGCGCTCGTTGCTTAGCAGCTGGGTGACGCCGGTGAGTGCTCTGACGTCAGGTGCCTGCTGCAACAGAGCGGCCATGATAGCCAACGCTCGTATAAACATCTAGAAAGCATTTCATGCAGGCGGTCAGGGTAAGAGGCATAAATGCTCATATATTAGCAAGCCAAAGAGAAAATATATTTATGGACATGAACGAAAGAGTGGCGAACATTAATAGATAATGGGGGGGAGGAGGGGAGGAGAGGAGGAGGGGCTATAGGCAAGATTCCCTCAATAGGTACTTAAACTGTTTAGGGTCGAAAAAATGTATGCCCTATTGTTCCCCCTGGTATATCTGGGTGTCTAGTGTGATTGATTGATTCGGAAACTATAGAGGTCAAATGGGAAGGTTGCCCATTATAAAAAAAAGCCAAAATGTAACTGCTCATTAAGACCTAAGGGGGCCATGGTCTTAAGATCATATATCCATCTGGCCTCCCTTTGTAATATAATTTTATCCCAATCACCACCCCTTGATGGTGGATTTACTTTGTCAATGGCCATGAAAGAAAGACGTCCACAGCCATTGTGAGAGTTGTGGACATGTTTTGCCACAGGAGTGTCTTTGAATTTGGCCACATCATTGAGGTATTCCCCTACTCTCCTACGAAATTCCCGGATTGTCTTGCCTATGTATTCTTTTCCGAACCCCGCGGGTCTTACAATTGATGTAGTCACGAATGGCAAACTCCCTACCAGTAACATTACTCATAAATGAATTGCCAGTCTTAATCTATGGGCAGGCAATGCAACCGCTGCAACCATAGCAGCCCCGGTTCGGGTTCTGGAGCCAGGCACAGCCCGACGATGGTTGTGGGGTGTATTGGCTTTGAACCAATCGATCCCGTGGGCTCCTTCCTCGTCTGTAGGATATGCTTGGAGAATCTCCCAGAACCTCCCTCAGATCCGGATCCATCAAAAGGATGTGCCAGTGTTGGTTGATTATGCCTTTAATGGACTTGGCTTCACCATCATAAGAGGTTATCAGGCGAATCAGTTTGTTAGATGGTACTGGTTTCTGTTTGGGGGTGAGGAGAGTAGAACGTTCTTCCATTAGGGCTGATCTAAATGCTGATTTAAGCACGCGATCAGGATAGCCTCTTGCCAAGAATCTTTGGTGAAAATCAGCCGCTTGGTGTAAGAATTCTTTCTTACTGGAAAAGTTCAGTCTTAAGCGTAGATACTGTCCCTTAGGGATCCCGCGTTTGAGAGGGAGCGGGTGTTCGCTTTCCCATCGAAGGAGTGAGTTGGTCGAGTTAGGTTTTCTATATACAGGTGTATTCAACTCACCCATCTGGTTCTTGGTAAGATTGTTCCATACTTTTTAAGCCATATCCTCATTATCTGTACGTGGCGGTTTTTCTCTTAAAAGGTATATTAGTAAAAGTTATATTTTAAGCTCCCTCATATCCATGATTGTTTATCAAATTGCTAGTGGCAGCGCCCCTAACTATCACTACCCTACACATGGAGTTAAGAAACCCCCTGATACAAGGTAATAAATATCAGACCCAATTACAGAATCCTGGAAAGCGAATGTATTTATTTGGGGATGCTCATCACATTCATGTCATTAGCTTCCTAATAATAAAACACTAACGATTCTCCTTCCAGTAACTCTCACTGATTGCTGATGTGAACAATAACAACTACTTTATATTTTCCTGTACCATGAAAGGGAAATTTCTTTTAAACCAAATATCTCCATATCATTCTCAACATGAGGAGAGACGAGGAATTAGGGAAGTTCCCTACAATTTTTACTACAGGGGAATCTAACACAACCAGTAACGATGATTGTGCAAATAAGAATATTTCTCCTTTGTGGATTCTCAGGAAGTAAAACCATTCACTTTCAAAGTCTATCTGTGAGAATTCCTTCACCTCCCCCTAACTTCAGGAAGTTAAGTGGAGCTGTTTGATGAGAACACTGAAGCATACCTCCTATCTTTAATAACAATAGTCTAAATTTATATATCACCATATTCTGCAGTGCTTTACAATTCAGGGGGTACGTGTACAAATCAAAATGGACATCACAGGATTACAGGCTAATATACAACTGAAACACTAGGAACAAAGGCCCTGCTCGCAAGAGCTTACTATCTTTGGGGCAACGGGGGTGAGACAAAAAAATAAAATTGATTGTTTTATAAAGTGGTCCAGCCATCTTTGTACCAAACAGAGTAGACATAGCGGCATGAGCTAGCACACTGAGTGTGAGGATTAGTGTTGGATGATGGTGTTCAGTTTGGAAGAATGAAAGAGGTGTGGGTAAACAGGGAAGAGTCAGTTTAGGAAACATGATAAGCTTGACTAAAAAAAGATGTGTTTTTAAGACACGGTTAAAGCCAATGAATTTGGGAATTTAACTGATTGCCTGGGGCAGCTCAGTCCAGAGAGTACACTACTCACAAAAAGTTTGGCTTTCGGGTGAAATTTATGGAAAACTTAAAAAGTTCCCACTACAGTGATGATATATCATGAAATTTAAGTAGAAGCAGCAATGGTAATTTCCTCATCTCAAACAATTTATTTAAACAAAAGCCAACACCAGTGCTGGGTGTACCGCCACAAAAATGTCAATGTCTCAAAAACTTGTCATGTGGCCTTGAGCATCAATTACAGCTTGACAACAATGCCTCATGCTGTTCACAAGTTGCCTTATTGTCTGCTGAGGGAAGGCATCCCACTCTTCTTGAAAGGCGGCCCTCAGGTCATTGAGGTTCTGGGGTACAGAATTAGGAGCCTCTACTCTCAGCTAATCCCATAGGTTTTCAATGAGATTCAGGTCTGGAGAAAGTGCAGGCCACTCCATTTGAGGTCCCCCAGTCTCCATCAGCCGTTCCCTAATGAGCCGACCTCAATGATCTGGTGCATTGTCCTCCATGAAGATAAAATTAGGCCTGTGTTGTTCATGTAGAGGCACAATGACTGGATTAATGATGTTATTCAAGTAGTATGGGCTTGTCACTGTACCATTCACAAAAGAGTAAGGCAGTTCTTTATTGACTAGACACACCTGTCCACACTGTAACACCACCACCAAAGACTCATCTGGTGACAACAGTGGCTAATGGCTAGTGGCTCTTCTTGTCGTCTCCAACATCGTTGGCGGCCATCATTTCTGCTCAGCATGAATTGACTTTCACCAGTGAACAGCACTGAGGCCCACTGGACCCTCATCCACCATAGATACTTCCTGGTCCATGCAAGATGCTGACGTCTGAGCCTGGTGGTGTGGTCAGGTACCCTCGCAGGTCGTCTAGCACACAGAACACGCTGATGTAAATGGTTTTGAATGGTCTCATGTGTCACTTGGGTGTCTCTCACCTCCCTTAAATGTGTGGCATTCATCATCTGGTTCCACAGGGCACTATTTAAAATGAAGCGGTCATCAGTGTGGGATGTGGCCAAAGGACGTCCCCTTCTCACAATGGAGAGGTACTGCTGATCAATTGTTAGGTGCCGTCTTGGTCTCATGCTGTCAAAATGTGAACAGCATGATGAGGAGGAATGTTTGAATACCAATTATAATTGAACCAGGAAATTTATTGGGCAATTCATGGATCAAACACCTGTTGTGAATTTTACCGTTAAGCTACTTGTTAGAGAACAGCAAGTTGTACAAAAAGTACTGAAACACTGAACAGTTGGCCATATGCATTCAAAAGGCCACATTAAGTTCACTTGAAATTTCAAGTAATGTATGTGCAGCTCAAGAAAAGTCCTGAAGGTGAGAGTTATCATTGGCAGCTCAGGGAGTGCGAGAAGGGTAGTAGACATAGATGAGACAGGAGATGTATAGATGTGCAGCACTGTGGAGAGCTTTGTGGGTAAAAACTTTGGACTGTATTCTGTGGTAGATGGGCGACCATTGAAGTAACACAAGCTAGAGGCATTGGTGTAGCGGTTGGAAAGAAAGATGAGCATGGCTCCTTCATTTAGGACAGACTGACGAGGGGAGAGTTTAGAGAGGGGAAGACTGATTAATGAGTTACAGTAGTTAAGAAGAGAAAAAAATCAAAGCGACAACCAGTGTTTTGCCGATTTCTACTATGAGATAGGTGGATTCTGGAGATGTTCTTGATGTGCCGACGACATGCAAATGCCAGTGATTGAATATGGGATGCAAAGGAAAGATCTGAGCCAAACATAACTCCAAGACAGCAGCCATGCTGTCCAGGAGTTATGTTAGTATAACATACTGAAATTTATAATGGATAAAATCCGCTGGCATGTGATTTTCTCCATAAACGTTTGGCACACCTACAGCACCGCTGAAGAAAACATGTTTCAGGCATGTGCAAGAGAGCTGTTTCATCCAGGGTGGTTTTGAGGGTTTAGACTACTTTCACAATATAACCGTCTGCATCCGTTCAGAACAGATCCATTTGACTTACATTGTGTGTCAGAACGGATCCGTTTGACTCAGTTTCGTCAGACGGACACCAACATGCTGCATGCAGTTTAAGGGAGCATGCAATTGTCATGCTGACTGCAGGAATGTCTACCAGAGCTGATGCCCGTGCAATGAATGTTCATTTCTCTAGCATAAGCCGTCTCCAAAGGCGTTTCAGAGAATTTGGCAGTACATTCAACCGGCCTCACAACCGTAGACCACGTGTAACCACACCAGTCCAGGACCTCCACATCCTGCATGTTCACCTCCATGATCGTCTTAGACCAGCTACCCGGACAGCTGCAGAAACAATCGGTTTGCATAACCAAAGAATTTCTTATAAGTGTCGGTATCCGATTATCTGCGGTGTACCTAACTTAATCTATATATTTATATATCTTTGAAACATCTCTTTGTTCATCTAACTTGTATGTTATACCCCTTGATTATAGGGTTTTTAACAGGGATGCTTTAGGATTAGGCATGGGGATAGGGAACCTCCGCTATCAGGGGGCGACCCTGGGCTGAGGACAAACTAGGGTATTACAGGGATAGCATCCCCTGTGGTCCCCTGATCGTCCTCCTTTTTCTTCTTTCCTTGATTATTTCCTTTTTTCCCCGCTGCTTTATCATATATCTTCCCTTAGAGGATTACGTCACGTATCGTTAATTGATAGGTACTGTTTGTACTACTACCCATTATTTATTAAAGGTATATTTTAAGTCACGTTCTTTTCCTGTGCTAAACCGTACATTCAACCGGCCTCACAACCACAGACCACGTGTAACCACACCAGCCCAGGACCTCCACGTCCTGCATGTTCACCTCCATGATCGTGTGAGGCCAGCTACCAGGACAGCTGCAGCAACAATCGGTTTGCATAACCAAAGAATTTCTGCACAGACTGTCAGAAACCATCTCAGGGAAGCTCATCTGCATGCTTGTCGTCCTCATCAGGGTCTGGACCTGACTGCATTTCTTCGTCGTAACCAACTTGAGTGGGCAAATGCTCACATTCCATGGCGTCATTGGAGAGGCGTTCTGTTCAAGGATGAGTCCCGGTTGGCAGACAGCGTGTGTGGCGTAGTGTGGGTGAGCGGTTTGTTGACGTCAACGTGCTGGATCGAGTGGCCCATGGTGGCGGTGGGGTTATGGTATGGGCAGGCGTATGTTATGGACATGGGGATATTGCATTCTTGCAGTCAAGGGTGATTGGGCAACCATGGGGACTAGAGCCCTCCTCATGTTTGCTAGCCAGGTACATTACCATTTGATGCTCTCAGTATTAATGCTAGGGGGCATCAAGTACTTATGAACCTGGCCAGCAGAATTTGATGATGCACTCTGGTATTTAGTTTTGCTGGGGTGGTATTGTAGGCTGCACTATGGTATTGGTGGCCCCGCCTACCTCTGTTGTAGCTGCCTACCTGTGGCTTGTGTTGGCCCTGCCTACCTGTATTGCTTAACCTTCTGTCAATTTGCACTCGCCTACAACTTGGGGCCACTTTTACATTTCTTTTCCAGGGCCACTTTAAGTTCCTAGCCCACCCCGGCATGAGAGGTAGTGGTGTAGCAACTACAAGAACCCTTTGAGGAGCATAGAAGCATCCAACTCACTGGTGCAACCCAAAAGTGGCATATAGGTAGGGCACGCTGTGGCAGGGAGACTCACAGCTGGATAGTAGGGGGATCAAAAGCCAGCAGTCACTTTGGCACAACGTGACTCTGGTGGAACCTCAGGCATATTTTTGGACCCTAGTTTAAGGACCACTCAGAAATTGTCTTGCCACTGATTGTTCGGCCACGAAGGTCTGCATCATTCAAGAGCCAAGCCACCTTATATTGTGGCTTTGGGGCACTATGGCTGTTATTCATGTGACAAGTAGCACTGGTCTTCATCATTTTCCTGATACAAGAAAAGAAATACCAAATTAAGATAGATAACACACTTTAGCTGATAAAATAAAATTTAGACTTGTTGACAAGGATAATAGCAGTAAACTCTCGTCATCTTCAGATAGTGGTTTTAATGCCGTAGAGACTCCAATTACAAGGAATAAGGGACTTCTAATTGACCTGGGAAGATCTAAACCCACTAAACAGCACCAACTAAATTCACAGTACGATAGTGTATAAAGAGGACAGAAATCACATTGATGATTTTATTGTGGCCATTGCTGCAAACATTGCACGGTACCTGTGATGATTATTACAATATGGAGACCTCATCCATGGACAACTCAGAGGAATAAAGAAGATTGTGCTTATATGTAAGTACAAAGAACGACATGCATGGTTTAATCTGATAGAGAGATAGATAGATAATAGGTTGATAGAAGATAGATAGATAGATAGATAGATTAAAACAAAATAGCAGCAGCACTTTCAGTACAAGAGAATCTCAGTGCAATCCCTCCTAAACCGTAGGTTGTAGGTCACAGATAATCCAAAAGAGAAAAAAAGAAACAGCACTCCTAAATAAAGTGAAAGGGCGGTGGACCTGCTTTATTCACCCCAACACAATGAGGCTTTTCTCAAGTACTTGAGAAAGCCTCATTGTGTTGGGCTGAAACATTGCATGGGGGATTAAAGCGGGTCCACCTCCCTTTTTATGATAGATAGATGGTAGTGTAATGCCTGTAAGTAGAGACAGACACGGACAGTGAGCCTTGACCTAGAACACAGCCCACATTCCCTACCTACTTACAGTATAAGCCCTCGGTAGCAAGACCGCAACTGGTCAACAGCCAGTGCTCCAGACTAAAAAAAATACCTAGTAGCCATTGGCTCCTGAACTGAAAAGTTTAGGAGCCAAATCAAATTTTTAGTCGCCAAATCGAAACCGAATCAAAATTTTGGTATCGTGACAACGCTACGCCGATCAGATCGGCATAGGGTTGTTTTGATACCAAAATTTTGATTCGCTTTCGTCACCATAAAAAAGTATTGCGATACTCAATACCGCGCAAAAAAAAAAACAACACCAAAAAAAGCCGCGTGCATTTCGCATTTTATGAAACATTCAGCCCATAATAGAACAGTCCTATCCTATTTTTTTGGGGTGACAAGGCGAATGCTCACCGCATAGGAGATATTTTTTAATAATTTAATAGTTTGGACAGCGCTATGTAATATGTTTATTTATTTATTGTTTATATATTTTATATGTAAAATTGGGAAAGGGGGGATTTAAACTTAATATTTTAGGGTACTTTCACACTAGCGTTTTTCTTTTCCGGCATAGAGTTCAGTCCTAGGGGCTCAAATCCAGAAAAGAACTGATCAGTTTTATCCCCATGCATTCTAAATGGAGAGCAATCCGTTCAGGATGCATCAGGATGTCTTCAGTTCAGTCATTTTGACTGATCAGGCAAAAGATAAAACCGCAGCATGCTACGGTTTTATCTCCGGCGAAAAAAACTGAAGATTTGCCTGAATGCCGGATCCAGCATTTTTTCCCATAGGAATGTGTTAGTGCCGGATCTGGCATTCAAAATACCGGAATACACCCGCACTAAATCCGGACCCATTCACTTCAATGGGGCTGTGCACATGAGGGGTGATTTTCACACATCACTTGTGCGTTGCGTGAAAATCGCAACATGCTCTATGTTGTGCGTTTTTCACGCAACGCAGGCCCCATAGAAGCTAATGGGGCTGCGTAAAAATCACAAGCATCCGCAAGCAAGTACGGATGCGGTGCGATTTTCACTCATGGTTGCTAGGATGAAAGTCTATTCACTGTATTATTTTCCCTTATAACATGGTTCTAAAGGAAAATAATAGCATTCTGACTACAGAATGCATAGTAGAAGGTCAATATAATAAACATTGGTGGCGCAGTGCGCCCCCCCAACACCCCAGTATGATAAACATTGGTGGCGCAGTGTGCCCCCCCAATATAATAAACATTGGTGGCGTAGTGCGCCCCCCCAACACCCCAGTATGATAAACATTGGTGGTGCAGTGCGCCCCCCCCCCCCAATATAAGAAACATTGGTGGCGCAGTGCGCCCCTAACACCCCAGTATAATAAACATTGGTGGCGCAGTGTGCCCCCCTCAATATAATAAACATTGGTGACATCACCACAGGTCCTGAAGAAAGAACAGGAGACCGGCAGCTACGCGATCAACTGGAGGAGGTGAGTTAATTTTTTTAAATTATTTTTTAACCCTTATTGGCACTTCCCACTGAGCCACCAATGTTTCCTATACTGGGGTGTTGGGGGGGCACACTGTGCCACCAATGTTTCTTATACTGGGGTGTTGGGGGGGCACACTGTGCCACCAATGTTTCTTATACTGGGGTGTTGGGGGGCACACTGTGCCACCAATGTTTCTTATACTGGGGTGTTGGGGGGGCACAATGTGCTACCAATGTTTCTTATACTGGGGTGTTGGGGGGGCACACTGTGCCACCAATGTTTCTTATACTGGGGTGTTGGGGGGGCACACTGTGCCACCAATGTTTCTTATACTGGGGTGTTGGGGGGGGCACAATGTGCCACCAATGTTTCTTATACTGGGGTGTTGGGGGGGGCACACTGTGCCACAAATGTTTCTAATACTGGGGTGTTGGGGGGGCACACTGTGCCACCAATGTTCCTTATACTGGGGTGTTGGGGGGGCACAATGCGCCACCAATGTTTTTTTTATACTGGGGTGTTGGCGGGGGCACACTGTGCCACCAATGTTTCTTATACTGGGGTGTTGGGGGGGGCACAATGCGCCACCAATGTTTCTTATACTGGGGTGTTGGGGGGGGCACACTGTGCCACCAATGTTTCTTATACTGGGGTGTTGGGGGGGGCACACTGTGCCACCAATGTTTCTTATACTGGGGTGTTGGGGGGGGCACACTGTACAGGGAGTCTAAGAAAGAATCGAATGAGTCACAAGTCGGATCTTTAGTTCTTTTCACCTGTGACTCATTTGATTCTTTCTTAGACTCCTGTACAGTGTGTGACTCAGAGCTGCTAGTGCTTGCCTTGCCTCAGCTCTGATTGGTTGGTGGGCGGGGAGGGGAGGGGCTGGCAGAAGCAGCTTCCACTCTAGGATCAGATTACACACCTCCCGAGTCCCTCCCCTCCCTGCTGCCGGCGTCTCTGCTGTGACTCACTGACTCAGACTGAGAAGAACATCAGCGGCGGGGCAGAGAACTATCAGCTTCTGTGCCCACCGCTGTTCAACTGCAGAGCTGCCGCGGAGGGTCTAGTCGCAAATGGCGACAAGACTAAAAAGTCTTGTCGCCATTTGTAAATTCTAAGTCGCATTGGCGATTGGAAAAGAAAAACGCAAGTGTACTGAAAGCATTTGTCATGCGATCACGTCATCCATGCGCGTGGGGCGCCCTGACGTCACTCTGCAGCGCCGCGCAGACGGTAAGTATACTGCTCCCCTGCTCCCCACTACACTTTACCATGGCTGCCAGGACTTTAGCGTCCTGGCAGCCATGGTAACCATTCAGAAAAAGCTAAACGTCGGATCCGGCAATGCGCCGAAACGACGTTTAGCTTAAGGCCGGATCCGGATCAATGCCTTTTAATGGGCATTAATTCCGGATCCGGCCTTGCGGCAAGTGTTCAGGATTTTTGGCCGGAGCAAAAAGCGCAGCATGCTGCGGTATTTTCTCCGGCGAAGAAACGTTCCGGTCCGGAACTGAAGACATCCTGATGCATCCTGAACGGATTTCTCTCCATTCAGAATGCATTAGGATAAAACTGATCAGGGTTTTTCCGGCATAGAGCCCCGACGACGGAACTCTATGCCGTAAGACAAGAACGCAGGTGTGAAAGAGCCCTTACTGGGACTTTTCTTAAGCAGTACCAGTGAGAGGATTGAAATGCTGCACTGGTGACTAAAGGACACTGATACTGAATTATTTTTTGGGGGGGGGGAATGATGTTGAATTAGTTTATATTATCGGTCAATCTGTCACAAACTTCAAACTCCAAGGTTTGACCAAGGTTAGGACATGGAGGTTTGTCCATGTCCTAAGCCACAGGCACACCATTTGATAGATAGATATGAGATAGATAGATAGATAGATAGATATGAGATAGATAGATAGATAGATAGATATAGAGAGATAGATAATACATAGATAGAGCTCCAGCAATCATACACCTATCCCGTAATGTATACCTAGATAGATAGATAGATAGACAGACAGACAGATAATACATAGATAGCCCCAGTAATCATACACCTATCCTGTGATCATGTATACTGGGACAGCTCAAACTATTTCCATGATGGAAGTATAAGCGGGATGGTGAAGTTAACATGTGCTGTAATGGCTGCCATTAGACCCCAGAATAGCAGAAAAAATATTTCACAGAATATTTCCTCCCTAATTTTAAGTGTCGGGCTGGTTAGAAGCATTGCAAATTAGCAGAATCTCATCACGTCCCCCAAAATGTGATTTATATTCCTGCCCTCAAAAGAGAGAAAAATGGATATCCCCTAAGAGAAACAGTAAGTTCCCAGTAAGACTTCTGCTTGATTGCAACAGGAAGAGAAAGAAAGCAATGTTAGAGACGTGTGACTGACCCCTGCCTCTGGAGAGCTGGGGATTTTTCTCTGAGAAGGGACACTATTCCTAACTTCAGAAAATACTAAAAGGGTCAGTCACACTTGTCCATGTACATGAAAGAGGTTCTTGGAGGTTCTCAGCTCTGGAAACACTTGAGATATTTTGTAAAACGGACATTTCTTTATTTCCTGTTATTCTATCCATTGAAGAACAATACGACCAGGCTGGATGGCTGATAACGGGGAGCACTAGAAGATTTTCTACTGAGAAACCATGCATCATCCACACATATTTAAAGGGGATGCCCTTCTAGAAACACCATCATACACGTCCATGGGCTTTGTCAGGTGCCTCATTTACCTGTCAACCTGGAACAACCTTTTAAAATCAGCTTTTTATTCTAAAAATACAATTTTTATGTAAAAATATTTTTAAAAAAAACCTGATATGTTCTAGTTTTTATAAAAATAGGGCAAACACTTTAAGCTGACATCCCCTGTTTACTGCAGATCACTTGTCAGCTTTGCAGTGTAGACAGGGGCAGAGTCAGCAGAGTCATCTCATTAATATTTGAGTTAATGACAGATGTATGGTAATGCTGAGAGCCCAGATATGACAGGATAGTAACATTATAGATTACTTACACCTATAAGGCTCTGCATATAGCTCCCCTACCACTCTCTGGTCACTATGGGAGGGCTTGTTCTCAATCTCTTCCTATAGACTGTTTTAGGGTGCTGTCCCACATAGTTGGCGAGCCACGGCTCTGTGCCAATTGTACGTGCCAACCTGTTGATGTTTGTTAAAGGAGTTTTCTGAGATTTTGATCCTGATGACATGTCCTCAGGATAGGTCATAAGTATCTGATCAGTAGGGTCCGACACCCAGGACCCCCGCCGATCAGCCGTTTGAAAAGGCACAGGCGCTCGTGAAGATAGATCATCAGTATCAAAATCTCAGAAAACCCATTTAATGTCCGTTTGGTTACACTGCCACCAGCCTGCTATCCAGGACGGTGACAGCTTCTCAATGATGATCTTGTATACTCTGAGCAAGTCGGTATAAGTCACGAAAAGAAGTTTTAATGAAGCATACCATTATCTGTTAGGAGTCCAGGGCAAGTAGAAGTTTCTTGGAAGAATCACATTGGATGGTCCCTCTCCTGGCTTGATTGGTGTCCAGCTCATGCGCAGTACACTGAAGAGGCCGAAGCCAACTTGTATCACTGTGCATGCACCATAAGTTACTGGTAGAGGCCTGCCTGTTCATCAAACCAGAAGAACCAGCTCCTCCCCCATGACTCCTGACAAGATTTGAAATATAGCATTCAAACTTTTTTCCTGACTTATGCCAATAGGGTCAGAATATAAATGTCAAAACGGTTCAGGTGCTGGTTTGTGAAAAGTAACATCAAGCAACTCTGCGCGGGTAACTAATGCCAGATAATACAATCTTCTGGATTATCAAATGTCGAATTAAAGGAGTTTAAGGTATTTTCCAGTTAAAAGCAAAAAATTAAAAATAACATGCTCATGAAAGGAACAGGCACAATGAAGTTCAAAACTGTCAAAACTGAAACAGAAAGCCTGCCAAACATTGCTCAATACTGTGAACTTTGGGAAATTTTCTTTACGTTTCTAAATAGTAACATCCCACCACAGTCTAAAAAAATCACAAGTCCTGCACATAGAGGTGTACAGCTGAGCTAGACAGTTTCTAGATACCACAGCCCTACAAGTTCTAACAGTGCCAGCACACTGCACTGTGATAGAGGACGTTGTGTTAAAGGGTAGCAGGAGACTAAAAAAAAAGATGATAGACAGATAGATATGTAATAGATAGATAGGTAGAAACATGAGTGTAGTAAACTTTCACCAACTCACCTAACTGATGGTCCATCATCCATAAATTTTTTATCTAGGATAGCCATATGGTCCATTGTGATTTTGTTGTATTGGGTCCCACATAGGAGGTTCCAGAAATAATTCTATGCAGGACCTGGAAATGGACAAAGAGGATTCCCCGGGCACACATCTCTAAGTGATGTATTTTCCCCTTTACAGGTACATCTTGATAAGTGTAATGGAACAGCTCAACCACACAACTGTGAGGTCATTCATCCTTCTTGGTCTGTCCACCATCCCCCATCTTCAGGCAATCTACTTCCTGCTATTCTTCATTATATATATAATCACACTGTCAGGAAATGTCCTATTAATTGTGGTGGTAAGACTCAACAGCTGCCTGCACACCCCTATGTACTTTTTTCTCACCAACCTCTCATTCATTGACATCTGTTTCTCCTCCACCATCGTGCCAAAACTTCTCGTGAATACACTGTCTCAAGACAAAAGCATTTCCTTCATAGGATGCGCCTCCCAGATGTATTTTTCCTTGGCGTTGGGAGCTACGGAATGTATAACGCTGTCAATGATGGCCTACGACAGATATGTGGCCATCTGCAACCCCTTACGATACCAGATCATCATGAATAAGAAGCTATGTGTATGCTTGGCTGCTTTTTCCTGGATTGTGAGCTTTCTAAATGCCATCATCCATGCTGCCTTAACCTTCCAGTTGCCCTACTGCAAATCCCACCACGTCAGCCACTTCTTCTGTGAGATGCCACCACTCTTTAAGCTTTCCTGCCAAGACACCTTCTTTAACGAGGTTGCCGTGTACATCTCAGGAGGAATAATTGCACTTTGCTCCTTTTTATTGACTACAGTTTCGTATTTTCGCATCATCACCACCATCTTGAAGATCCGTTCCACCAATGGGAGGTACAAGGCTTTCTCTACCTGTGCTTCACATCTAAGTGTGGTTTCTCTTTACTACGGAACCATTATGTTTATGTACTTACGTCCCCGGAACAGTTACTCACCGGATCGGGACCGAGCCATCTCTATACTCTACACAGTGGTGACTCCAATGTTAAATCCTATCATCTACAGTATAAGAAATAAGGATGTCAAAGGAACCATAAAGCAAAAGTTCTCAAGGATAGTGAATAAGTGATTAAATATTGTCCTGCCAACATGAATGCCACACCTGGAGGAATTTTGAGGAGTGATAGAATTTTATGGTGACTACAAAATATTCTCTTGGGCTGTGGTGAGGATTATGGGGCCAAACATTTAGTAAATAGATGGTCGGTATTGTAGGTGAAGGTCAGGGTTGGGACTTGGAACAATGTAGGCATTGTGACACAATGAGAGGTTTGGTCTGGGAAAACAGGTATTTTCCTCCCAGCATCTGCTGCTGGGCTGATTTACAGCCAGGTGAGGTCAAATACCGGACCGGATTTTAAATGCTGATCCAGGTTTTGGCAGCACCTGGCTGTCCTTAAATAGGCAGCTGGGCTCAGAAGCCAGGTCTCTGTGTTGGGATCTGAGAGCCTTGTGTCTGGATGAAGGCTTGCAACCTGTTTGGTGTGAAAACAGGTTGGTGCTGCTATGAGCAAGGACTCTTTGAGGCAGAATTGCCGCATGGTGTGAATTACCACCAACACCGCACGGTGACTTTTGTTTGAATATGACTGCTTGTTTTGTCACTTGCCTAAAGTGTGAATAAAACACTGAACTGTTTGATCCAAAGAACTTGTTGTTGCCTCTATCCTGCATCCGCTAATCCTGTCTACCAGGCGAGTCCCCAAAGTATGTACTAGTTCGTATTTTTGTTGGTTCTTGCATCAGTCCTAAAGAGTTATTCCCATCTTTAGCATTTAAGACATAGCCACAAGCTATGACATAAATGGCTTATCGTCTCAGGTCCTACCTCTGGAACTGCCGTTTATCAGGAGCATGAGGGTCCAGTAATCTAGTGAGCTACAGATTCATGGACACCAACTAGGCTATTGGAGAAGCTTCCATTGAACTCTATGGCAGTGATGGGATAGATCCAAGGGTTGCTTACCTGGCTCCTTCCATAGACTGAGATTATCAATGAACTTTATGAAGCCATGAGTGTCAACAAATTGGCACACAGTGGTCACCAGACTCCAATTTTCCCAGTATGGGCGAATTTCAGAGGTCAGACCTATGAACACCATTTTATCCATTGCCATGGAAGATAATTTATCCCCAGAACTGAATGAAATTGACCTTCAATACCAGACACTGACTATGGATAGGAGAGCTGCTGTTTTAGGGAAAATCTGTTTTTAGTCGCAATGGCCATCTTTTAAGGGGACAACAGGAAGTGCAGCCATATTGGTTGTCACTTTTTTATTTTTCCCCATTGGAAAATGTTCTGGATTAAATAAATGCAAAGACCAATAAACTTAATTTAAATTATTTGTGCCGAGACATCTATTCTGAGTCACAGCTAAACAAAATGCTAAGACCCTGTGAAGTTTCAGTAAGTGTTTTTTAAGTTCCTTGTTTTGCTTCCTTTAAGAAGTAGATAGTTCTAAATGTTTCATGGGGAATTATATATTGTTTCTAATCCTAGTCATAATCATAGATATATGTGAAAAGATGGCAATTATACACAACACTTCCCGTTCTCTTCTCTACTTCATCTTTAGATATGTTACACCACCACCACCCCTTCTCCCAAGCATTATCTCCGTGTTCTGGGCCTATTTCTTACTCCTGCGGTAATGTCAGTGCCCACATGACAACTCCCTGGCAGATAACTGTGCAAACTCCATCACATAAGGTTTTTATTTATTCCAGTGAAGGACACAATAAGGCATAAAAAGAGGACAAATAAGTGGAAAAGTGTGAGTAGGTCAAAATTAATGACTCACCTCTCCTCGCTTTGGGCTTCATTAGAGGTCCAGCTTCTCTTCGGCTCTGGGCGCATCCGCACATCACTTACTGATGCTGGTTGGGGCATCTTGTGTGGTGCCGCCCAAAACTGAAGATAAGCCGGGCCTGCAGAGGAGCCGGATGCGATGAAAGGTGAGTAATTTAAGGAGTCTCGTTTGGGGTCTGAATTTTGGAATCGGAAGTTTAAGTTAGAGTATGGTCTGATGCCTGATCATTGGGGTCTATATTATGAGGTCAGGGGTCTGAATAATGGCGTCTGGTCTGGGGTATGAATATTGGGGTTTGGTCTGCGATATGAATTAGGAGGCCTGGTCAGGGGTCTTCAAATTGGCCAGGCCTGCAGAGGAGCCGGAAGTCAGGAGAGTTGAGTAATTAAATGGTTCTGTTTTTGAGTCTGAACTTCAGGATCTGAGGTATGAGATATGGGGTTTAGTCTAGGGCAGTGATGGCTAACCTTGGCACTCCAGCTGTGGTGAAACTACGACTCCCAGCATGCTCTATTTATTTCTATAGAGTTCTGAGAGCAGCCAAGCAAGGGGGGCATCTTGGGAGTTGTAGTTTTACCACAGCTGGAGTGCCAAGGTTAGCTATCACTGGTCTAGGGTATGGAGTGGTGTCTTGGGTCCAGTATGGAGTCGGAATTATGGTATCTGGTCTGGAGTCTGAATACTAGCATCTGGTCTTGGGTATGCTATGAGGTCTTTTAATAATGTTTGGTTTGGGGTCTGAATTAAGGGGCCTGGTCGGTGGTCTGGCTACTGAGGGCTGGTCGTGGTTCTGAATTTTAGGTTTTAGAATCATCCAGACTTTATAAAAACTGTAAAATTAAAGGGGTTGTCCTACAAAAATATTCTACCATATTTTTGACCAACACCTGGATCTGAAAACTTTTCTAATTGCATTTAATATAAAATTCAGTATAGCCACTGAGCTATTCAATAAAACATATCTGTATAGCGCCACCTGCTGTTTGCTCTTTTTCTAATTTCTCTGTCCTGCTCACTGAGGACTCCGTTTTATCCTTCCACTCCAACCAGCCCCAGTAGAAAGGAAACACCCCTGAGAAAGGACATGCCCCTAAGCTGCCAACTTTATAGAAATCTAGTAGAGCAATGGGAGAAATGAATGGGGAGATCTTTGGATCCTTGTAAGGTACAGGGCTGTTTGTACATTTATTAGAATGAGGTGGTCAAGTACTTTATGATATTGGATTTTCATTTTTACATTAATCATGGGATAACCCCTTTAACCCCTTCCAAAACTCCCTGTGTAAATTTACGTAAGCAGTGGATTATTTATTAATGGCGGCTGCTCATAGCTGCCAGGTGCCTGCTGTTATAAACACCCGGGATTAATGTATGCGATCGACAATAACGTCGATCGCATACATTTAACACCTTACAGTAGATGCCGTGGTAGAAAGTGACCACAGCCATTTGGGATATTAAAGACCGGGAGCTCGCGCTCCTGGACATATACCGGCATCCCCTAGAGAGGATTGGGGAAGCCGGATGTAATGTGCGGCAGCCTCTGTGCTCAGGAGTGGTATGAGGCTGCCGCACGTTAGTTCAGCATCGCCGTGTGAGAAAGTGCCCTTATTATTAACAAATAAAAATATTTATCCTGTGAAAATCACCCTCTCTTGAAAGGGTTAAGAACAAATGGCACCTGAGATCCCAGTTGAAGGGAATCCCCTCCTTCTATATAATCCACACTGTAATATCCCTATAGTATACATGAAATATTACACATATAAGCTGCCAAACCCCACCCTAGGGCAAGCCGCGCTTCAGGAAATCTCGCCCATTAATAAACCATGCCCCGAGAGCAGAGAGCGCAGTTTCTACAAGAGGCAGTGGCTGACAGTCAGAGATTTCCTGCACAGAGCAGACGTCGTGAGCGCTGCCATATACTCCACACATCTCCAGCAGGAGACATGAGACCTCTGTCCCGCTTACAGCTTCACAGCCAAATGTTCCAGCTCTTTCTAGTGTCCCTGGTTCTCCAGGTCTCCACAGGTAAGATTATATGTGTATTTACTGACGGCTATCAATTACTGACGAGATTCTTGATTTCTATTACGTCATTACTTTTCTAATATACTAATTGTTAAGACTGCTATTCTTTACTGACTGCTATAAATTACTGACGGTACGCAATTAATGACCGCGATCCATAACCGACACTCTTTACTGACTGCTATTCTTTACTGACTGCTATAAATTACTGACTGTACGCAATTAATGACCACGATCCATAACCGACACTCTTTACTGACTGCTATAAATTACTGACGGTACGCAATTATTAACTACGATCCATAACTTATACTCTTTACTGACTGCTATAAATTACTGACTGCTATAAATTACTTACGGTACGCAATTAATGACCACGATCCATAACCGACACTCTTTACTGACTGTTATAAATTACTGACGGTACGCAATTAATAACTACGATCCATAACTGATACTCTTTACTGACTGATTCCAGTTAATGACTTTTACACTTTACTGACTGCTATCCTTTAATAGATAGCTGTGCCTTACTGACAGGTATGAATTTCTAACTGGTATCCTTTAGCTGCCATGATTTACTGACTACTATCAATGGCTTCTATCCTTTACTGATTGTTACCCTATACTGACTGCTATTAATCGGTAGCTTCTATTTTTACTGACATCTATCAAATGATAACTGCTACTATTTACTGACTGCCATGACTTACTGACTGCTATGAATCGATGGCCTATAGTCTTTAATGACTGAAATAAATGGTGCCTGATAGCCTTAACTGTAAGAATTTACTGACTGCTATGATTTACTGACTGTTCTTATATGACAAACCCTATCCTTTACTGACTGCTATGGTTTACTGACTGATGATTGCTATTTACTGACTAATGATTGCTATCCTTTACTAACTGTTACCATTTACTTACTGCTATCAATTGATGGCTTGTATCCTAATGGTGCCTAATATCCTTCACTGTTACCATTTACTGACTGCTATCATATGATGAACCCTATCCTTTACTAACTTTTACCATTTGCTGACAGCTATCCTTTACAGCAGAGCTGCTACCTCTGAGCTGCTATGACCTCGTTGTTCTGTGGCCTCTCTAGTGAGGGGCATACGCATTCTGCAATGGAGGTCTCAGGGGTTGGACCCCCACCATTCACACACAGGACGTGTAAATATCCCAGACCAGTCCTGGTAGGACTGTGCGGTAGTTACATCCTTTATGGGAGGCTACGAGACACTGACAATCTTCTGTATTTTGGTTGGTTGGTAGTTTTTGGGACTCCCATAGAAGTCAACGGAGAGAGCAGCGCTTGCGCTGTCACCTTCTTAGTCACAGTAGATGTGTCACCATGGTCGCTAGGCCTCATTCTGGAGACAAAGAGGTCCCAGATATGGAACACAGACATAGATGCCTAATGGGAATACCCCGTAAAGTCTCACATTACAGCTCTGCTTTTTCTGATTAGCTGCCTTGTAGAAGCGCAAGCCCACCATGATGTCAGCAGAACGTCAGGGCAAGTGGTATAATTCATACTACATCAAGGACTTCTGCATTTCTGAACCACTGAAGCCATGTGGACAAGTGGCGCCATCATGTGCACATTTTATGATTCCAGCTACCAGGAATGAGGGGGGGGTTCACAAAAAATATGAAAATGCCCCTTTTTTGATGCTAGATGCTAGGGCAGGTGGGCTAGATATTTGTCGTCGTCGTCGTCCCCAACCCCCCAGGTCTGTCCCTTGTTTGCTAACACTGCATCTTCTTTGGATGGGGGCATACACAGATATCATAGGGCCCCATAGCAAAACAGTAAGATTTCCTAATTTTTTTAGGGAGGAGTTTTTTTTTGTTTTTTTTTAATAAAAGCCCCCACATTCCCTGACTTCTATATAGAAACTTCCTGCAGCCACCACTAGCGGGAGCTCAGTTACCATTTAACTCAAGGGCCGCTGCAAAAGTCCCACTTTAAAGAATAAAGTAATACACGCAGTAACGGTTAGTAATATATGCAACTTTTTTAAGTTTTTGAAATTTTATCATTTCTTGCAGTGAATTGTGAAGAACCGACTACGGCACCTGACTATCCAACAATAGGTAATGGCAATCATCCTTCAATAATCGCTGACCAATAGCAGGAAGTATCACTATGTCCCTCCACACACACCCTTGAGCTATTCAGGAGAATGAAATAAATGGGAACAATTCTTTCTGCCACCACTAGAGGTCACTTGGGAGTTGCAGAGTGAGCTCCCTCTAGTGGTGGCTGCAGGTAAACAGAATTTTTCATAAATATGCTTACATATGTTTTTATAGTTATGTTCACAGGGCACCTCTGGATCCTTTATAGAATGTTGGGCCTATTTAAGTTAAAATATTAAATTCTTGTCTTAAAAAGGGGCAGTCCATGTAATGGGGGAGGGGTTTTCACTATGGGTATCCACATGTTGGATACTGTCACGGAAGGTGTACAGGAAACAAGACAATACAAAATGAGTATATGACTCACTGGATCCAAAACTAAGGAACAAAAGGGAGACCCCTGCATAAGACCTGGCTCTCTCCCTGACTGCTCAGCCTATGCGAAGACCCCAATAGTAGATGATCGCATATCCTCGTACCTCGACTGTATAACACCTGAACACCCTATAATAGTGAGGGGACACGACCACCGGCTCCCTACACTAGACACGGAGGGAGTCAGGGTCACCTGGGATCCAGCAAACATAAAATCACAAATGAATGTGACACTTATCTTGTAGAAGACTGGGAAATAGGATCAGCATGCGCACACACACTCCAGGAAGTTGTATAAGCCGCACACTAATGCATTATGGGGAGGAATTTAAAGGGATGCAATCAGTCCAACTACATGACAGCTGAGAGAGGCTAACGAGATGAGGAACTGAAAACCAACACAAAGAAAGCTCAAGGAGGAGGTTCTGAAAGGCATCTGTCAGAGCTTCTCAGATGTCTGGTGGTGACAGATACTTTCCTTTAAAAAGCCTCTGTGACATGTCTGTTTCAGTGAAGTTGCATTTCTCTTAAAATAGCAATTATGGGGGCTGTTTTTGAACACTCTGCGCATGGACATGTTTCCAATAAACAGTGCCCCATGTGGTTATTTGTGGTATGACAATAAATGTATTAATTTTATATTTGTCATTTTGCTTCTAGATTATTCAGAGTTTGAAGTTTTAAAATATGAAGACTTTGTAAGTTATGTATTTTATTTACATCTTTACATTTTAGACTTTGTCACGTATGGTTGAAGGGGGGGGTGACCATGATGCTGAGAAAGACGAACTTCCTGAATCCATTTCATCCACTTCTGTACATGATATAAACTTAAGAAAGGGAGTGCAGCAATGGGTCTGGTGGTACCAGACTTCCCACATCACATCCTTAGGGACTAGGTGGCGTCATCATGAAGGATTGGTCTCCTCATATGGGGCAGGTGCACCTCCTAGGCCTCCTCCGTGCCTCGCACAACCCCTCTAATTACACCCCTGCTGACCTGGCACTTAGGTTTACCAGATCCCCACGAGGAGTAGGAGCCGTTTTGGCCTTTAACCTCTGCACCCAGTATAGGAACATTAAGGATGTTGTTACTAGCTTTGTGTTTTAGGTGCTCAATCTGAAAAATCCTGCCCGGACTGACATAATATATCTACCATTTTTTTCTCCTTCTCTGCAGTTTAAATTTCCATATCACATCAATAAAGTAAGTATGTTACTGGCAAAGAAGTGATTCAAGTGATTTCCAAAGATATTTTAAAGATACTGAGATTTATCAAGAAGTTAGTATCCAGCTGAAAAAGACATTTGGGAGGAGCACTGTGAGCCAAACATTGTTGTGAGAAACCGCCCAATGATGCTGATTGGCTGAGAGCAGCAGACAATGCCCCGCCCAAATCTCCTTTTTAGCTGGATCCCAAGCTCTAAAACCAAGATCACACAGAGGGGTATAGCTTGCACGTAGAGGTATTACCTGACATAAGGACTTTTTGTTTAAATTGCTGTGATTGCTATAGTCTGAGTCAACTTAAAAAATTCTAGTCTTAGAGGGAGATTTATCAACCAGAAAAGTGGGGTTAAAATATGGCAAACTATGTGTTTACGACTTTTTAAATGTGATTTTAAAAAACTATTGTAAAGGACAGTTTTTACGGTGCCCTCTTCACTTTTTAAAAAGGTGGCATGGCCAGGATGTAAAATATAAACAGAAGAAAATGGATCCGTCTCTAAATACAATGAAAGTCAATGGGTGACTGATGCATTTTTTTAGGTTTCTAAAAAAACTGATCCGTCACCATTGACCTAGGTAGTTTTACATCCGTTCTTCTCCGTTTTTATGACCGTATACAAAACAGCATCTTGCAGCGGTTTTGTGTCCGGAACGGAAGACATCCTGATGCATCCTGAACGGATCTCTTACCATTCAGAATGCATGAGGACTAAACTGAATCATTTTTTTCAGGTATTGACATCCTCTGTTGGATCTCAATACTGGAAAACAACAACACAAGTGTGAAAGTAGCCTTAGATTTCAGTTTAGGCGCATGGACTGCTGGAGGATCCGCTTAATGTATGACTAAGCTTACTCCTCATAAATGAAGCACAACCTCTGGCAGCACAGGGAATATCAAGACCAGCTCAGAGAGTACCCGTCTTGATAAATTTTCCACTTAGGGCTCATGCACGACCGTGCCCCTATTGCGGCCCACAATATGCGGGCAACAGCCGTGTGCACCCCGCATCATGCGCAAACATTTACTTAAATGGTTTCACAATCCGGAAGGTCTGGTGTGGAACTGAGGCACGGAACCCCATGAAAGCACTATGGAGTGCTGCTGTGGGGTTTCTCTCTGTGCCTCCGTACCAACCACAACATGTTCTATTTTTTTTCGGTGCGGACGGATCATGGACCTACAATTGCAAGAAAAAGTATATGAACCCTTTGGAATGATATGGATTTCTGCATAAATTTGTCATAAAAATGTGATCTGATCTTCATCTAAGTCACAACAATAGACAATCACAGTCTGCTTAACCTAATAACACACAAAGAATTAAATGTTACCATGTTTTTATTGAACACACCATGTAAACATTCACAGTGCAGGTGGAAAAAGTATGTGAACCCCTAGACTAATGACATCTCCAAGAGCTAATTGGAGTGAGGTGTCAGCCAACTGGAGTCCAATCAATGAGATGAGATTGGAGGTGTTGGTTACAGCTGCCCTGCCCTATAAAACACACACCAGTTCTGGGTTTGCTTTTCACAAGAATCATTGCCTGATGTGAATGATGCCTCGCACAAAAGAGCTCTCAGAAGACCTACGATTAAGAATTGTTGACTTGCATAAAGCTGGAAAGGGTTATAAAAGTATCTCCAAAAGCCCTGCTGTTCATCAGTCCACGGTAAGACAAAATGTCTATAGAGAAAGTTCAGCACTGCTGCTGCTCTCCCTCGGAGTGGCCGTCCTGTAAAGATGACTGCAAGAGCACAGCGCAGACTGCTCAATGAGGTGAAGAAGAATCCTAGAGTATCAGCTAAAGACTTACAAAAGTCTCTGGCATATGCTAACATCCCTGTTAGCGAATCTACAATACGTAAAACACTAAACAAGAATGGATTTCATGGGAGGATACCACAGAGGAAGCCACTGCTGTCCAAAAATAAACATTGCTGCGCGTTTACAGTTTGCACAAGAGCACCTGGATGTTCCACAGCAGCACTGGCAAAATATTCCGTGGACAGATGAAACCAAGGTTGAGTTGTTTGGAAGAAACACACAACACTATGTGTGGTGAAAAGAGGCACCAACATCAAAACCTCATCCCAACTGTGAAGTATGGTGGTGGGGGCATCATGGTTTGGGGCTGCTTTGCTGCGTCAGGGCCTGGACGGATTGCTATCATCGAAGGAAAAATGAATTCCCAAGTTTATCAAGACATTTTGCAGGAGAACTTAAGGCCATCTGTCCACCAGCTGAAGCTCATCAGAAGATGGGTGTTGCAACAGGACAACGACCCAAAGCATAGAAGTAAATAAACAACAGAATGGCTTAAACAGAAGAAAATACGCCTTCTGGAGTGGCCCAGTCAGAGTCCTGACCTCAACCCGATTGAGATGCTGTGGCATGACCTCAAGAAAGCGATTCACACCGGACATCCCAAGAATATTGCTGAACTGAAACAGCTCTGTAAAGAGGAATGGTCAAGAATTACTCCTGACCGTTGTGCACGTCTGATCTGCGACTACAGGAAACGTTTGGCAGAAGTTATTGCTGCCAAAGGAGGTTCAACCAGTTATAAAATCCAAGGATTCACATACTTTTTCCACCTGCACTGTGAATGTTTTCATGGTGTGTTCAATAAAAACATGGTAACATTTAACTCTTTGTGTGTTATTAGGTTAAGCAGACTGTGATTGTCTATTGTTGTGACTTAGATGAAGATCAGATCACATTTTATGACCAATTTGTGCAGAAATCCAGATCATTCCAAAGGGTTCACATACTTTTTCTTGCAACTGTATTCAAGTTGAATGGGTCTGGATCCGTCTGCAGAATCCACACAGATGTTGCCCGTGCATTGGGGACCGCAAATTGCAGTCTTCAATGGACGGAACGGCCGTGTGCATGAGACCTTAGTCTCACAAGTGTCATATGGCTCAGTTCAGTTGTAAGGAGATATAATACAGCGCTTTGTGGTGACCTGATTTACCTTAAAGTATGAATCCAATCAAAAATTGTGGTGGGCTTCAGCAGACAATGGGGTGCCATACAAAGGCACCATATAGTAGCACACTCGGTAGATGCATCTGTTTCCTTTCAGCCATATAATGCCTGAAGAAGGGTGCCCATACACTGAAACATTGCCCAATTAGTGTGCATTTCATACATTGGCAGTGTGCAATATCTAATAAAAACATCAAATTCCTTCAACGCCTGTCTCTACTTCTCCACCATGACATTAGCACCTACAGTAGAGGGATCTTATGATCACTAACAGATCATTGAGTGCTGTCAAAATGAAAAACTCATATTTGTGTCTAATTTTCCAACAGACAGAACAGGATTATCATCCGGCCAGTGTAAGTATATAACTTGTTCTGTATATTACCTGTTCAGAGTGTCCCACTACCAGGACCTCCAGCGATCAAGTTCACAATTTAGTTATTTGGTCAGTTATTTCCATCAGTTATTGGGAGCCAAAACCAGGAACGGGTCAAAAGCACAGAGCAGGTGTAAAGCTTTCCCTTAAACCTGATATCTCAGGAGGCTTCACTACTGGTTTTGGCTCACAATAACTGAAGTGTGAACTTACCTGTAGAGGAACCTGGAAACTGCTACATTTCTTTGCAGCACCCTCACGGCGGAAATGAGGTATTACATAGTACCTTGGGAAATCAATCAACAAGCCATGTAATGCACAGACATGTCGGATCCTCCGTAGTGACATATACTCTTTATGGTTACCCTCCACTCCAGATAACAGTTGAGGTTCCTGAATGGGGCATTCTAGATGAAACAACCCATAAGCACCACAAGGATTCCTCTTTTATTTGTGGTCATTTTGGAGGATCGCAGGACACACAACATATTTAAAGTGTAACATTCAGATAATAGGTGGGTTAAAATGGGGCAGACCAATAAATGTCAGAATCACAAACTTTTTGCCAAGATTGACGTCTTCCAGGCTCTTACACATTGCCAGTGAATGATCAAATATCGGCGGCCATGTAACATTGCAGGTGGCTGGCAACGATAAAACAAAGGTGATGCATTTTGCAATTGTTCATGACAGTATGACACAACCAAAGGTGTGACCACTCCAGCAAACATCCTGAATTTCAACATCTACAGTATATGTGAACAATCCCTAGAAACAATATTCAGTTATCGGGGACAACCACAGCAATGCAAAGCAGTAAATACTCTTCTATAGGTTACAGTTCCACAGTCCTTACTGCGGGTGCCATGTTAGCGTAACTTATTATTATTATTATTATTTTTTTATTGCATATTGGTTGTGCTTCTTGGTACAATCACGACTGTGAAGGAACATGTCTATTTTGGGTTTCCCTAATGTCTCTTTAAGCCATATTGTTGCCTGTTTTAGCTGCACAGCTAGATGCATTTCACTTAAAAGCAGTCATCTGCCAGCACTGTACTGCTGTGAAATTCATTCCATCTTTACGTCCCTCTATGTTGGTTTTCAGCTCCAGAGCTTACATAAGAGATAAGGAAGGGGAGATCTCACCAAAACGCAGGACGTTCCTGTGACCTTTAGAAGCAGTTTTTTTATCAGGCTCACAATCTCAGCTAGCTCTGACGCGCGAGCCATCTTCTGAGTCTTCGTTACTGGGGACGGGTCTTGCCTGACAACAGGTAGTGGACTGCAAATTAGGTGGAAGTGAGACCCCCTAGCGGCCATGACGTTACAGGTGGATGCAGGTGTACTTTTTGAATGAAGTGAATTAGAAATTTTCTACTCAAACTGTTCTCTAGTAAATGAAATTGTGTAAAAGTACAGTGACTTGGACTCACTCTGGGTGTCAATTCAGTGCGTGCAATGATATCACACTATTTATAAGCAATGACCCTTTTTGGCCTAGTATATACTACAAGATAGTTTAGACTAGCACATTCACGGTCACAGGTGCATATATATATATAAAGCAAGCATACAGAGCACTAATAAAAGCATGGCTTCACAACATTTCACATGCAAACAATAGAACTGAGAAATGGGGATCATTCTAAATTAAAGTGACATTATACCTACTATAAATGAAACAATAGAAGCTCTTTGCGCACATTTTTTTTGATAAAACGTGTGTCGGGCCCATCTACCAGGCGTCAAGGTGGCTTCCGCAGATGGGTACCTAACACTAACAGAACTGCCTCTCTCGGACTTACCTAAGCCTACAATATTCAGGGCAGTGTAGGAACCAGCAACATTTATACTCTGCTCGGGGGCCCCAGGCAGATGGGCGTTGCTTAGCCTAAAATAGGCCGCTACCCTCAACATATACTACAAGAAAATTTAGACTACCGCGATCATGGTCACAGGTGCATATCATCAAAAATGTGCGCAAAATGTTGTGCAGCCATGCTTTTATTAGTTTTCTGTATGCTTGCATTATGGATATGCACCTGTGACCATGAATGTGCTAGTCTAAATTTTCTTGTAGCATATATTGAGGGTAACGACCTCTTTTAGACTAAGCAACGCCCAATGATCACCATTTCTCAGTTCTATTGTTTGCATGTGAAATGTTGTGCAGAAATGCTTTTATTAGTTGCCTTTTTGGCCCCAGAACATATTTCTAAATACTCTCAATCAAGTTCTGTTTTTGGCCTGTTCATTTTTTATTTTTTTAAATGTAACTTTTATTTTTATCCAAATAAAACTTCCAAAAAAAAGGAACAACATGTGTGATTATTTACTAAAAAAACTGACGTGGCTACAAAAACCATCAAAGAGCATTAGTGTTTTCTTTTCTGTTTTCCTGTATATCCTACGTGGCGGAGCTTAGACTTCCTTTATGTAAGAGCAATAAGATGTGTTATTTTTTACACTGCCCTTTCTCCTATATACCAAGTATCAATATGTCTTTTTTATTACTTATTTCCTTTATACATAGAATGTTTTTAGGTTTTAGGGTAAAAATTGCTTTCTAAACTCCCCTTGTTTGTAACAACTGTATCTATTATGGGATTATCGCTTTAGATCAACCGCTAGATATTTTTCCTGTAGGGGATCTCACGTCTTTTCTATCTCTATGGATTTTCCTAGGGGGACGTCTGCCGTACGGCTCCCTAGATCAACCACCAATGGCTTTTTCTTAGCGCTCCCCAGACATGTTTTGCCACTATTGTAGCGTCTTCAGGGGTTTGGAGCGACTTAGAAAACACTAATGCTCTTTGATGGTTTTTAGAGTCACATAAAACTTTTTTTGTAAATAATCTCATATATCGTTCCTTTTTTTTGAATGTTCTATCTGGATAAAAATAAACAGAACGGAAACAGAATGATATCAAGCGGTTCCCTGTTATGGGGCTGCTGCACAGGTTGAGGTCTGACTCTGTAATGTGACTTCAGCTTGCAGCCTTCTGCCCAGTTCATTCTCTGTGAATTGTGCAGGACACACTTAGGCCCCTTTCGCACTGGCGAGATTTCCGCGCGGATGCGATGCGTGAGTTGAACGCATTGCACCCGCACTGAATCATGACCCATTAATTTCTATGGGGCTGTGCACACGAGCGGTGATTTTCACGCATCACTTGTGCGTTGCGTGAAAATCGCAGCATGTTCTATATTCTACGTTTTTCACGCAACGCAGGCCCCATAGAAATTAATGGGGTTGCGTGAAAATCGCAAGCATCCGCAAGCAAGTGCGAATGCGGTGCGATTTTCACGCACGGTTGCTAGGTGACGATCGGGATGGAGATCCGATCATTATTATCCGATCATTATTAGTTTCCCTTATAACATGTTATTACATCACCTTCAGACCGTGTTCACACCACAGTTAGAGCAGCGGTTAGGACCCCTTGCCATGCTGAGAGCCGTGACGTGGTGCATGATGGGCTCCGATATCTTCATGACTGGAATATATTGGCAAAAGTCTCAGCTTTTAATACCTTTATTCATGTCTTGCCAGCATAGTCAGTGTTATATCTGTTTGGTGCATTTTCTCTCTCTGTGTTTCATATGATTGCTACATTCTGTGTAGTTTGCTTTTGTGGTGCATGTGGACCGCGCCGATATCCTCCATTGTATGCATATTTTGCTGGGGTTAGTCGATTACTGCGGTCCACATGCGGTCGGGCTGCTCCCCTAATAGAAGACACGCCACAGTGTCAGGGGTTTGGCAGCTCCTCCAGAATTGCCACTATATATTTTTTAATTTTTTTGTTTTTTGGTTTCTCCCTTATAACATGGTTATAAGGGAAAATAATAGCATTCTGAATACAGAATGCATAGTATAATAGCGCTGGAGGGGTTAAAAAAAATAAAAAAAAATTTAACTCACCTTAATCCACTTGATCACGCAGCCGGCATCTCCTTCTCTCTTCATCTTAGCCTTGTGCAGGAAAAGGACCTGTGGTGACGTCACTCCGGTCATCACATGATCCATCACTATGGTAAAAGATCATGTGATGACCGGAGTGACGTCACCACAGGTCCTGTTCCTGCACACAGCTAAGATGAAGACAGAAGGAGATGCCGGGCTGGGCAATCAAGTGGATTAAGGTGAGTTAAATTATTATTATTTTTTTAACCCCTCCAGCGCTATTGTACTATACATTCTGTATTCAGAATGCTATTATTTTCCCTTATAACCATGTCTACTACAATGTAGTAGATGTAGGATCTAAACCTCGCCCAGCCATCTCCTGAACTTCGGTTCCACCTTCCTTTCGCTGACACACAGCATCTAGACAATGTAGCAGGCTCTGCATGCTGGATGAATGCAGCTTCTCTGGGAATTACAGCGATACACATATACTTATGAACATTCATGGGGGTGTCAGGGTAAAGAAAGGTCAGGAATTATGGATTTCTGCAGCAGATAAACCACTGCCAGGGGTGTCTCCTTATTGGGTACACATGGATGCTTGACAAAGCATGAGGGAGCTGGAAGGAATAGCTGTCTGCTGAGTGAGGATGTATGCCCGCCATTAAACATGGGTCCACATCAACATATAAAGGTGCAGTAGTCATTATACGATAGAGATTGATGTGATTTGCTATGATTGACTTGAATCCATTTTGCCCTTTTATACACTATTTTGGCTGCAATGTATATAGTGCATATAGTTATTTCTTATACATTAATTTGTTTGCCTTTTTCTACAGAACTCGGCATCATCCACCTATTCCAGCTTCTTTAACGTCGCAGTTCTCCTTCTTTCCTACCTCACCTGCCATGTTCTGCACCATGATCTTCTTGGATCTACAAGGTAAATCCATTTGCAATCTGCTTTTTGCCTGAGGAACATTCAAAGGGGTAACATTCAGCTTCGCCTGGCTCATATGTCTGATGAACGTGACGTCACTGGCCTAGGAAAAGACCGCAGTGCTCACTGGCCTCTTCAAACGCTAATGGTGGGGGTACCAGATGTCAGATCCCACCTATCCTGAGGACTGCTGCTGTCCGCCAGGTGGGGTAGTCTGCAAGGCGACTGTCTAAAGCCAAGCAAGTATCATGCACATGCCTTATTTCGTAGAATAGGCCACATGTATGATACTTGCTGGCCATCAGACCTGTGCCTACCAGAGGGAAGTAGCGCCTCTATAAGTTCAGATGTCCGATCAGGTGAATGCAATGAAAAGTCTGGTTGTATAGTAATTCTAGTGCCATAAATTAAGAATTATTTATTAGTTTTCTAATGAGCTCTTCCATGGTTTTGTTTCCAGCGTTGGCAGAACACGAGTACATGAAGGTGAGAAAGCGGGAGAAATTTGGCAACACTAGGATTTGCCACCAAAGTTCCTATTTTCTAATTCTATGATTTTGGGATGACTATGCCAAACTCTAATGACTATACCCAAACTCTAATGACTATGCCAAAATCTAAATTTATCTAAATGTATAAAACAGTAATGGGCTACTTCACCCATTTGACTGTAGTTTGGTACATGGGTGGCAGAGCTACTATTGTCCACGTGCTTCGATCTACACTACATCTAGTACTGTTATCTAGAGACTCAAGTTTCAAAGATGACGTGACCAGATCGGGCCATCTTCTAGTACAATCTCATTATACAGTGTCCAAAAAGTGGACACCAAAAGTGGTGTGCACATACTACACATAGAGTTGGAATAATACCCCCCGCAGCGCCCAATAGTGCCACACAGTGCCAAAACAATAATAATGTCAGTACTAATAAGTCAAACAGCCAATCAGATGTGAATGTCCCCGGAATTTCGCTTTATTTAGGGTTTTTAGAACCCCAAAAATGTGAGGAAGGCATGGAATATAATAAAATTCAAAAAAATGGTCTCAGTGGTCCATCAGTTCAGTAATGACATGCCTGACTACCCCACAAGTCCACTGTAGCCAATCACTTGCTTTAGCAGTCACCTAGGCTTATTTGCTTCGACATTACTGCTGCACCAATCTCTCCGCAATGCAGGCGGCCAGGAGCATCAGGGGTTTGATAAGGTGAATAAGGTTCCTTTTTTTTATTTTATAACATTTCTGGCCTTTCCGACAATTTTTAAGATCCTAGGAAACTCCTTTTTGCAAAAAGCATGATGGAGTTCCCTCTGCGGCCACCAGATGGAGCACCACTACATAAAAGTGATACATGTGATGTGTGCTGAATTTATTCAATGCATATTGGGGCGTTCACATAAGGTGAGCTCATTGTAGGCTTGGAAATTGATAGAATCCATTTTCTGCGGTATTATTTCTGCACATAAAGGGCTTTTTTTTTAAAGGCAAGCACCTCGATGCCTGCAAATGAATTGCGGAGTGAGGGTACGGACACACGGTCAGGTTTCATGATGAATTTTTGGAAGCCAAAGCCAGGAGTGAACTTGAAAAAGAAGAGACGTCACATGGGTCCTTCATACTTTTTCTCCTTTTATGACCCACTCCTGATTTTGGCTTCCAAAACTGCATCAGGAAACCTGACCGTGCGGCCGTACCCTATGAAGTCCATGTGGACAGGGGTCATTTGTGATATTATCCCCATAAAAAAGCAATCTGCTTGTAAAAGGTACTTCTTAGATGCACATTATGGTGTATCTAACCTCGATGACAACTATAGTGGAGTTTAAAGTCAGAAAATTGTCCTAGTGGGAGACAAAAGGCACCAGAAAGGTGCAGCAACAGGAACCAGGATGTTGTGAAAGAAAAATTGGGTAGAATGCTGCTGCTACCTGGTGGTCAAATTAGATAATGTAATGAAAACCTATTTGGATTTTTTACCTTTGTGATCCAAAAAGAAATAAAGGAAATTTAGTAAAAAACTTCTGCTTATTTATTTAAATTTATATTTTTCAGACAAAATGGCACATTGAAACAAAAAAATGTGGCCACTAAGCCTTTTCACCTCTCCGATTCTGGCAAATGGGCTTTACCGTGAGGCAGAATACCTTTACGAAGCTAAGCCCATGCTGTTAGCGGTGGGTGTCAGCTGTAACATACAGCCGACATCCTGCTGCAACGGTTGCTTAACCTTTACACGCCACAGACAGTTGCGACACCTATGTGACATGGACTGGACTCTTACTGACCCCATCAGGCCCGTTCAGAGGCATCACAAATGATCAAGCAACCACATGGTCTTGTCCCTTAGTGGGACCAAAATAAAAAAGTTGAATAAAATGTTTAAAGAGCACCATCAACTCTATTAGGCCTCTTGCACACGGCCGTTGTGCTCCCGTGGCCGTATTACGGGCCGCATATACGACGGTTCCGCAATACACAGGGCACCGGCCATGTGCATTTTGCATCACGGATGCGAACCTATTCACTTCAATGGGTCCGCAAATCCGGAGATGTGGTATGGAAGCACGGAACGTTCCTGATAGCTAGTCAGGACTTGGATTAGGGTTGTTCTAGGAGGTGACCTTCTCCTCTACCCTAGGTTCCAGGCCTAGTCCTTGTCCCCTTTCCACCCACACCTCATCAAAGAAATAAGAAAAAAACTAACTGTACAGATACATTTCATTGATTAACTCAGTGGCTATGCTCAACTTTTAATTGTATGCAATTACCAAAGTATTCAGATCCACGTGCTGCTTTGAAAGCTGTAGAATATTTTTGGTGGAACAACCCCTTTAACTCTGGACCTCTCTGGTGGCTGGGACTGTGGGAGTGCACATAGGCACGAGATTTTTCCTACAGTGTGCACGCACGGCCACCACTGCTGGTTTGCAGGGTGGTCGTAACTATGGAAATGAGCAGTGCATAATGTGATGGGAAAGGAAGCAATATGGACATTCACAATACATTAGTAAGTGCCTTGTAGTAACTTTCTCTACCTCAACCGATTTAAATAGAGGCCTACTTTGTAGCTTCTATTGTCTGTATATGATTTTATGCTAATGTCTATATTATCTGTTGTGTAGTTTTGATTACTATGTCGGGGGATTCTATATCTGTTACCCCATAGGATACTCACCCTGACAGTACAGGTGCCAATGAGTCTGCCATGGAATATACATCCCGTTTGATAATCCAATTAGACTCAAGGCTACAAGTTGAGCCAGTTTGGCGGTGAAGATTCCTGGTGTAACCAAATTAGCAATACGGCTGGCATACTGGGACCAGTGCTACAGGGGGCAGGAATACACACTCCTTTGTGTCATCCGATTAGCACCTGACAGCCAGAAACTGGGTCTTTTAGAAATGCTAAACGAGATGCATCAAGCTGTTTAGGAAATGCAGACATGGCGGCCCCTTCCCAGCATGCCTACAGGATCTTTGAGATTGAGGTACCAAAGAGTGAATGTATTGTAAGCTGAAACTCATCCCTGAATGGACCTACATTTTCATAACTTTAATAATCGCATGTGGTGCAAACACTCCACACATGGCAGCCTACTTTCCCATGTAACGAGGTACTAACCTTCGGCACATCTACATATAGTATAAAATAATCCTTTAATAATCCCATCATGTTAGGCCTCATGCACACGACCGATGTTCTGGTCCGCATCTGCTCCGCAGTTTTTGCGGCTCGGGTGCGGACCTGTTCACTTCAAAGGGGCTGCAAAAGATGCGGACAGCACTCTATTTCTATAGACGCTCATTTAGCTGCCTGCATCTGCTTAACCGGTTCATGCAAGACAGCACTGGGTCTCGGTATCAGACCGCATTCACACTACCAGGTCAGCTGTTGCGCTGCCTGACACTTGGTCTGCACCCTGCCTATAGAGCCGTGTCCTAAGTGAAGATCACCGGCTCAACGCGTTTTAACATGACATGGTCTGCCACGTATCATCAGGAGCAAAGGTCTCTCAATAGAAGTAAGCCTGTAGAGGAAAATTGCCTCACACTTTTGCGTGTCAAGGCTCTGGCGCTATGATGGCCGCACGAGCGCCAAAAGGATATCAGACTGTAGGGGAGGTGTGTGCTAGTACTCCGCGAATCATGGAGAGGCGCGTCATCTGACGTTCGCCCCCTGATCCGCCCAGTACTTTCGTCACTACAAACACCTCCTCATACTTACGCAACATGCGCTAATGTATTGGGGGAACCGAAAGTTGCGGCTATACATATATCATATAAACGCCTCGTTCCGATGTGGGTATAGTGGAGAATTCCAATTGAAGGGCAGGCCCATTGTCTCGGGCATTGGCAGCCTCACTGCAAATATTAGTACGTATGTGGACACTTGTAGTGAGCCTGCCATCGTATGCCCGTGATACCATGGATGTGTTACAGCGGTTGGATGGTATCTATTGTGATGAGGGAGTATGGTTGGCAAGCTTGGACGTCGAAGCCCTGTACACCTCCATACCCCATGAATTGGGATGTGAGGCTGTAGGGACTTTTCTCCAACAGAGGGGTGACCATTGTCAAACATCTTCCTCTTTGACCAACGTATCTACCACCAGCTCAGGGGGGTTGCGATGAGCAGTCCCTGTGCCCCGACGTTCGCAAACCTCTTCCTGGGCTGGTGGGAGAAGGAGGTGGTGTTTACTGACATGATGGAACAATACACATCTTGTATCCAGTTATGGATTAGATATATAAATGATGTGCTGATACTGTGGAATGGCACTAGAACTAGTTTCACGCACTTTGTGGAAACCTTGAACACGAACCAAGTAGGCCTATTTTTTACATCTGAAATGCAAGAGAGCCAGATTACATTTCTGGACCTTACCATTTCAATAGACAGGGACAGGGACAGGAGAATTACCACCAAACTATTCAGAAAACAAACTTCCACCAATAGTCTCCTGCATTGGGAGAGTGGACATCCCCTGGCCCTGAGAAGTGGCATTCCGAAAGGACAGTACCTCAGGGCCAGGAGGAATTGTTCTGAGGTTGGTGAGTTCAAGGCAGCGGCCTCGGATCTGAGATCTAGGTTTAAAAATCGAGGGTACCCACAGCACACTCTGAAAAAGGTATACCATCATGCCATGAGTGCGAATCGGAGTGAATTGCTAGTCCCAAAAAGCAGGACCAATATTGATTCCACCCCTCGTACCCTAGCTACTTTTGATAAGGCCCATCGACAGGTCCGTGAGATTCTGCAGCATCATTGGTCTATCCTTCAGTCTGATCCAGACATAGGATCATCTATATATGATTGTCCATCTGTTACGTATCAACGTGGCTCCAACCTACATGTCCTACGCCTGGGACATGGCTTAAAAATACAGCAAAAGGCAACTTCCCCTGTGGTTCCTGTATTATATGCAAACACATCATGAAAGGAGATTCCTTCACCAGTTTTTCAACTGGGGAGAGATATAATATTCGGTCCTTCATTAGATGTACCTCAGTGGGTTTAGTGTACCTGATTACCTGTAAATGCGGCCTACAGTATGTAGGCAAGACCAAGCGCGAGCTTAGGAGAATAGGTGAACACCTATCAGACATCCGCAATTCACGGGACACAACAGTGTCACGTCATGTACGTGAGGCACATGAAGGTAATCCAGATGTTTTTCGGGTTCAAGGGATCGTTCTGATCAATAGATCCATACGCGGTGGAGATGTTGATACATTGCTACTCCGGAAAGAAGCAATGTGGATTTTAAAGTTACAAACTATCCACCCAAGAGGTCTGAATGAAGCTACCTCATATGCCTGCTTCATTTAATCCAGTGCTTCTCAATTATTTTCTGTCATGCCCCCTCTAGGAAGAAGAAAACATTTTGCGCCCCCCGCGTAAATAGTATCATTTGTCTATAAAATTGTTATAGTACACCTTATTATTGGTATCCTCCTGCGGTGTGCTTTGTACCCCTTCCACTCCTGCATTCCTGCTATTATGCCCTTTTTTATCTAGGTTACCTTCAGGGCTTAGTTTACCTGCAGAGCGTCTTTTTGCACCTTCCCCCTCCTCCTTTTGATCCAGGGTACTGCCTTCTAGTTCGTATACTTTTTCCTCCTCCATCCCCTGGTTACTATTTCTTTTCCCCTTTTCAGTTTTATTATCAGATTTTGTGTTTGTCCTACCTCCTCTCCTTGACCCCTGCTCTTTATTTTCTTTCTGTGCTTCAGCTCTTGTTTTCCCACCTGGTGATGCTGCGGATGTATCTTTGCGACTCTGCTTTGATGACATGCCGGCGTCCTGCTTTTTCTCCTCTGTGAGTGGCACTAGGAACCGGCGTATTGATTCCTGTATGTCTCCACGGGTCCTCTGCATGTGTCACGTGCGTTGGCGGTCACGTGGTCCTCCGCGTCGGGCTGCTACTGGGGCTGCGCTGGGACAATCTCCAGTGATCGCGCCGCGCTGCTCCCTCTCTCCAGCCGTAGAGTTGCTAGGCAACCGACGCCGTGTGGGACGCCGCTTGCGCGCCCCACTATTTGAGAAGCACTGATTTAATCCAACTGCATGACACAACTATGGCTCCTCCCACTGTTGTTTACCAAGTACAGACAGATACTCAGGTGTTTTGATGTTCTTCCCTGTCTGCCTCCCTTGAAGCCCTACCCTCTTCACTGTGACTGGCATGTAGTGGCGGAGAACAGGTATGGTGATTGACAGTGTTGTAGCTCTGGTTTGTGTATCCTTTATATAATGGTTCTAGAACTGAGGTAGATGGATACCGATCTGTCATCTGTTAGGGTTCTCCACTATACCCACATCGGAACGAGGCGCTTATATGATATATGTATAGCCGCAAACTTTCGGTTCCCCCAATACATTAGCGCATGTTGTGTAGGTAGGACTGCTAATGAACGCACCTGTGCCGGGCTCAAATATAAGAACCGTGTCCTGATTCCTTCTCCAGCAGATATTGGCACCAACGTGTCAGCAGGATAAGGACTTAGTCTAGACTACATGTTATGTAGTGGGTATAATAATGTCCTGAACTACATTACCTGAGTCTGGAGCCTGATAGTCACGAAAGTGATGTACAGTTATTTCCCGCTTTAACGAGATATTAATAAACACTTTATTATTTTCTTTTAAATACGTTCTTCAGGCAGTGTGACAATAATATATATAGTGAACGTACCAAGTAGTATCCTTATCATGTGAGATACTCTGTCTTGGTTGTACAGCCTAACAGCAGCAGGGAGGAATGACTTTCAATAGCACTCCTTCTCACACTTGGGGTGAAGCAGTCGGTCAGTGATGGTACTGCCCAATGCTATCACTGTCTCATGCATGGGATAGAAGTTATTCTCCAGCATGGAGATCTGCTTGGATAGTATCCTTCTCTAACCTACCACTTGCACTGGCTCCCCAGGATGGAGCTGGCCTTTCTAACCAGTTTGTCAAGTCTCTTCCTGGTTGAGATGCTGCTGCCCCAGCAGGCCACTTCAAAGAAGATGGTTGATGCCACCACACAGAGTTGAACAAGGCCCTAAGTGCTCTCCGCACTCTAAAAACTCTCAGCCTCCTAAGCAGGTAAACCCTGCTGTGGCCCTTTCTGTACAGTGCGTCCATATTATCTGCCCAGACCTGCTTATTATTGAGGAGTACAGGTACTTAAAAGTGTTGACTATCTCAATGTCCATACCCTGGATGTCCACTGGTTCAGGAGGATGTCTGTGCTTGCGGAAGTCCACAAACATCTCCTTAGTCTTCCCAGCATTGATCCTAATGTGGTTCTGCTGGCACCAATCCCCACATTTCCAGGTCAGTTCTCTGTATTCCACGTCATCCTCGTCTGTGATGAGGCCTACTATTGCTGAGTCTTCAGAGAACTTCTGTAAGAAATAGCTAGATGAGTTGTACCTGAAGTCTGCAGTGTACAGCGTGAAGAGGAAAGGAGCAAGAACTGTACCGCGAGGTGTAGGGTGTCAATGACTGCCTTCTGGACAACTGTCAAGTCTGCAGTCTTTCCCTACTGAACCAGAATGAGGTACCATTTAAAGGCTTAGAAAACCTTTGCAGTTTTTTTTTTTTATTGATTTGCTGATTAGAGCATGGCACCATGAGTCTACAATAAATTCTAATTTTCAGAGATACTGAATTTGGGGTTTTCATTGGCTGTAATCCATAATCAATAAACTAATTTTTTTAATTGAATTACTGAAATAAATTCACTTTTCATTTATATTCTACTTTATTGAGATGCATCTGTATATATCTGGCCACTGATAATATCCGACCGGTTTCCTTTTGAAGCTTCTTCAGAGATATACCATCAGTGACCATATAGCAATTTAAAACTTTTACTAAACCGCTCCTTCCATCTTTACACAGAGAGTATTACATTAAGGGCTCATGTACACAAACGTTCTTTTTTTCAGCATCTGATCCGCATTTTTGCAGATCGGATGCGTACCCATTCACTTCAAAGGGGCCGCAAAAGATGCAGACAGCACACCGTGTGCTGCCTGCATCTGTATGTCCGTTCCGTGGCCACACCAAAAAACAGAACGTCCTATTCTTGTCCGTATTTTGGGGAAGGCTTGCGTTCCAGTTTGAAAGGCAGGTGTTCCTACACATTGCAGAACATGCATATGCTTGGAGCGCACATCATGACGGACTATGGTACATCCATGTGATTTGCTTAGGAGAATTATCCTGATATGTAGCAAAAAGAGTGTCTTAGTGTGTACATGCAGAGCAGTTCGGAGCTCATGTCATGACGGACTACGTCATATCTATGTGATTGGCACAGCAAGATGATCTGTTGACATACTCTTCCGGCCCATATGGCAAGGACGCTTTAGCAGCTTTATGAGAGGGGGTTCTCACATATATATTTTTTTTAAACTCGCTTTATTGAAGAATAGCAAGCAAAGTGTGATATAAAGCAGTCAGAAAATTATGCAATGTCATACATAACCCTTAAGACATATCAGAATTCTACAGCAACGTGTCCAATGAGAGCAAAGATACATAAAAAATACAGTATATTAATAAGGCATCAATATCAACAATTCCAAAGTATGTGGTGATTCCCTAAGTGAATATGTTCCTGTATCCTGAAGTGAGCGGTAGGAAGATGAATAAGGCTACTAAGCAATAGAGTGTAAGTGGGCCGTCATAACAGTCAGCGGAGAGGCACACCACGGTCCCCATATCTTTTGGAATTTTTGAGGACATCCCCTGCGGGAATAAATAATCTTCTCCAAGGGAATAATGTTGTTGACTAAGGTCTTCCATTGGCCAACTGTGGGGGGCCTGTCCGACATCCATCTGAGAGCAATCGCCTTTCTGGCAAGGAAAAGAGCTTCCCTAATAAAGGTGAGTGTATAGTGTGAGCGTGAGTCGTCCTCAAGTATCCCCAGGAGACAAGCCTTGGGGCATACCTCTAGGGTAACCGGGATCATGGTAGATAAAACATCCACCACTGCTCTCCAGAATGGTCGAATGTGGCTGCAGTCCCATATGAGGTGCCAGAAATGCGCATTCAGTTGCGCACACCTGTGACATCCCGTATGGGGCCTCCTGCCCATTTTAAAAAGTCTGGTCGGGGTGAGGTAACATATATGTAAAATAAAGAGTTGTGTCAGCCTATTAGTGAGAGACGGTGATACAGCTACCGGGGCCTCTAGGGCCTCGCTCCACTCCTCAGCTGATAAAGTGGGCATGTTACCTCTCCACTTACTCTCCGTTCTCACATATTTTTAATTGTCTAATAGTCAGTGTGGTATAAATAAAATAAGGGCCAGTGAAGGGATTATTCCCTGAGAAGCAAAATGGTGTAATTTGGGTTCAATCTTACTGGTATAAAAATGGTATTATTGCTATAAAAAGCTTTTGGTATAATGCAACATGACTTAAAGGGAACCTGTCACCAATTTTATGGTGTCCTAACTAAGGGCAACATAAATAAGTGACTGATTCTCTTAGCAAAATGCTGGGTCACTTTCTTTAATTGACCCAGTGAATCTGCCAACATCTTGTATTGAAAAGCTCCAGCTGATAATGATGAGTCCTGAATATTCATGAGCTCCTGACTCTCCCCGCCCACCTGCTGCTGATTGACAGTTTGTTTCCATATGAATCAGCAGCAGCTAGGCAGGGGAGTGGCTATAGCTCTGAATTAAATATACGCTGGACTCAATGACATCACGCTGGACTCAAATCAGCTCATTAGCATGCGGCATCTTTGTGTGTATATTATGAGGTAACCATCTGTCACACCAGTAAGTGAATACATCTAAGGCACTTTTTAGTAGTTAATGATTGTATATAATTAGTTAGATTATAATCAAATATCCACATGACAGGTTCCCTTTAAGGATAAACAAGCCTGTTGAGATCCTGTTTGGTTCAGGTTTGCCAAAATTTTCTAAACGTTCAGTTCAGACCAAACCAAAGTGGCTCCAATTGCCCTAAAAATTGGTATATAACATCTTCCAGTCTCCTAGGACTCAGAATTGAGTTATTTCTTTTTGTTACATTTTAATTATTTTTTCTATTTCCCTCCCCCCTCCCCAAGCTCTTGAACGCAATGACGGCAATAGTACCGGTAAATGATGTCTAAATGCCACTGACATACATAGCTATGGGTAAGGGCAGGTTTGACAGCGTTAACAAACCGTGTTTAAAAATACATCATGCCATCCAGTGGCGTAGCTATAAATGACTGGGCCCCACAGAATTTTTTTTAATGGGGCCCCCCTCCCCCAGTAATTTTTTCGCAACCCCTTCCTTTCATGCTGCCCCCATTCTTGTGGCTAGTAAAGATCTCTCTCTCAGACCAGGGCCGGCAGCTGTTCCATCCATTTTATACATTGTCTATACACTGTATATAATTTCATTTTGTAATACTGTTGAGGGGGCCCTGACCAAATCCTTTAGTCCTCCTCCTCCTGGATGGGCCTCTTCTGGGTCAGGGCCCCAAAGCAGCCTCTTCCCCTGCTTCCCCTATAGTTACGCCCCTGGTTCCATCACATGTGTTATGCTTTTTCATATTTGCAAAGCTTCTAAAATGTGTCCCTTATCAGGGGCAGATGGTGTTAAAACACACATGGTGTTATGGGATTTAAAAAAAAGTGTCTTGGGAACCAAGCATCCAAAAATTTTGCCTTGACAGGGTCAGAATGCCTGCCCATACGACACGCACAAGTGTCAATTGTCAGAAGAAAAATTGGCTCGTGAACGAGCGTATAAAAAATTTCTCTTTTACCATTAGCATAAGCAGCATAGCATGGAACATACAAGCCAAGAAGTTGTCTGTCTATGAATAGTATTAGTAATAGTGTCAGTAGTAGCATTAGTATTCCTGTATTCCTGACATTTTTGGGCCTAAATGTACACAATCACACAAAGTATGGAATGGTTTGCAAATCTGATTTAAAGGAACTTAAACACAGGGAGGTGCAATACGATGCCCTTCTCTTTCCACAAACACACTGCGACATTGCTATTGACTTTGGAAATACTTCACCGCTCACAGATTTGTGCCTAATGTCTTTTACTCATTAAAGTATGCAGTTTCAGAAAAAAAATATATCCAATGTAAAACACAAGTTTACAAACTACTATGCAATTATTTCTCCCCACCCTCCCCCACCACACCAACACTTGAAGTGTCTGGAGATGAACCAACACAGATTTCAGCATACTCTTTTACGTTACCACTATGCAGATTCGGAATAAAGCTTTAGCTAGTTTAAAACACAAGTTGTCAACCTACTATGCAATTATTCCCCCCCATCAGTACACAAACACTAGAACTATCTGGAGATGCATCCACAAGGATTTGATGTAAACCATCCGCTACCCTTTGTATTGTAGAAACACAATACAAGATCCACCGACATGGAATTACACCTAATATTTAACGTTATCAGTCACTGATATTTTTGTCCACATTTTGTAAGACACATAGTGCTGATTTTCCAAACTTCAACACAAAAAATATTAAATTTGAACATGGATTTATGCCTAATATTTCACGTTATCACTCACAGAAATTATCATCCGCTACCTTGCTTATTGTAAGACGAGTACGTGCTATTTTTCCAAACTTCAACAAAAAAATTACATTTTAAATGTGTGGAGAGGAAACAACAAGAATTTTTGCCTAGAACTGTATGTGAAGTCACCACTCACTGATATTATCCTACTTTGCGTATTGTAAGACATGTATAATGCTGTATTTCAAAACTTTAACAAACAAAAAAAAAAATAATATGTGGAGATGACTTTACAAGGATTTCAGCCTAGTATGCCACTCACTGATGTTACTGTCTGCTACCCTGTGTATTGTAACACTGTATGCTGTTTTTCCAAATTTCAACCCAAAAATTTTAAATTTGAACTGTGTGAAGATGAAACACAGATTTTGGCCTAGTATGTCACATTACTACTCAGAAATACAACCCCCCACTAGCCTGCATATAGTAAGACATGTGTATGCTGTTTTTCAAAAGTGTAACAAAATAATAATAATTTGAACTTTGTGGAGATGTCCACACTCAAATTTTAGCCTAGTATGTCACATTACCACTCACTGATGTTAACTGTCTGCTACCCAGCATATTATAAGACATGCATATCCTGTTTTTCCAAAATTCAACCAAAAAAAATAAAAATTTGAACTGTGTGGAGATGAAACAACACAGATTTTTGCCTAGTATGTCAAGTTATCACTCACTGATGTTATCCTCCGCCACCCTGCGTATTGTAAGACATGTATATGCTGTTTTTCAAAACTTCAACCAAACATTTTGTTCATTTGGAGAATTAAGTTTTGTACAGCTCATAACAAAACGGATTTGTTACGAATCAATTTGCTCATCCTTACAACAGATATTAAACTAACTGACCTATAGTTTGCGGGCTAAGTTTTTGACCCAATTTTTAATAATAGAGTAAATATCAAAAATATACAGTAAATATCAATACATGTCTCTATTAGATTACTCTTAGGATGAGGGGGTGTATGCCATCTGGACCTGGTGATTTGTCTGTTCTAAACTTTTTAAGATGCTGCTGCACTTTTTCCTGGGTCAGACATACAACATTTAATGAGAAGTTTACTTTGACACTCTGCAATGCATCTTGCATTACATTTTCCCTCAGTGAACACAGTGGCAAAACAAATGATTTAATAAATTATCATTTTCCACATCATCTTCTACAACTCCCCCCTCATCACTGTTTAAAGGGCCCACACTTTCAGGTTTAACTTTTTTGCCATTTATGCATTCGGAGAAAATTTTAGGGTTAGTATTACTCTCTTTGGCAATGAGCATCTGTCTCCAGCTTAGCTGTCCTTAACTGTCTTTTGCGTATTCTATTTTTTTATTATAGTTATTTAGTGCATCTTCGCTACCTTCCTGTTTTAGTAATTTAAATGCTTTTGTTTTGTTATTTATTGCTCCCTCTACGTTTCTTTTTATCTACATTTTTTTGCTACTCAACTCACAGTGAAAATGTAGAATGCTTTTAAAAATATCACATTTTGTGTCTTCATTAGTGAGGCTCATGGCCTCTCCAAGCTTATCAAATTTCACATTCTTAAGTTTAGTGACAGGACAGCTTGCAGGCAGGGTTTTCGTGGATGCAGTAAAAGGCTATAGCACAGACAGGGCAGACAGAAGAGAACATAAACATGGACTTGAACTGAACGCTCAACTGTCAGGTCAGGAAAACAGGCAGGGTGGGTATATAGCAGGATGGAAATTGAGGCTGGATAGCACAGGGAAACTGAAAAAGAATTACTGAAGCACTAAGAGCCACATTTATTAAGACTGGCGTTTTAGACGTCAGGATTAATAACCCCTATATCTGGCGGTGGATCTGCCGGAGTAATGTAGAGGTGCAGGATTCTTCATAACTTGGGTGGATCCCCCGCTACTTCTAAATGTAAGACAGCTCCCTTGCTGTGCTACATTTAGACCTTTTTCTACGCGTGGAACAGGTGCCTGCCCATGCCACGCCCACATTTTTGAGACATGGCAAGAGCAGGGATAAGTCGCATGCAGATTGCCTCCTCAGACTTTCCTACTTCCAGTTCACCAATTTTATTGGTCAGGTTTTGGCATTAGTAGACCTATAATACATACAAGTTTTTGGACATTTTTTACCCTACATCTTTCCTTCTAAAACGTCCTAGTCCCTCCCTCCATTTTATGCCCAGTCCCATACTTAGCCACAGGTCACTATCTTCCCCTCCTATAATGTAATTACGTCCCCACAGTCCCTAGTTTTACCCCTTAAGGACCCTGCCATTTTTCATCTTAAGGACCAGGCCATTTTTAGCAAATCTGACATGTGTCACTTTATGTAGTAATAACTTGAAAACTCTTTTACATATCCAAGCCATTCTGAGTCACATTTTCTCATCACATATTGTACTTCAAGACAGTGGTAAAATGGAGTCCAAATTATTATTTTTTATTTATAAACAAATAAAATGTAATTAAAAAAAAATAGCAAAATTCAAAATTTCTATTTGTTTACTTTTATAATAAATAGTAATACCTTCAAAAATAGTTATTACTTTACATTCCCCATATGTCTACTTCATGTTTGGATCATTTTGAAAAATGACATTTTATTTTTTAGGGACGTTAGAAGGCTTAGAAGTTTAGAAGCAAATCTTAAAATTTTAAAGAACATTTCTAAACCCCCATTTTTTTCAGGACCAGTTCAGTTATGAAGTCACTTTCTGGGGCTTACATATTAGAAACCACGCATAAATCACCCCATTTTAGAAACTACACCCCTTAAGCTATTCAAAACTGATTTTACAAACTTTGTTAACTCTTTAGGTGCCCCACGAGAATTAAATGAAAATGGGAATGAAATTTCAAAATGTCACTTTTTTTTTGCAGATTTTAAATTTTAATCTACTTTTTCTGCAACACATCAAGGGTAAACAGCCAAACAAAGCTCAAAATATATTACCCTGAAACTGGAGTTTATAGAAACACCTGATGTGTGCTCAAAAAGTAATGTATGGCCACACAGCAGGCTTCAGAGTGGAAGGAGCACCATATGGCTTTTGGAGAGCGGATTTAGCTGAAATGGTAATTGGGAGCTATGTCGCATATGAAGACACCCAGAGGTGGCCCTAGAGTGGAAAACCCGAAAAAGTGACCCCATTCCGGAAACTACACCCCTTATTGAATAATTCAAAGTGTGTAGTGAGCACCTAGACCCATCAGGAGTTTCACAGAATTAGGAAACACTTGGCTGTGAAAATAAAAAATGACAATGTTTTCATGAAAAAGTTGCTTTATACCCACATTTTTCATTTTCACAAGGGGTAACAGGACAAAATGCACCCCACATTTTGTTCCCCATTTCCCCCCGAATATGCCAACACCCCATATGTGCTCCAAAAATGATGTATGGGTGCATGGCAGGGCTCTAGATACAAACAGCTAAATATGGATTTTGCTGACCTGAATTGGCAGACATGGATTTTAGCTGCCATGTCACATTAAATAAATTCCTGAGGTCCCCAGAAATGAAAACCCCCAAGAAGTGACACCATTTCGGAAAGAGCACCCCCGTACGAACATTTTAAGTGGTGGAAAAGGTACTTTTTAGCAAACAGGTGTCTCACAGAAGGCAGAATTACTTGAGAGAAGCATTTCAAAGCACACATTTGTAAAAATGAAAAATTACTAGCAGACCACAATTTTTCACTTTCACAAGGGGTTGAAGGAGAAAATGCACCCCAGTATATGTTCCCCATTTTGCAAACACCCCATATGTGCCCGTAGCCTGCTGTATTGGCTCACAGCAGGCCTCTAGAGGCAAAGTGCAAAATATGTTTTTTGCAGGCCTAAAATGGCAGACATGGATTTTAGCTGCCATGTCGCATTTAAAAAATTTCCTGAGGTCCCTAGAAATGAAAAACCCCAAGAAGTGACCCCATTTAGAAAAGAGCACCCCCGTACAAACATTTTAATGGGTGAAAAGAGCACTTTTGACCTAACAGTTGTCTCACAGATAAGAATATGTAGTGGTTGTTGGAAAGTGGATATGCAAGCGAGGTGGACTAAATCAGATATAAAGTGGAAATATTACAGGGAGCGTAAAGGATGACATTACATTAATATTCCATGGAAGAGTGGTAGATTCTGAAGCACTCCTGCATGCACAGGCCAGGTTTTTCAGGGCAGGTTTCGCAGTGGTAAATGGTCTTTCCTTATCCCTCATTTGTGACACAGCCTGCATCTTTTTTGGGTCCTTCCCCTCCTTGCTGTTTGGAGGACTTGACCTGGAAAATCTTGCCCTGGTACGACACGGGCACCATGACTTCCAGAAGTACTGGGACCCTCCCCGGCCTGGATTTGATAAATTAGGGCCTTGATAATCAACTCTTGGAACTGAAGGAGAGTTCCTCTGTGGCCTGAAGATTGAAATAGGATGTACGCATTGCACATTGCCATCTGTACAATGGGTCAGATTTATCATTAGCTCAAGTCAGAATAATGGAGTGAAAAAGTCGCAAAAAATGCGCAAATGCTATAACTGCACACAAATTTGCACAAAATCTGCTCTGCACTATACTCGCCAGTTTTCTGAAAGTGGGCGTGTTTTCTTATGTAAATTAATCTCTAGACAGATTTACAATTGGGACTATTTAAAAAGTTGCAAAAAAGTCACAAAAGGTTGTGCAATTTCACTCCAGTGAGGACCATGCTTATCTTATGAGACTTTTTAATATAACATGCGACGTTTTTGTAAGGATGTGCGACTTTTGTCAAGCTGCTTACTGACGGATAAACTGCTACCGTCAAACCACATTTATTACAGTCTTAAAGGGCCGATCATAAATCTGACTTGGCTAAAACTGACTTTAGCCATATGTGAAAGTGGAGCGAGCTTTCAGAGTAATGATAAATCTGGCCCAATGTGTACGGCCAGCTTTTTGTACCACACTTTTGTTTTTCGTGTGGCACTGTAGGCCTTCATAAGTTGATCTGCAAGATCCACCCCTCCCATGTGCCTGTTGTAATCAAGGATGCAGTCTGGTTTGGGGACGGTGGTAGTGGTGCCTCGTACAGCGGCAGGGGAGCTGGCTCTAGTGTGAATGGTGGTCAGTACAAGGACGTCCCTCTTGTCCTTGTACTTAACCACCTGCATATTCTCTTTGCCGAGAGCCCTACTTTCGCCCATTCTCAGTGGTTGCCCTACCAGAGATCTAGGGAGGCCTCTCTGATTTTTGTGTACTGTGCCGCAATTCACAGTACCTCTGGCAGTTAGGGACATGAATAGGGGTAGGCTGGTATAATAGTTATCCACATAGAGGTGGTAACCCTTGTCCAGCAGTGGGTGCAGTAATTCCCAATCTTCCCACTAACTCCTAGGATGGGGAGGGGGTATTCTGGGGGTTCTTTACTGGAATCTTTCCCTTCATAAACGCGGAACTTGTGGGTGTACTTGGAGCTACTCTCACAGAGTTTGTATATTTTTATGCCATACCTTGCCCGTTTGCTAGGCAGGTACTGGCGGAATTTGATCCTCCCTTTGAACAATAATAGGGACTCATCTACAGGGACATTTTTCTCTGGGTTGTACACCTCAGCAAACTTGTTGCTGAAGTGGTCAATGACGGGCCTAACCTTGAACAGTTGGTCAAATGTTGGGTCGTTTTGGGGTGGGCACTGTTATTTTTGATTGTATGTAGTGTAGGAATTTTTGGATTGATTCAAATTGCTTCCGGGTCACGGTCTGACTGTAAATTGGATTCTGGTAGGAAATGTCCGAACTCCAATATTGTCTAACATTTGGCTTCTTTACTACGCCCATATGCAGCACGAGTCCCCAAAACGTCATCATCTCTGCTGCGGCTACTGGGGTCTATCCTAGGGGTCTAGCGTATGGCGAACTAGGGTTCTGAGCAATGAATTGTTGGGTGTACAAATTGGTTTGGGGCACCATTAGATTTACAAAATCTTCAGAGAAGAAGATTTTGAAGAAATCTAGCTCAGTGAAGTCCGCACTGTCTATCAGAATTCCTGAGTTGCCCACAAACTTAGGAATTTGGGGCTGATATTGTCAGGGGGTGGCGTCCATGTGGGGTCACTCTGGGGGGGCTGCCTCCGCTGCTACCCTGGGGCGCCTTCTAGAGGGTCCCTTATCATCGGATGATGATGATGAGGGGGTAGAAGAATAGAGGAAAGTGGCATCCTTTCTCCCTCACTGCCAGACTCGGTATCGGAGGCAAGCATGGCGTATGCCTCTTCAGCTGAGTATAGTCGTTGGGATGGACGGGCCATTTTTATTTTATTGGGGTGTGACGTGTGAAACGTGTAAACCTTTTTTTAGTGTGTGGTGTGTATGTAGTGTTTTCACACGTGAAGGGGCTTGTAGAAAATTTTAAATTAAATTTAGAAGAAAAGTTGTAATAAAAAAGAAAAGTTTCTTGCAAAAAAAAAAAGTCTTCTGCACAGAAAATAAGCATTTTCTGTCTCCTATAAGCACCCAGCGAAGTGCCGATGGATTCCAATGAAGGCCCAGGCCTGACTACTGTATATCCGGAACACTGACAGCATAATACACTGTACTGCATAAACAATAGTGTCGACCGTGCCAGAATTGCTGCTGTTTGCTTACTCTCCATCAAAAAACTAAATAAAAAGTGATTAAAAAGTGCTATGAATAACAAAATGATACCAATCAAAACTATACGGCCTCTTTCACACGAGCGTGACGGATTAGGTCCGGATGCGTTCAGGGAAACTCGCACCATTTTGCAAGCAAGTTCAGTCAGTTATGTCTGCGATTGTGTTCAGTTATTTCCGCATGAGTGCAATGCGTTTTTCACGCACGTGATAAAAAACTGAAGGTTTACAAACATCTCCTACCAACCATCAGTGAAAAACGCATTGCATTCACACTTGTTTGCGGATGCAATGCGTTTTTCACTAAAGCCCCATTTGATTCTTTGGGGCTAGGGCTGCGTGAAAAACGCAGAATATAGAACATGCTGCGATTCTCACGAAACGCAGAACTGATGGGTGAAAAAAACAATGCTCGTGTACTCAGACACATTGAAATGAATGGGTCAGGATTCAGTGCGGATGCTATGCGGGTGCCTAAGTCATCCTTCAAAAAGCAAGCCTTCATATAGCCTTATAGGTCTCGGGATGCAGTTTTCTTTTTTTGTGCAAAAGTAGCAAAAGATAATAAAGTTCGGGTTATCGAAGAATCGCGTTATGGATTCCGCTACCATGGACCATAACGGAATTTAGAATCCATAAAGCGATTCTTCGATAACCCGAACTTTAGGCGCCGAACTTAAAACACAAGTTCACTCAACACTATCCACACCGCAAATGTCCTATATTTTTGTGGTGTGGAGGCACGGACTAAGGATAGGTCATTAGTATTAAAATCTCGGAAAATCCTGGCTGCTCTAAGAACCAGAACCGTTAAAGCTTACTCATAGAACAGGAGCGTCGTCAGCAACGACAAAATACGGCGGGTGGCCATTAGAGTCAATTTAGACAGTGGGTCTTTTTGCACGCAAACCTGAGGCGTAATTGCCTCGTCATACGTGTCCTGTGTTTGGGGACATTCCCTACCCACGCTGTATCTATGGTGGCAATAGATGGTTTCTCTGAGGGGTACGCTAAACTATTTGAGAATCAGTTTTTACACCTGACAAGTATCTGTGAGGGAAAAAATACCACAAAAATGGTTTCCGCAACGTTTCACACCTCATTCGTTTGCACAAAAGGCGTAAACGCTTCGTAAAAATTTTGAATTCATTGAAAATTTGTGTAAACTTCGAACAATCCCATAACTTTCATGGAGCCACTGATAAATTATCTCCACCATGAAGGTCGGCTTCGCCCTCTGCCTTTTGAATTTCGCCTTACTAAGCAGCGTCTGCCTCTCAGCTCCTTGACCTAAAATAGGGCGCGAAAGCATCGAAAACACAAAGACGCGACGCATGGGTCAAACGACAGCGGTTGATCCGCCCGACGGACGTACGCCGCAGCCAATCGCAATTAACTGCGCTCATGCTTCCAGCCAATGGGCGTCGTCGACAGGCGGAATCCCGCGCTTCTTTTTCGAATGACACCCGCCTGGACCAATGACGAGGCAGACGTCTCCTTCGCCGTCCAATGGGCTGTGAAGATGGGCGTTGCCTAGCTGAGGGGATGCCTGCACCGTGTAATGGAGTCTCAGTTGGTGAGCGGCCATTGAGAGGGAAGGGAGCCCTGCTGAGAGGGGTCAGGGGGGCCTGGAACTGAGCTCCGTCTGCCGCTTTACCGATTGTTTTTTTATCACGGTTTCCGTTTTTCGTCGGTTGTGAGCTGACTTTCCCGCTTGTAAACTTGTTTTATTTTTCGACGTGACCCTTCGCTGAAGGTTGGCCCGGGGAAATGGAGATGAAGAAGCGCATCACCCTGGAGTTGAGGAACAGAACCCCGGCTAAGGTGAGCACACCTGAGGGCTCCGCCCGCCCTCGGCCCCGGCTCCTTATAGGGCAGCTTTAGCTTATGTCTTTTTTTTACTATTTTAATTTTTTTAAGTCCGGGGTTTCCCTCCCCGGTTGTCAGGGCTGTCCACCTGTCTGCTCGGGCTAAAGTTTTTATGTGGTGGTGATGGAGGGAGCGGAGAGGCTGCGGCACCACCTCAGGGCCCCGGATATTGGGGTGAAATGTTCCAAGTGTGGCCCCTGGACCAACACTGCGTTATTCAACATCTACTCTAAACCTTGTGTGAATATGCGCTTATTTATCTATTTCTATGGAATTGTCTTGCGCCCTCGTGCAACCTGCGCCGATCAGCAACTTTATATCTCATCAAGTACTTTCACGCCCCCATACAAGTCCAAGTGTGGTTCTCAGGAGGTCTTTGGGGCCACCATACCTCCACATGTGGCCCTAATTATGGGCAGTAGTAACACGTGTGCCTAATGATGTGACTCGGCTCCCTCTGTTTATCCTGGCATGTGGTGCTGGTGCCCCCCTCCTCCCCTGCATGTTCGGCCATGATGGAGGAGCCATGTAGAGGAAGATGCCATGGCTGTACCTTTAGGGTTGACCTTGGCCTTCCCCCAAGGCCTGTACGGACCCTGTATGACTGTGTGCAGCCTGTATGTGCCTGGACTGTACGGACCCTGTATATGACTGTGTGCAGCCTGTATGTGCCTGGACTGTACGGACCCTGTATATGACTGTGTGCAGCCTGTATGTGCCTGGACTGTACTGGCCCTGCATATGACTGTGTGCGCGGCCTGTATGTGCCTGGACTGTACGGACCCTGTATGACTGTGTGTGCAGCCTGTATGTGCCCGGACTGTACGGACCCTGTATATGACTGTGTGCAGCCTGTATGTGCCTGGACTGTACGGACCCTGTGTATGACTGTATGTGCCTGGACTGTACGGACCCTGTGTATGACTGTGTGCAGCCTGTATGTGCCTGGACTGTACGGACCCTGTGTGTGCAGCCTGTATGTGCCTGGACTGTACGGACCCTGTGTGTGTGCAGCCTGTATGTGCCTGGACTGTACGGACCCTGTGTATGACTGTGTGCAGCCTGTATGTGCCCGGACTGTACGGACCCTGTGTATGACTGTGTGCAGCCTGTATGTGTACGGACCCTGTGTATGACTGTGTGCAGCCTGTATGTGCCCGGACTGTACGGACCCTGTGTGTGCAGCCTGTATGTGCCCGGACTGTACGGACCCTGTGTGTGCAGCCTGTATGTGCCCGGACTGTACGGACCCTGTGTATGACTGTGTGCAGCCTGTATGTGCCCGGACCCTGTGTATGACTGTGTGCAGCCTGTATGTGCCCGGACCCTGTGTATGACTGTGTGCAGCCTGTATGTGCCCGGACCCTGTGTATGACTGTGTGCAGCCTGTATGTGCCCGGACCCTGTGTATGACTGTGTGTGCAGCCTGTATGTGCCCGGACTGTACGGACCCTGTATATGACTGTGTGCGCGGCCTGTATGTGCCTGGACTGTACGGACCCTGTATGACTGTGTGCGCGGCCTGTATGTGCCTGGACTGTACGGACCCTGTATAACTGTGTGTGCAGCCTGTATGTGCCCGGACTGTACGGACCCTGTATATGACTGTGTGCAGCCTGTATGTGCCTGGACTGTACGGACCCTGTGTATGACTGTATGTGCCTGGACTGTACGGACCCTGTGTATGACTGTGTGCAGCCTGTATGTGCCTGGACTGTACGGACCCTGTGTGTGCAGCCTGTATGTGCCTGGACTGTACGGACCCTGTGTGTGCAGCCTGTATGTGCCTGGACTGTACGGACCCTGTGTATGACTGTGTGCAGCCTGTATGTGCCCGGACTGTACGGACCCTGTGTATGACTGTGTGCAGCCTGTATGTGTACGGACCCTGTGTATGACTGTGTGCAGCCTGTATGTGCCCGGACTGTACGGACCCTGTGTGTGCAGCCTGTATGTGCCCGGACTGTACGGACCCTGTGTGTGCAGCCTGTATGTGCCCGGACTGTACGGACCCTGTGTATGACTGTGTGCAGCCTGTATGTGCCCGGACCCTGTGTATGACTGTGTGCAGCCTGTATGTGCCCGGACCCTGTGTATGACTGTGTGCAGCCTGTATGTGCCCGGACCCTGTGTATGACTGTGTGCAGCCTGTATGTGCCCGGACCCTGTGTATGACTGTGTGTGCAGCCTGTATGTGCCCGGACTGTACGGACCCTGTGTATGACTGTGTGCGCAGCCTGTATGTGCCCGGACTGTACGGACCCTGTGTATGACTGTGTGTGCTGCCTGTATGTGCCTGGACTGTACGGACCCTGTATGACTGTGTGTGCAGCCTGTATGTGCCTGGACTGTACTGTATATGACTGTGTGCGGCCTGTATGTATGTGCCTGGACTGTACTGACCCTGTATATGACTGTGCAGCCTGTATGTGCCTGGACTGTACTGACCCTGTATATGACTGTGCGGCCTGTATGTGCCTGGACTGTACGGACCCTGTATATGACTGTGTGCGGCCTGTATGTGCCTGGACTGTACGGACCCTGTATATGACTGTGTGCGGCCTGTATGTGCCTGGACTGTACGGACCCTGTATATGACTGTGTGCGGCCTGTATGTGCCTGGACTGTACGGACCCTGTATATGACTGTGCGGCCTGTATGTATGTGCCCGGACCCTGCAGATGACTGTATGTGCCCGGACTGTACGGACCCTGCAGATGACTGTGTGCGGCCTGTATGTATGTGCCCGGACTGTACGGACCCTGCAGATGACTGTGTGCGGCCTGTATGTATGTGCCCGGACTGTACGGACCCTGTATATGACTGTGTGCGGCCTGTATGTGCCTGGACTGTACGGACCCTGTAGATGACTGTGTGCGGCCTGTATGTATGTGCCAGGACTGTACGGACCCTGTAGATGACTGTGTGCGGCCTGTATGTATGTGCCCGGACTGTACGGACCCTGCAGATGACTGTGTGCGGCCTGTATGTATGTGCCCGGACTGTACGGACCCTGTAGATGACTGTGTGCGGCCTGTATGTATGTGCCCGGACTGTACGGACCCTGCAGATGACTGTGTGCGGCCTGTATGTATGTGCCCGGACTGTACGGACCCTGTAGATGACTGTGTGCGGCCTGTATGTATGTGCCCGGACTGTACGGACCCTGCAGATGACTGTGTGCGGCCTGTATGTATGTGCCCGGACTGTACGGACCCTGTAGATGACTGTGTGCGGCCTGTATGTATGTGCCCGGACTGTACGGACCCTGCAGATGACTGTGTGCGGCCTGTATGTATGTGCCCGGACTGTACGGACCCTGTAGATGACTGTGTGCGGCCTGTATGTATGTGCCCGGACTGTACGGACCCTGCATATGACTGTGTGCGGCCTGTATGTATGTGCCCGGACTGTACGGACCCTGCAGATGACTGTGTGCGGCCTGTATGTATGTGCCCGGACTGTACGGACCCTGTAGATGACTGTGTGCGGCCTGTATGTATGTGCCCGGACTGTACGGACCCTGCAGATGACTGTGTGCGGCCTGTATGTATGTGCCCGGACTGTACGGACCCTGTAGATGACTGTGTGCGGCCTGTATGTATGTGCCCGGACTGTACGGACCCTGCAGATGACTGTGTGCGGCCTGTATGTATGTGCCCGGACTGTACGGACCCTGCAGATGACTGTGTGCGGCCTGTATTTTATATCTTAAAAGGGTTTTCTGAGTGTTTTAATAGGTTATCATCAGTATTTTATCGTTGAGGTCTGGTTTCCACTCACCCCTGGCAAAAAAAGGGCTGTATTGCTGCTCAACCCCATGCACTTGGAACAGGATTGAGTTGCGCCTAAGCCATGTGACTGATGGACGTGACGGCAGTGGCAGGTTTTTTCTTTCTGCGGATTGGAAGTGAACCCATTCATTTCAATGGGTCCCCGCAAAAAAAATGCAGACAGCACAGTGTGCTATCAGCATCCGTATGTCCCATAACCCCGCAAAAAAATTATAATGTCCTTTTTGTCCGTTTTACGGACAAGGATAAGCTTTGTTACAATTGATATACAATGCTATACAAATCGCCGCGTTTTTTTATTTTTCCGGATTGCAAAACAGTCGTGTAAATGTTTAAAGAGGACCTGGCATGTCTGTTTTTGTAACTACTAGCGTCTGGAACATCTATTCGTATGACTGTACAGTGTTCTATTATTCCTACTAGAAGCTTCTAAATGAGCCGCCAGTAGACTGCGGTAGCTGGGCCGTACCTGTTCCCGCTGCGCAGTGTAAGGCCCCCTGAACACGGCTCGCAAAGTGCTGGTACCGCCCTATAACATCCGCCCTTTTTTTTTTTTTTTTGCAGGATCTTTTACTTTAATGGGTCCATGGTCCAGATTTTGCGGCTAAGTATAGGACATGTTCATCCATATAGACCAGGGATGCTCAACCTGCGGCCCTCCAGCTGTTGCAAAACTACAACTCCCATCATGCACTAATATGTAGTCCTCAAAATGTAGACCGCAGGCCTATTGAAGCCAGTGGGTCCGCAAAATCCATGTTTTGCAGATCCACGGTTTGCTGACCGGGCATGAGGCCTGTACAGGGACAAGCCACCTACTGGCAGCTAATTCATAAACTTCTAGTGGGAATTATAGAGTGGCAATAGTCATAAGAATAGATGCTCCAGAATTGTTACTAGGGGGATGGAAGTCGTTAATAAAAACAGACATGTCAGGAGAGCTGTAACGTGGTGGGGGGAGTAAGCGGGTCTGCCCTCGTCACGTGGGGTGTAGCCTTTGGTGGACTGAATCTTAAAGGGGCAGTCTGACTCCCACAGCACAGACGTGCTCAGCCTAAAGAAACAAAGCCACCGGCACTCCAAGGGTCACATCCCCATTGCTTCCAGTACCCTGTGGACCTGAAGTGTCAACGTACTGGCATCAGCGGTGACATACTGCTTGGGGACACTTGTCTGCTGACAACGGATGGGGCGGCGGTCAATAAGGAACTGCATTGCTTCAAAACAATCTGTGGGCTCTTTAAAAGGGTTTCCTGATGTTTTTGGATAGGTCACATCAGTATCTGATCGGTGGGGGTCCTACGCCCGGGACCTTCTCAGCTTTCCCTAGGCCAGTGGTGATACCAGCCCCTTTTGAAGTGAATGAGACTGAGTGCGATATCAAGCAACGCTGTGCTCGGCGAGCAAACCTCATCAATCGGCCATGACCCTGTGTGATTTTTCCGCCACACTCAGAATGGTGGAATGGGGCTTAGTGAAAATGGCGTTCATGTTTTCTCCAGAGACTGCCTGATACCTGGTCCAAATCAGATTTTCGGACACTTATTAAATCTGGAGCATCCTTTTGGGTAGTCAGAGGGATGCTTCTTTTAGATTGTCAGCATGCAGAGGTGGCCAAGTCCTCCCCTTGTGCCTTCCTCCGCTGAAGATTATGATTTTTTTACTCCATTCTTTTTTTCTTTTCTTTTTTTAATGTAGGGTTTGTATGTAAATGGTTAATGTGGTTGGTTGAGTTTTGGCTTGTGCCTAGAGTCGGGACACTTCAGCCTCTTGCACACAAACACTGTGTGGCCGTATTGCGGATGCCGACCCATTCACTTGAATGGGTTGGCAATCACGGAGGTGTGGAACAGAAGCACGGATCGGAAGCAGTACGGAGTACTCCCGTGGTGTCTCCGTCCGCGCGGCAAAAAAATTAGAGCTTCAAGTTGAATGGGTCTCGATCCGTCCCGGCCGCCACACGGATATTGCCCGTGCATTAGAATGGATGCACAACGTTCGTGTTCAAGAGGCCTTACTGTGATGTTGTTGGTCACCAAATATGACATTATGTGGTGTACAGGTGCCACCTCTGCCCCTCCAGCCTGTGAGGACCCCCACCCCCTCCAGGAAGCCACAGGACCTCCATGGTGCCGTTCCTCGTCTGCACTAGTGTTTTATCTTGTATGAGAGCGTAGGGTGAAGTATTTGCTGTTTTTTCCTGGTGGGCTACTTATTCTAATGTTTGGCTAGTAGTTGGCCTAATTTGGGCTTTTATTTGCGGGAATGAACCTTCAGCCTGTGCTTGAAAGAGCTAGATAGCTTGTATATAAAAGGGGAATCTGGATTTTAGAGGACCTCCTTTAATTGCTGTAGGAAAGATAAGAGTGCGTGAATACGTTACAGGTTTTCCCAGAGATCTCCTCCGCTCCACGGGATAGGAGAAGGTGTTGGATCGCGGTCGGCCTACCGGTCACAAGACACTTGCCCTATAGCTAGTTTGGGAGCTTGAAAGGAGGACTAGAACCTGAAGCCTTAAATGAGTTCTCTGGTAGGAAATCATCCTTTGTGCTTTGAAAGGGATATAGTTAGGTAGGCACTCATCCAGGTGTGGCCCGAGCAGAAGAGCCCGCGTCCTGGGACTGTCACTAAACTATTTTCCTCGGGGCAGAAGTTTCTTAAAAAGCCCAGAGAGCACTTTTTAAAGAGGTATTTTGAAGCTTTACAAAAAGTTTCATGTCCCCTCTTCTGCTTCCTATCGCTCGGTGCTGTTCAGTGACGCTTCTAGCTGCAAGTCCCAACTGGAGAACCCCTTTAATTATAGCACCACCCTTTACATTTCATGCGTGTTGATGGAAGGGCTGCAGAGTGACTAGTCCCTGGTAGAGCTGGTGCCATCAGTATTACAAGTATTTCGCTTCCTCGATATAGAGATGGCGGCAGCTCCCTGTCAGTGCGGTGTAATGGCCCCCGGCAGATAAGGCAGTTCAGCTGTCACTTGGAGGCTGGAGCTGGCTGTGAAGTGCACACCCAGAGCTGCGTTATCAGTGTCTCCTCAGACGCCCCCTCCGTCAGGGATCTACGCCCCTTCTGGCCCGGCGTCAGGTTATGTTTGGTATGACTAGACAGAATTGGACTTGCTCGTTAGCCTTCCTCAGCTGTTGCTGAACTACAGCTTGTGGCAGCATGCTGGGAGCTGTAGTCCTCCTGTGGTTTAGCAGCACATGCTAATTAGGCATGACTGCAGGAAATATGTAATGTTTTTTTATTACATTTATTCCTGCCGGTTTTCTGCTTACTCAGTCGTCCACAACTTACAAATGGTGGCATGCAGTGAAAAATGAACATTTTTGCGTTGGAAATAGCAGGATTTTAGGACTCTAAGTCTCCACATGTTGTCCTGGAATGGCCACAGCCCTGAGAATTGGCACTGTAGCTACAGGGGATAGTGAGGTGCTGTCCGGATGGATTACATAGGACCCCGTTCTTGTGGGTTTGGTCTTCCGCCACCTATCAAGTAACGGGGGCCGCATCATGCACCACTGGGAATGGAGAGTAGGCCGAGCATACACAGCGCTGTATTCGCTGCTAAGGGATTTCTGAACATAGCCCTGTAGCAGTGGATGGACCGGGACAGGCCTGCTCGTTCCTGGCAGCATGTGGTGGCACCCTGTCTTTGACATAAGGCTCAATACGGGAAAAGAACTGATCAGTTTTATCCTAATGCATTCTAAATGGAGGGCAATCCGTTCAGGATGCATCAGTTCAGTCCCGCTTATGTTTTTTGGATGGAGAAAATACCACAGCATGCTGCAGTTTTCTCTCCTGATCACTTGCCGGAATGACGGATCCGGCATTAATTTCCATTGGAATGTATTAGTGCACTAAAATTGCTGCATTGATGGATCCGTTCTTCCGGGCCGCCCATGCGCAGACCTTTAAATCTGTGAAAAAAACGGATCTGTTTTTCCAGATGACACCAGGCAGCCTGATCCGGTATAAATGCCATCCGTCTGCGTCCGGATCCAGCAGGCAGTTCCGGTGATGGAACTGCCTGCCGGAATCCTCTGCCGCAAGTGTGAAAGTGCCAATATTCACACAGCATTCTTTTAGTATGTGGATTTCCACATTGAAAACCGCGTGGATTACTGTATTTCCACATGGTTTTCTAGACCACCTTTAACAAAGCACATGTCCTTCCCTGGCATGACTTCCATTGGAAGCTCCTCGTTCACAGCGCAGTCCTCAGATTCCACATACTCTTGAGGTTCTGCACCGTTTTCGCAATACGGTATTTTGTGACACAGACCTCATTTAGAGCGTTTATTTCTATTACTTTTTGTCAGCACCTTGTCAATCTCCCCTCACAAGGGTCGGCCTGCTGCTGTCGTCTCCATGTGAGGGGATTTCTTCACCCCTCGCTGATATTGCTTCAGTTGGTGTAATCTCCTATTCATGCCCCCATTTGTTGGACAGCTGCTGTCCCTCTGAGCGCCTGCTGTCAGCGTCGGCCAGCACAAGTGACTTGTAGATCTCGGCAGATGTTTCAGGATGTAGGTCACTTGATACAATACCCGTCTTCTTCCTGGAACGCCTTTAATTTGCAGGAGGTGGTGCCTGCAATCCCACAGTCCCACAGTCACAGATCCACCGAGTGCAGTTTTCGTTACCAGATGAACGTGTTTGGCGTTCGGGCGGGCTCTTCGTGCTAACGAAGGCTGAGGCTGACGGTGTTGAGTTTAATGAGCGGTCGCCTCGGACAGAAGCAGAGATGTTTCAGCATGAAGTAGGGAATTCAGCGCGCGCCCAACCTTTAGACATCAGACATAATGGCTGCTATTCTTCATGCTGTATTACTGGGCTGGTTAACCCCTTGGGATTTTTCATTTTTCACTCCCCGCCTTCCTATAGTCCGAACTTTTTTTATTTTTCCATTCACATAGCCTTATGAGGGCTTATTTTTTGCGTGACAAGTTGTACTTTCTAAAGGCCTTTAACGGTTGCATACCATGTAGTAGGGAGCGGGGGAAAAAATCCATATGGGGTAGAATTTGGCTGTCATTTTTTTTTTTTTTCTTGCTACGCAATTTGCTGTGTGCCGTTAATATTGGTATATTTTAATAGTATGTGCATTTTTGCCTGCGGCGATGCTCATGATTTATTTTTATTTATTTTAAGGAGAGGGGGTGATTTGAACTTTTTTATTTTTATATTTGTAAACTTATTGCCCAAAGTATTCAGTGATGCTAAATAGCCATCATTAAAGACTTCATTTGCACTATATCAATACAAGGCTGCCACCTAGTGGCCTGTATTGAGATAGATATTTGACTCTGAAGCCTGCTTGAGGCTTCGGTCAATTAGCGCAAGGTAACAGGTTGCCTGATCTCAGCCGGGGAACGCTGTTACCGGGCCGGAAGCGTGCGACTTCCGGTTCCGGTCTGCACAGATGCAGTGGTCACATTTGACCACTGCATCTGAAGGGCTGATCGCATACATGTGCCGCAGGTCTCTGCTATTTAAAATAGCAGAAACCCCGCAGCTGAGACCATGTTTAGGGATCGGACCCATGATTTACAGCTACGTCATGGGTCCTTAAAGGGCTATACCCATCTCAGACATTGTTGGCATAGCTAGGATATGCCATCAGTGTAAGACAGCTACAGGGACCAGTTTCTATCCCCAGAACGGGACTCCGATGTGAAGGAGAGCACACCGCGCTGTCCATACACTATTGGAGTTCTGAAAATAGTCAAGCGAGGGAGCTCTGTTATTTTTGTAACTCCTATCGCAGTGAATGAAGTGTGGCTGTGCCTGTTCTGGAGATGGGCGGAGGTCCCAGATTTGGACCGGCTCCTGTCTGACTTTGATGGCACATCCCAGTGTTATTCCATCGATGTCCCAAATCAGCCAACCCCTTAAATTTGTGGCTAATAGGAACATGGCTGATGCAGGGTCCATGGTGAAACTTGCTACACCCTGTTTTTGTGCTATGTGACAATTTTTTTTATTTTTTTCTAATATTACATGCACCAAATCGGGCCCAATTTGGCACGTTTTACAAGAGCTCTGCATTTGGAAGCATACTGGAAATTTTTTGTGTACAGTGGCCTATATCTATAATGAAAACCGACACGCCTGACCACTAAAGTAATTGTCCAGGGCAAGCCATTTTAGAATGTGGCCCGTGGGATGATCAGATAATCCATACCGCCACCCACGGCATAAAGCTGGTAATCAGCCAACCTCAATGAGAACCACATAATACCGCTCTTGTGATGAGTAGATGGGGTCCCAGCATTAGGACCCTGGAGATTGGCTCAATCACATGAGCCAGACTTTGTAATAGCGCTGATAATGAGAAACTAACGCAATATTTCCCTTTTCTTGGTAGGTGTCGGAGCTGGTTCTAGACAACTGCCGGTCAAGTGATGGGGAGGTTGAAGGCTTAAGCGATAGCTTTAAGGAGCTGGAATTTCTCAGTATGGCGAACGTAGAACTCTCTTCTCTGGCAAAACTCCCACAGCTGACGAAACTCAGAAAAGTAAGTGAGTCGTGTTATCTCTATGGTATCGCCTGTATGGTCGCAGTGGCTCTGATGGTGAGATACCACCCGTCCATACCATCTGATAGCTGTGTGCTTCTATTAGCCATATTACTACTGCCTGACACTTGCAGTTGTGTCCTTGAACCCTTACAGGGGCTTTTTGGGCATGTACATTAATGGCATGTCCTTGGGGTTTGCTATCGATTTGTGATAGCCCAATCTTTCTGAGCCCCCACAGCATAAGGGGCCCCTTCTTTATCCAGGTGCAGGGACTCGTCTCGGTGTGCGCCTGGTACTGTAGCTCTGCTTCATGTAGCAATCCAAAGCGTGTCGTCAATGTGTGTTCGCATTTAATCCCTTATCAGACTATTATACCACTTAGAACCAGGGTTTGCTGTGTCCAGATCCAACATGCACTATCTTCTCCCCGTATGCTGGTGGGACAGTCACACTTCCCCTCACACACAGTGTAGTGCAGGGATGGCCAACCTGCGGCTCTCCAGCTGTTGCAAAACTACAACTCCCAACATGCCCAGACAGCCTACAGCAAGGCAAGGTGGGAATTAGGGATCGACCGATTATCGGATTTACCGATATTATCGGCCGATATTCAGGATTTTGAACGTTATCGGTATCGGCATTTATTTTGCCGATATTCCGATAACGTCCTGGGAACACAGATCGCGCTGTTGTCAGCGCTCTCCGTGTTCCCTCAGCAGCAGCACAGGGGAGAAGGAGCAGTGTCTCCTCCCCCTGTGCTGCTGCTGCCGCTCCAGCCAATGGGAGGACAGGGGACAAGAGGAGGGGAGGAGCTATGGCCACTGCGCCACCAATGAAGCTTAATCTCACATTAATTCATATACAGGAGGCGGGAGCTGCAGGATCACATAGCCGGCTCCCGACCTCTATGAGCTGTAGCTGCGATCTGCGGTAGTTAACTCCTCAGGTGCCGCGGATCGCAGCTACAGCTCATAGAGGTCGGGAGCCGGCTATGTGATCCTGCAGCTCCCGCCTCCTGTATATGAATGAATTAGAGATTAAGCTTCATTGGTGGCGCAGTGCGCCCCCCCAAGCCCCCCAGTATCAGACATTGGTGGCGCAGTGCGCCCCCCCTCCCCCCCAATATTAGGCATTGGTGGCGCAGTGCGCCCCCCGCCTCCCCCCAGTCGCAGTGCGCCCCCCCTCCCCCCCAGTATTAAGCAGTGGTGCGCCCCCCCCCCCCTCCCCCCAGTCGCAGTGCGCCCCCCACAGGATTCCCTCTCCCCTGCTCCTCCGATCGGAGCCCCAGCAGTGTAATGCTGGGGCTCCGATCGGTTACCATGGCAGCCAGGACGCTATTGAAGCCCTGGCTGCCATGGTAAGCTCCATGCTGCTGTGTGCACAGAGCACACAGCAGCAGGGACAGTGTGAGCTCCTATTCACCCTGATAGATCTCTATCTGATAGATCTCTATCAGGGTGAATAGGACAAGGGCTCTAGTCCCTAAGGGGGCTAAAAGTTAGTTAAAAAAAAAAAAAAAAAAAAAGTAATAAAAATAAAAACACCAAAATATTAAATATAAATGAAAAAGAAAGATTTACAAAAAAAAAAAAATACACATTAACAATAAACATTAATTTTCAGCAGATTTGTGGGAATTTTAATTTTTTTTTCAAAAATGAAAATTCCCAGAATATCGGTATAAATTATCGGCTATCGGCCTGAAAGTTCACAAATTATCGGTATCGGTATCGGCCCTAAAAAATCAATATCGGTCGATCCCTAGTGGGAATTGTAGTTTTAAAACAGCTGGTGAGCCACAGGTTGGCCATCCCTGGTGTAGTGTGTGGACAATTTGTGACATTTGGGTTTTTGTTTTGTTAAATGCATGCATTTCATTTTTATTTTTTTCTCTTTTAGTTGGAACTTAGCGATAACAGTATCTCTGGAGGGCTGGAAGTATTAGCGGAAAGGTGTCCTAATCTCACTTACCTGAACCTGAGTGGTAACAAGATTAAGGATTTGACCACAGTGGAAGCCCTTGTAAGTATGCTGCCATAGTGAGGCCTGACTGCATGTCTGATCACCCAAAGGGATCCATAATGCTGCAAGTTTGGGTCATTAGCTCTGCAGTTTTGCAGCCGTAATGCATATATTAAATGTCAGTCCATTAATATTCCAGTGCAATAGTCTCACGTTACTATAGCTTGCTTATCTGCTTGAAGCACTTGGGAAAGTGGCCATAGATCTTTCCTCTGTAGACAGTGCTGCTGCCTATTCGACATCATGTGATGTCTGTCCAAAGAGAAGACCTAAGGTTTTTTTTTTCACACTTGCATTGTTGGTGACGGAACTGCCTGATTGATCCGGCAATCTGTATGCAAACGGATACCATTTGTAGACTGCTTCAAATGCGGATCCGTCTCTCCTGTTATCTGGCAAAACGGATCCGGTATTTATCTTTTCACATTTTAAAGGTATGCGCGGACTGCAAAACCGGATCCGTTTTTCTGGAATACTTGGGCATTAATGCATTTCAATGGAAAATAATGCCAGGTCCGGCATTCTGGTAAGTGTTTAGGAATTTTGGACGAAAAAAAATATAGCACAGATTTGCTATTTTTGTCCAAAAACCGTACACTGAACTGAAGACATCCTGAATGGAATGCTTTCTATTCAGAATGCATTAGGATAAAACTGAGTTTTATTTCCAGTATTGAGCCCCTAGGGTGGAACTAGATACCAGAGGACAGCATGCTTCCCTGCTCCTCGCTCATGTCTTCTAGCTCCCTGGCTCCGCCTTATGTCTTTGATTCCTGCGTGGACGGTCACGTGTCCCATTGCAGCCTTTAACTTGACTGGTGGTGGTGACGTGTCCCGCATGTAGGAGCCAAAGCACAATGAAAAAAGTCAGGGGGCTGCATCCAATTAGCGAGGAGCAGGTAAGTATGCTTCTCTTCACAGGTCCGGTATGGTGGTGGGAAGCCTTAAAACTGAAGAGAATCCTGGAGAACCCTTTTAAATAAACCTGACATTAGTTGTAGACCTTTTGGATAAAAACATTTTTTTCCTGCTTTGCTTTTTACTTTTCTTTTTAATGTATTTTTGTTCCTTGCAGACAAACTTAAAAAACCTAAAGAGTTTGGACCTCTTCAACTGCGAAATTACTAACCTAGAAGATTACAGAGACAACATATTCCGCAAACTCCCACAGATCACATACCTGGATGGGTTTGATCAGGAAGATAACGAAGCCCCTGACTCTGAAGAGGACGAAGATGAAGGTTTGTAGTCTTCCTTACCACTGTGTGTATAACGCTATTAGCTATGTTCTGTACCACTGTTTAGGATCCATTATAACAGAGAAAATGGTTGGGTCTTTATTTTTTTTAAACCTGATCATTTTGGCAAATGTTGAGTTGCTTTACAGCATATGTGCAGGAGCTTTACTGCCAAACTATGCGGATAGAGCCTCGTCATCTCAGAATTGGGGTTTAGCGCACAGTGTGCCTTCACTTACTTGAAACTTTGTACTTTGTTTTGCAGAGTGTGAGGACTTCGAGTATCTGGAGGATGAGGATGAAGAAGCTGGCCCTCCTGAAGAGTCCGAAGAGGAAGATGAGGAGGAAGGGGAGTCTGATTTAGGAGAAGAGGAGGAAGAAGTGGGTCTCTCATACTTGATGAAAGAAGAAATACATGTACGTTGTGCTTGGCTCTGAGACATGGGATATAAAACTGTCATCTATACGCTTTTCTGGTCTTCACATCCTGGGAGGGGTTAATGGATCCCACTATTCTGATGTGTAAGGGGGAAAAGTGGTATCCAACTAGTTGTCGCTGATTGTATTGTGTTCCTTCTGTCTAGGATGAAGAAGACGACGACGATTATGTTGAAGATGGTGGAGAAGGAGAGGAGGAAGAGGATGATGATGAAGGTAATTGTTTGTAGGGTCTACACTGGACTTGGGGAGGTTTAAAGAAGTTTTCTATAAGCTTGCGTGTAGACTAGTAAGGCTACTTTTACACATGTTAGATGCGGATCCGTCTTGTATCTGCACAGATGGATCCGCACCTATAATGCAAACTATTGTAGCCGTTCAAAACGGATCAGTTTGCATTATGAAGGACAAAGTCAAAACGGATCTGTTTTCAATTGCACCATATTGTCAGTGAGAACAGATCCGCTGCCATTGACTTACTTTGTAAGTCAGAACGGATCTGTTTGGCTCCGCATCGCCAGGCGGACACCATAACGCTGCAAGCAGCGTTTTGGTGTCCGCATCCAGAGCGTAATGGAGGCGGAACGGAGCCAAACTGATGCATTCTGAGCGGATCCTTATCCATTCAGAATGCATTAGGGCTGAACTGATCCGTTTTGAACACTTTGCGAAATCCCTGAAACGGATCTCGCAAATGGAATTCAAAACGCCAGTGTGAAAGTAGCCTAAAGAATGTACCAGGGATGGAGGGGGAATAAATATTGAAGGGATTTCCTAGCTTCAGCCTATAAATCTCCTTTATGCTAGGTATAGACTTATATACACACACCGATCAGCCATAACATTAGGACTGACTGACAGATGATGCGTAACATTGCTTATCTCGTCACAATGGCGGCAAATGAACAGTCAGTTCTTAAAGTTGATGTTTTGGTACCAGGAAAAATGGGCAAGCGTAAGGATCTGAGCGACTTGAGCAACTTTGACAAGGGCCAGATTGTGATGGCGATGCGACTGGGGGAGAGCATCTCCAAAACGGCGGGTCTTGTGGGGTGTACCCGGTATGCAGTGGTTAGTACCTACAAAAACTGGTCCGAGGAAGCCCAACCTGGGAATCGGCGACAGCTGATCGGTGTGTGTGTATAGATTTCATATGTATATCTTTGTATTGGGTATATATCTATTTGTTTTAACTTTTTTTTTTTTTTTTTTTTTTTTTTTTTTCTTTGCAGAAGAGGAAGCAGTTGAACAGGGGGAGAAAAGAAAACGGGATGCAGAAGATGAAGGGGAGGAGGATGAGGATTGAGACCGTATTTGTGGGAGGCTAGGACCAGTCTCTTCTCTGAGCCCTGGGGTTGATGCTAGAATGATAATGCAGATCTGTATGTCTCTACATGTACAATAGATGTCCCTACAGAATTTAACATGTAACTTTTTTATAGGAAAAGGTGTGGTTTTAAGATTTTTGTGCCCTTTTTATCATTCCAAATAAAACATGAGGATCCTTGTAATAGTAATCTTAACTAGAAACTTCCTTCAGACCCCCCTTTGTCATGCATTGTGTCCCAGAGAGCTCTCCCACAAGGAATAACTTTTTGGGAAGGAAGGGGTTATCCGTTTGTGTTCGGATGTTGAGTGATACCCCTGTGTTTTCTGTTTGACATAAGGCTAAATTTGAAGACCACTGGAAGCATAATCTAGCGGTAACTGCAGCTTAAATATGCGCCAAATCCTTTTAAGATCTTTTTACATTTGGAGGCTTGCTAGATGCAAGGCCTGGCCAGTTACTCAGGTGGATGGGTGTCTGGCAATGGATTGCTCCTGCCTGCTGTGTGACAAGTGATGCTGCCCATTGGAAATGCATTGCATCCTGGGAAATGCAAGTTTCTCATACCGAAAACATTAAGGGTGCATTAAGTGGTGTCTTTTAGGGAAGACTTTTATGTAAGGAGTTGGGGAAAGGGGCCTATCAATAAGGACAATCATTGCTTTTAATAACCATGAAAGACGCCTCTCCTTTGGCTAAATCAGTGGACAGAAACGTCTGACTCGTAACATGGCTTAAAAGGAGTCTGTCCGCATTTCTGAGCATGCTAAATGGTTGACTGTAAGCCCCCTGTCTTGGGAACAGGAGCGATGGGGAATAAACTTTATATTCTCACTGCTCCTGATGAAAAAGAAAATCACCAGTGCTGACAGTTCAAAAGTGCTTACAGACTCCCAATAAAGGTTTGTGTGCAGAGACCCCTACTGATCGTTAGAACTAGGGGAGAGAAGCGCTCATATATCGCTCTCTCCTGGTTGCAGAGATGGGGCCCGTAGACCTTTACTGAGCCCATTTCGTGCAGCGGGGAGAGATCTTGATATTCAAGTGCTTCGCTCTGTTCTAGTGACCCTTTTAAATGAGCGTTTGGCTGAAATTATGTACAGTATGTCTAGTGCATCTGCAGCCATCTTTAGGGTGGCTGCTGTGTGAAACCATACCCTCTAAATTAGGGAGCATTCACACGACTTACAGACGTGGACAAAATTGTTGGTACCCTTTGGTCAATGAAAGAAAAAGTCACAATGGTCACAGAAATAACTTTAATCTGACAAAAGTAATAATAAATTAAAATTCTATAAATGTTAACCAATGAAAGTCAGACATTGTTTTTCAACCATGCTTCAACAGAATTATGTAAAAAAATAAACTCATGAAACAGGCATGGACAAAAATGATGGTACCCCTAACTTAATATTTTGTTGCGCAACCTTTTGAGGCAATCACTGCAATCAAACGCTTCCTGTAACTGTCAATGAGACATCTGCACCTCTCAGCAGGTATTTTGGCCCACTCCTCATGAGCAAACTGCTCCAGTTGTGTCCGGTTTGAAGGGTGCCTTTTCCAGACTGCATGTTTCAGCTCCTTCCAAAGATGCTCAATAGGATTGAGGTCAGGGCTCATAGAAGGCCACTTTAGAATAGTCCAATTTTTTCCTCTTAGCCATTCTTGGGTGTTTTTAGCGGTGTGTTTTGGGTCATTGTCCTGTTGCAAGACCCATGACCTGCGACTGAGACCAAGCTTTCTGACACTGGCTAGTACATTTCTCTCTAGAATTCCTTGATAGTCTTGAGATTTCATTGTACCCTGCACAGATTCAAGACACCCTGTGCCAGACGCAGCAAAGCAGCCCCAGAACATAACAGAGCCTCCTCCATGTTTCACAGTAGGGACAGTGTTCTTTTCTTGATATGCTTCATTTTTTCGTCTGTGAACATACAGCTGATGTGCCTTGGCAAAAACTTCGATTTTTGTCTCATCTGTCCACAGGACATTCTCCCAGAAGCTTTGTGGCTTGTCAACATGTAGTTTGGCATATTCCAGTCTTGCTTTTTTATGATTCGTTTTCAACAATGGTGTCCTCCTTGGTCGTCTCCCATGTAGTCCACTTTGGCTCAAACAACGACGGATGGTGCGATCTGACACTGATGTTCCTTGAGCATGAAGTTCACCTTGAATCTCTTTAGAAGTCTTTCTAGGCTCTTTTGTTACCATTCGGATTATCCGTCTCTTAGATTTGTCATCAATTTTCCTCCTGCGGCCACGTCCAGGGAGGTTGGCTACAGTCCCATGGATCTTAAACTTATGAATAATATGTGCAACTGTACTCACAGGAACATCTAGTTGCTTGGAGATGGTCTTATAGCCTTTACCTTTAACATGCTTGTCTATAATTTTCTTTCTGATCTCTTGAGACAGCTCTTTCCTTTGCTTCCTCTGGTCCATGTCGAGTGTGGTACACACCATATCACCAAACAACACAGTGATTACCTGGAGCCATATATATAGGCCCAATGGCTGATTACAAGGTTGTAGACACCTGTGATGCTAATTAGTGGACACACCTTGAATTAACATGTCCCTTTGGTCACATTATGTTCTGTGTTTTCTAGGGGTACCATCATTTTTGTCCATGCCTGTTTCATGAGTTTATTTTTTTACATAATTCTGTTGAAGCATGGTTGAAAAACAATGTCTGACTTTCATTGGTTAACATTTATAGAATTTTAATTTATTATTACTTTTGTCAGATTAAAGTTATTTCTGTGACCATTGTGACTTTTTCTTTCATTGACCAAAGGGTACCAACAATTTTGTCCACGTCTGTATGTCTTCAGTTACGGACCCAATTACTTTCTATGGGGCCACGGACCGCAATTTGCAGCCAATTATAGGACATGTTCGAACATAAAAGGAACGGACAGCACACAGATGACGATGAAAGGCGTTCCGCAACTTTTGTGGACCCATAGAAATGAATGGATCCGTGCATTGTCCGCACAAATTGCGGAACGGACGCGGAAGAAAAACACTGTTGTGTGAATGCCCCCTTAAAGGCTGTGTTTGCCTTAAACTTTTTTTTTTCTCAATGCATGAAAAATGAGGCAGTAGATCTTCATTAAAAATGTCTTTGATTTCTCTACAGCTCCAATGCTGTCACCATGGTAACAGACTACCTATATGTAGTCTGATCCTGCATTTGATGTTCTCACCTATCTGTCTTCTTCCTACATAAAGTACGGGTCAAGTGGAAGAGTATGAGACTGCAGGATGACAGTACCCTGAACAAGGTGGTTGTCTGTTACCATGGAGATGAGTAGAACCAATGATAAGGCTTAGAGACTGAAAAGAAAATAGTTGAGGTTGTGCAGAAATCACCAGTAACGTCATTCCCTGTGAAGATCATGAATGGCAAATCCCCTGACCGCGCAGCGCTCCGATTTGCCAGCCAGCACTCTGGGAAAGCGGATGACAACCGCAGATTTATTTCCGCTTTGACAGCCTATCCCCTTTGTTAGTGCTAGGATGCATAGATGCCATAAGCTTAGACCTTGTGTATCCTCCATCATAAACGCGACATATACCAGACCCCTCCGTAACGTATGTGGTAACACGTCTGCCACTTCTACGCATCATAACATCAGCCTTTTCAGATAAGTTAAGTTTTTCTTTTATTTTAATTTTATTTTTTTTGTGCAGATATATAAGGGTGGGTTTTATATTTACAGAGGGGATTTGTCCTATTTGAAATACTCTTTTATGGCAGTATGTATATAGTGTGATCAGTTACTTCTGAATTCTCTTAAATGTGCGATTTTTGTTTTTGAATAAAGCCATAACAGTGTTATCTAGTCTGAGCTCGTAGTCCTTTCTGCCTGCACCGCACAAGACGCCAGCGCTCCGCCACACACAGGAGTTATCCCATGATGTAGAGGAGAACAATCAGACCTATCATCTTTCTAACAAAGCTAGAACCAGCCCTGTACCTCACATGGATCTAGAGCTCTCCCCATTCATTGCTCAAACAGTTCAGGGGAGTGTCCTTTCTGCTGCAGCTCTCCCTTTCACGGCTCAGGGGGGGGTGTCCTTTCTGCTGCAGCTCTCCCTTTCACGGCTCAGGGGGTGTGTCCTTTCTGCTGCAGCTCTCCCTTTCATGGCTCAGGGGGTGTCCTTTCTGCTGCAGCTCTCCCTTTCATGGCTCAGGGGGTGTCCTTTCTGCTGCAGCTCTCCCTTTCATGGCTCAGGGGGTGTCCTTTCTGCTGCAGCTCTCCCTTTCATGGCTCAGGGGGGGTGTCCTTTCTGCTGCAGCTCTCCCTTTCATGGCTCAGGGGGTGTGTCCTTTCTGCTGCAGCTCTCCCTATCACGGCTCAGGGGGTGTGTCCTTTCTGCTGCAGCTCTCCCTAACAGCTCAGGGGGTGTGTCCTTTCTGCTGCAGCTCGCTCCCCATTTCACAGCTCAGAGAAAAGATATCGATGCTCTATCCTCAGGTCATCAGTATCGGATTGGTGGGGGCAAGCACCCCTACTGATTGCTGGCAGAGGGAGCTGAGCTTCAAGTACTCGAAAGTGTTTGTTTAACGTTGAAGACCTCCCTAAGGGTACTTTCACACTTGCGTTGTTTGATTCCGGCAGGCAGTTCTGTTGCCTGATCAGGCAAACTGTATGCAAATGGATGTCATTTTCTCTGATCAGGCATTTTTCAGACTGATCAGTCTGAAAAATGCCTGATCAGTCAAACATGCATTGCAATACTGTATCTTTTTTTTTTTTCTTCAAATTTTTAAACGTCTGCGCATGCGCAGACCGGAAGGACTGATCCGGCATTCAGGCAAGTCTTAATTTTTTTTTTTTTTAGCCAGATCAGTCAAAATGACTGAACTGAAGACATCCTGATGCATCCTGAACGGATTAGGGCCCTTTCACACTTGCGTTGGCCGGTTCCGGCATAGAGTTCCGTCGTCGGGGCTCTATGCCGGAACAATCCTGATCAGGATTATCCTAATGCATTCTGAATGGAGAGAAATCTGTTCAGGATGCATCAGGATGTCTTCAGTTCCGGGAACGGAACGTTTTTTGGCCGGAGAAAATACCGCAGCATGCTGCGCTTTTTGCTCCGGCCAAAAATCCTGAAGACTTGCCGCAAGGCCGGATCCGGAATGAATGCCCATTGAAAGGCATTGATCTGGATCCGGCCTTAAGCTAAACGTCGTTTCGGCGCATTGCCGGATCCGACGTTTAGCTTTTTCTGAATGGTTACCATGGCTGCCGGGACGCTAAAGTCCTGGCAGCCATGGTAAAGTGTAGCGGGGAGCAGCATACTTACCGTCCGTGCGGCTCCCGGGGCGCTCCAGAGTGACGTCAGGGCGCCCCAGGCGCATGGATGGCGCATGGATGACGTGATCGCATGTACACGTCATCCATGCGCCTGGGGCCGCTCTGACGTCATTCTGGAGCGCCCCGGGAGACGCACGGACTGTAAGTATGCTGCTCCCCCGCTCCCTGCTCCTACTATGGCAACCAGGACTTTAATAGCGTCCTGGCTGCCATAGTAACACTGAAAGCATTTTGAAGACGGATCCGTCTTCAAATGCTTTCCGTACACTTGCGTTTTTCCGGATCCGGCGTGTACCTCCGGCAAGTGGAGGACACGCCGGATCCGGACAACGCAAGTGTGAAAGGGCCCTTACTCCATTCAGAATGCATTAGGATAAAACTGATCGGTTCTTTTCCGGATTTGAGCCCATAGGACGGAACTCTATGCCGGAAAAGAAAAACTGTAGTGTGAAAGTAGCCTAAGGTGTCATTTATGGATACAATTCACAGTAGTATTTATAGAGTTTAGAAAAGTATCAATACAATGCATCACAGAGAAATGACTTTTCATCTAACATAACTTTTACTATCATTGGTTAAAATATTACCCCATCTAGATATATTAGGCTAAGGGAACTTTCACACTTGCGGCAGGACGGATCTGGCAGGCTGTTCACCATGTCGGATCCGTCCTGCGGCTATTTCGCCAGACCGCAGCTCTGTCCCTATTGTCTAACGGGGGCGGAGCTCCGGCGGTGCACGGAGAAAGGGTGCCGGTGTTCTGCCAGATTTCTATAGTTTGCCGAAAGTCTATAGCGGAAGTGACGTGCTGCGCAAGCGTACTTCAGCGAAGCATTCCTGCTGCCTCCACTGGAGTAGTTCGCACACCGCGCGTGCGCAGACTTAAGGTTATAGCTTTCTTAAAGTGAGTCATCTCCATTAATCTACATGAATTTGTAACCTCGCGGGCTCGCTACGCATCGGGCTCGGCCTCGCTGCGCACGGCATTTAGTAAAACTAACTCTATGCTGCCATTGATGGTAAAGAAAGATGGATAGTCTTTCTTTACCATCCATTTCCTTCTTTTCTATCAATGGCAGCATAGAGTTAGTTTTACTAAATGCCGTGCGCAGCGAGGCCGAGCCCGATGCGTGGCGAGCGAAGCGAGCCCGTGAGGGTACAAATTCATGTAGATGCTGTATTTTACTGGAGGTGACTGTCACTTTAAGGCGATGATTCGTGGAAGTGCGCTTGCGCAGCGCACCACATCACTTCCGCTATAGACTTTTGGCAAGCTATAGAAATCTGGCAGAACACCGGACTAAAATTACTGCATGTCAGGCTTTTCAGTCCGGCAGCTTTCTCTGTGCACCGCCGGAGCTCCGCCCCGTCCCCATTATAGTCAATGGGGACGGAGCGGCGGTCCGCGGGCACAGCAAAATAGCCGCAGGACGGATCCGACATGGTGAACAGCCTGTCGGATCCGTCCTGCCGCAAGTGTGAAAGTAGCCCAAGTCAAATAGATGGACAAGGCCTTACTTTGGCAGTATCCAGGATAGTACAATCTGATATATAAAGGATTACTGCAACTTACAGTTGGATGACTGGACCTGGCCAGACGGTGAACGAGAGGTGAAGTGCTCTGCGGAGCGCAGCCCTGAGCATGTCCTATTCTCCACAATTGCGGACAAGAACAGGCAGTTCTATGGGGGTGTCGGCTGGGTGCAGATCCGCAATGCACTATGGAAGTGTGAATGGAGCCGAATCCCTATCTGATCATCTGGTGTCTGAGGCCTCATTGTTGGGAGGGAAGCCTAACTCCTGGTTGGGTTCTTATTCTTGTATCACTGATGCCACTGGGAAGCTCCTGCTGTTGTGGCAGACTGCATGCGCATGCCTCCAACTAGTTACACCCAACTGGACCTTCATTGCAAAATGCTAGAAATTCTGCAACATCTATACTTTATTATTCCTGCTGAAAGTTACCAATGAATTATGAGTAGATCCACTAGCACTAAAACTATTAAATGGGTTCCTATGCTCTTTTATGTAGTGGCCTGTTCAGCTGCATTAGAGACGGAGGCGCAGGTCTGCACTGTGTGTTACACAAAGTGCCTGGAGAACACCTTTAAGAGCTCATGCATATGAACATAAGGACTCTGTGCCCATATAGATTGCTTGTGGATCCAGTGGGATCTGCTGATCATCATATCTCTGTGCTGAGCTGAAGATTCCACATGCCAAGAATTATACTGGTTTGGTCGTGTAACAGTCCCATTGTAATGGAGAAGAAGGTGGCTTTCAATTTTAATGTTCACCGCACTGCTTACATAAAGAACCGCGCGTGCGGCCGCAGCACATGTGTGAATGAATCCTCCGTTTACTTTGTAGTATTTCTCAAGCGGCGTCTTTCACACAGTACACCCAGCGGCGGGAAACGCCTTCAGACCAGCCTCGTTGTCACGTGACCGTAACCATTTTGCCGCCCTTTTCGCTTCTGCAGTCCAGCCAATCAGACTTGAGTTTCGCCCAGAAGGTAAAATTGACACTTCGCTCGTCCAATCAGGAGCGCCGCACCGAAGGCGGGAAATTTGAACCATGGGCGCGGGCTGTGGAGAAAGCTCTGTGTACGTGCGGCTGGAGGTGTCATGGCCGCTGCGGTGTGTGTATTAACATAATTGTGTCGGTTTATGTGACTTTTCCAGTCAGGACTGCTTCTTGTATGGCTCTCAGGTGATTCATATGAGACTGCTGTGAATACTGGCTGTTCTAATGTCAGTGAGCATAGTCCTGCACATGACATAGCTGCACACTTTTATGACAGGGAAGGATAGACATTTCTGGCACCACTTGTCCAAAAGTAAACCAAAATCCTGTCAAAAATGGATGTTTTATGGCCAGCTTACAGGGAAAGACCTCGTCCTGAAAATGGCGACGTGCTGCCCTCTGTTCCCTGTGTCAGCCGGGCTACAGGGGGACTTGTGATAGTAAATGTGGTCGCTGACCGCCAGCCGAGAGCCAATCCTGCGTGACCGTCATTAGCAGCGCCACATTGCAGTCTTTGTTACCTGTGGTCTATAAGTGCATGTTCACACGTGACGGATACGTTGTCGCAGATTTTGGTGCGTTGTAAAGTAGCAGAAAAGCGGATGAGAGTTTAAGAAATTTAATCCACGCGTTGCATAAAAAAAAAAAAAAAACTGAATTGCGGACCCATTCATTTCTGTGAGGCCGCACGATGTGTGGACCCGCATTTCCGTTCCCGAAAAAAAATAGAACATGTTCTATTCTTGTCCGCAATTGCAGACAACAATAGGCATATTCTATTAGGGCTGGCGATTGTGCGGTCCGCAAAATGCGGAACGCACATTGCCATGTCCGTGTTTTGCGGATCCGCAAAACACGTTATGGACGTGTGACTGGACCCTAAGGGTATATTCACACATCCGTATGTGTTTTGTGAACGCGCAAAACACGGACACCGGCAATGTGCGTTGCTCATTTTGCGGACTATAATAGAAAATGCCTAATCTTGTCTGCAATTGCGGACAAGACGAGGACATGTTCTTTTTTTTTTCGGGAACGGAAGTGCGGATCCGCAATTCCGGATCCGGCCAGCACATAGTGTGGCCCCATAGAAATGAATGTGTCCGCAATTCCATTCTACAAAATGCGAAACAGAATTGCGGGCACTTGAGCACAACCGTATGCATTTTCAGGTCCGCAAAATATCCCACAGCTGTGACGTAGTGGTCTGTGACGGAGTCTGCGCACACACAGAGACCTCACGTGACCGGGGTATTACCACTCGGCTAACACCCCCCACTACACTTCGGTAACTGCCACCACGTGGGTTCCCGGTCCACGAGCCGACTATCCGGGTCATTCACTATCACACAGATCAGTGGATGAACCGGATATCACTTACTGACCAACCGCAGTCAATCACCCCCAGCTACAATTCCTAAATGCAATTTAACTAACTACCTGGTAACGTCTCTTCAAAGGCAAGGTACGTTGTTCAGCAGCTTAGAATATGGAAGACTTGGCTACTTAGATTTTATAATCTTTAATAAGCGGTAAAAAGCAGTGCATACAAATCTAATGAAAATGACTATAAATCTACAGAATAATAATAACAATATAAATAATCACGACAGTTCAAATGAAAGGGAAAAAGATGAAAGAATACTTAGTTTCTCTGGGTTTCAGATGGTCGTTCATATGTCCTTTTTGAATCCTTGCAAACCCCTTTTCAGTATGTATCAGGGGAGACCCTCAAAGTTCTTCTGATACAGGGATATGCCGTCAATGTCCAATTAAGTGTCTGGTGATGTTCCATGGGTCTCTCTCCTCTGTCCTTGTGCATGGATTTTTATGAACTCTGCCATGGGCAGGAGACTTACTTCTGTCAGCCAATGGCAGCAGAGTGACTGTCAATCCTAGGGATTGCCCCCAAGTGTTTTATGACCCCATCAAAGTTCAGTTCCTACAATGAGGATTATACTTAAGCCCGTATCTCCCTGATACATCAGCATATTTTTATACAGAATACATATTTGCGATCCTTATTTATTTACCTACAGAATGAGACCACACACTGTAATGCTGGGACCTGTAGTTCTTCTACCACCCATAGGTCAGCTAAGGAATCACATCCTCTAGTCATATTTGATACCCAATTAACCACAATAGTCTGTAGAGCCTGGATCTGGTGTCAGAAAGGGCATAAGTTGATTCATAAATGAAATATGAAAGTGGACTGGTTTTATGCCCAGAGCTAATTAAGGGCTATTAGCTCTCCTCAAACCAGACCTGGAAATTAATGACGTCACGCTCCAGCCAGGCTTGACAGCGAGCTTATCTTATCTCATAGGACAGGATGAGCTGGGCCTGGTGTAGCCTTTATGACCTTTTATTGCTGGCCTCAAAGAGTAGTGGTAATAAAAGTGTCCGTCTATATCATAGGCGACCCAGGCTTCATGAAGATGAGAGTTCACAGTTTTTTACATAGGCCAGAAGCATATAAGATGGCTACCCAGAGGAATTATGTATGTATGCCGGCACACCTCCCTCTTTTAAAAGGTTGCCTGGGGAAATGGCCACAAGCCTATTCCCCAGCAACCCAGCCGTCTCCGGACGATTCTCCCTGCCGCGACAACCCGTCGGCATTTCCATGTAAACTACCTTTTCTGTGCTGCACGGTGAAGTTGTACTGCTGCAAAATCAGGCTCCATCTCAGCAGTTTCGCATTGTCTCCTGCGAGACGTGCCAACCAGCTGAGGGGATTGTGATCGGTGATCACTGTGAAATTGCGTCCATACAGGTAGTGTTGTAGCTTTTGCAGGGACCACACAATAGCTAAACACTCCTTCTCTATTGTGGAGTAGCTGGTCTCCCTGGCCAGTAACTTACGGCTCAGGTATAGTACAGGATGCTCCTCCCCGGCCTGGTTCACCTGACTCAGGACTGCACCCAGACCAAAGGCGGAAGCATCCGTGTGGACCACAAACTTCCGAGTGAAATCTGGGGCCTGAAGCACAGGAGCACTGGCTAGTGCATCCTTCAGGGCCTGGAAGCCTTGCTCACATTCCGGCGTCCATGACACCATCCTCGGCAGCTTCTTCTTGGTCAAGTCTGTCAGAGGCTTGGCCAGGGCGCTATAGTTCGGGATGAACTTCCTATAGTACCCGGCCGTTCCCAAGAAAGACATGACCTGCTTCTTGGTGAGAGGTGTTGGCCATCTCATAATGGCTTTCACCTTCTCTATTTCAGGCCTCAGTGTACCTCCTCCTACTCTGTGGCCTAAGTAAGTGACCTCATTCATGCCCAGCTGGCACTTGCTAGGCTTAACAGTTAGTCCAGCCGCAGCAAGTTTGTCCAGTACTTGCGACAGGTGCACCAGATGCTCCTTCCACGTGGGGCTATACACGGCAATGTCGTCTAAATAGGCGACAGCACATTCTTCTAGTCCTTCCAGCAAGTCATTCACAAGCCTTTGAAAGGTGGCTGGCGCATTCTTCATCCCAAACGGCATTACAGTAAATTCGTATAAGCCGAAAGGGGTGATGAAGGCCGACTTCTCCTGAGCCTCCGAGGTCAGGGGAATCTGCCAATACCCCCTGCTCAGGTCCATGATTGTCAGGTAGCTGGCTCCTGCCAACTTATCTAACAGTTCATCAATCCTGGGCATGGGGTAAGCATCCGAGGTTGTGATGGCATTCAGTTTCCGATAATCCACACAGAACCTGGTTGTCTGATCTTTCTTCGGGACCAGAACCACCGGTGAGGCCCAAGCGCTGTGGGATTTCTGAATGACCCCGAGCTGCTTCATCTCCTCGATCTCCCTCCTGAGGTCTGCCTGGACCTCCAGTGAGACACGGTAGGCGGACTGCTTTGTGGGAGCCTGTGTACCTGTGTCCACATGATGGACTGCAAGGTGAGTTCTCCCGGGTTTCCCTGTAAAAGTGTCACGGTGAGCCGTCAACACTTCTAAGAGCTGAGATCTCTGCTGGGACGAGAGTTGAGGGTTGAGGGTTAGGTCCACCTCCAACTCTCGAGTGTCAGCTAGCAGATCTAGTAGGGGGTCGGCCTCCTCCCTTTCGGGCAGGCTGCAAACCGGCATAACATGTGGCGTTCTCTCGTAATGCTCCTTGAGCATGTTGACATGAAACGTCTTCTGTCTCCTACCTCCCTCTCCAAGGCCCACCACATAATTTACCTTACTCAGACATTTGACAATGGGGTACGGCCCTTCCCATGCAGCTTGCAGTTTGTTTTGCCACATTGGCAGCAGGACATAGACCTTCTGCCCCGCCTGGTAGATTCTCTCTCGGGCAGTGCGGTTATACCACTGCTTCTGTTTGCTTTGGGCCTGCACCATGTTCTCCTGTACCAGACCTACCAGCGACTCCATTTTGTCTCGGAACCTGAGGACATAGTCTACTACTGAGACTTCAGTTCCGGCAACCCTGCCTTCCCAAGACTCTCTGATTAGGTCTAGGGGACCTCTTACTCGTCGACCATACAGGAGTTCGAAGGGCGAAAACCCGGTTGACTCCTGGGGAACCTCTCTGTAGGCAAATAGCAGGTGAGGTAGATATCGTTCCCAGTCCTTCCCTTGCGCCTCCACAAACGTCTTCAGCATCTGCTTCAACGTCCCATTGAAGCGCTCACAGAGGCCGTTTGTTTGTGGGTGGTAAGGGCTGGCTACGATATGGTTCACCTGTATTTTCCTACAGAGCCCCTGCATTAGTTCAGACATGAACTGAGGTCCTTGGTCGCTGAGAAGCTCAGCTGGGAACCCCACTCTCGTGAAGATCCCCAGCAGGGCGTCTGCAACCTTGTCCGCCCTAATGGAGGATAACGCCACTGCTTCCGGGTAGCGCGTCGCGTAATCCACCAGGGTTAATATGAACCGTTTACCCGAACTGCTGGGGATGGCCAGTGGACCAACGATGTCCACGGCCACCCTCCTGAAGGGTTCATCAATTATTGGTAAGGGATTCAATGGAGCTCGGTGACGGTCTCCTGCTTTGCCAACTCGCTGACAGATGTCGCAGGACCTGCAGTACTTGGCGACATCTGCCCCGAGGCCAGGCCAGAAAAAATTCTGCATCACCCGGGACTTTGTTTTGGTTATTCCCAGGTGACCAGCTAAGGGGATCTCATGAGCCACTTGCAGTAATTGTTCCCTGAACTGCACAGGTACAATGAGCTGCCTCTTGAGTGGCCCCACCCTACTGTCACTGTGGGAGATGTCCTCCTTATACAGTTTCCCATTGTCCCAACACACTCGGTATTTGTCTCCCTCAGTGGGAGGGCTGGCAGCTAACCCTCTTAGCTGCTCCAAGGTAAGGTCATCTCGCAGGGCCTGCTCAAAGGCGGCACTACAAGTCCCAGCCAGCTGTCCTGTGGCGAACAGAGACAGTGGCTGAGGCTCTGACGCGGTTAAGTCCACGGGGTCCGAACCGGTGGAAGGGGACACTTCCACTTGCTCTTCCCCAATGGAGCGTTCCGCTGCAGCTTTTGCAGCCCTGCGAGTGACGGGCAACACAGGCACAATAATGTCATCACATTTAACATTTGCACAACTTGAATCAGTTAAACACATGTCCGCTACCTGTGTACATACACCCGCCATCCCCTCTACATCTCCTGTCATAGGAGAACTGCTCCCACACACCCCACCTCCCACCTCCCGAGGTCCATCCCCAAGGTTATCTGATGTTACGCAAACATCCTTGCACAGTACCTCGGTATGTCCAGGGACCTCCATAGGGACGGGTGAGTCCTGTGTGCTTCCAGGGGGCACGTAGCACGAGACCAATCGTCCTAGGTCAGTGCCTAATAAAACATTTGTGGGGATCTCCGCAGAGACTCCCACCTCCCTTACTCCACTCCCAGCCCCCCAATCAAGGAAAACACGAGCTAGGGGAACATTAGGGCTCACCCCCCCAACTCCCGTGATGGTGAGGCTTTTGCCGGGAATAAGGTCTGTGTCATCCACTAGTTCAGGCCGAACTAGTGTGACTTCGGCTCCTGTATCCGACTGTAGGTTGCCTGCGGTGTGTCTTGCAGCTCCATTCACTAACAGCACAGATGATGGGTTGCGGGCAAGCTTGCCAGGGGGTGCTGCCTTCTTCTCCGGGCACGAGTGGCTGAGGTGTCCTGGCTTGCCGCACGCATAGCACTTGCGCACGTCTGTCGGTGCTGGCTTGACTCCTTCAGGTCTTTGTGCAGGCCTGTGAAAGGGTCGCTGGACAGGAATCGACAAAGCTGGCCGGGAGGAAGAAGCAGATGAAGAGGTTCCTCCCAGACGGGACAGAGTGTCTTTGAATGCCCGAGTGCTGGGCATGGCGATGTATTCATCGGCTAGCTCGGCCGCCTCTCGCGCACTCTTCGGCTTGTGCTCACATACATATTTTTGCACATCCGTGGGGCAATTGGAGACAAACTGTTCTCGGACCATCAGATCCGCCAGGGACTGCTTGGTGTCCTCTGTGAGGGGATCAGACCACTGTTGGAAGGTGGTCTGCAACTTGCCCAGATGGTCCATAAAAGTATCTCCGGGCCCTCTCCGCAGGGACCGGAACCGTAAACGGTAAGTCTCTGGAGTCAGCTGGTACTTGACCAGAATAGCCTTTTTGATGACCGCGTAACTGGTGCGCTCTGCTAATGGTAGTCCGACCAGGGCCTCCATAGCTTTGCCCTTCAGTGCGGACATTAGATGTCCCGCCCACTGTGGCTCTGGTACCTGGTACTGCTGGCATGAGGTTTCAAAAGCATGCAGGAAAAGATCAATGTCACAGTTCTCTGACTCCATCACAGGCAGTTTTGGCTTGACCATCAGGGATGGGCCTGTGGATGTGGCATGCCGGTCGGACCCCTGAAGCTGTACTCGGGCCATGTCCAGTTCATGCCTGCGGACAGCTTCCCGTTCTCGTTCTGCAGCCTCGCGCTCAGCCTGGCGCTCTGCAGCCTCGAGCTCAGCCTGGCGCTCTGCCCGACGTGCCTCCAGCAGCCGAAAATATAAGTCCGGGTTACTGAGCATTAGTTGGTCCAGACCATTTTGGGATGGCATAGAGACAGAGTTATGTCCAGCTAGAGGACTGCAAGCCCCAGCAGGCTGTCCTCCTCCCAGTTCATCATCCTCATTCTGGAAGGGGTCACCTGGCTCAGGGGCCCCAGAGTCTCCTCCATTCTCTGAATCCTGCAGGGATGACTCTTGACTCCTCCGTGCACATAACTCCTGGATAAGGACAGTCTTATTTTTCCCATATACTTGGATGCCTTTGTGCTCACACAGAGCTGTGATATCAGCCACGCTCAGGACGTCATAATTCACGGATTCGGACATTATTGCCAAATAAAAGATAGGACAGAAAACAAGAGAGAGGGGAGGGTACTGTCGTGAATTATTATTCTATCAAAACTAATGCACTGTGCTTCGTCTTCCAGAATTTTTCAATCCTTTAGTACAGAGTTATGGACATAACTTCCTGCACTAATATTCTAAGCATACAGAATCCCGTAAGCTGCCACCAGAAAAATGTCACGAACTATGGATCCGACCGCTCCGGATCCCACAGCTGTGACGTAGTGGTCTGTGACGGAGTCTGCGCACACACAGAGACCTCACGTGACCGGGGTATTACCACTCGGCTAACACCCCCCACTACACTTCGGTAACTGCCACCACGTGGGTTCCCGGTCCACGAGCCGACTATCCGGGTCATTCACTATCACACAGATCAGTGGATGAACCGGATATCACTTACTGACCAACCGCAGTCAATCACCCCCAGCTACAATTCCTAAATGCAATTTAACTAACTACCTGGTAACGTCTCTTCAAAGGCAAGGTACGTTGTTCAGCAGCTTAGAATATGGAAGACTTGGCTACTTAGATTTTATAATCTTTAATAAGCGGTAAAAAGCAGTGCATACAAATCTAATGAAAATGACTATAAATCTACAGAATAATAATAACAATATAAATAATCACGACAGTTCAAATGAAAGGGAAAAAGATGAAAGAATACTTAGTTTCTCTGGGTTTCAGATGGTCGTTCATATGTCCTTTTTGAATCCTTGCAAACCCCTTTTCAGTATGTATCAGGGGAGACCCTCAAAGTTCTTCTGATACAGGGATATGCCGTCAATGTCCAATTAAGTGTCTGGTGATGTTCCATGGGTCTCTCTCCTCTGTCCTTGTGCATGGATTTTTATGAACTCTGCCATGGGCAGGAGACTTACTTCTGTCAGCCAATGGCAGCAGAGTGACTGTCAATCCTAGGGATTGCCCCCAAGTGTTTTATGACCCCATCAAAGTTCAGTTCCTACAATGAGGATTATACTTAAGCCCGTATCTCCCTGATACATCAGCATATTTTTATACAGAATACATATTTGCGATCCTTATTTATTTACCTACAGAATGAGACCACACACTGTAATGCTGGGACCTGTAGTTCTTCTACCACCCATAGGTCAGGTAAGGAATCACATCCTCTAGTCATATTTGATACCCAATTAACCACAATAGTCTGTAGAGCCTGGATCTGGTGTCAGAAAGGGCATAAGTTGATTCATAAATGAAATATGAAAGTGGACTGGTTTTATGCCCAGAGCTAATTAAGGGCTATTAGCTCTCCTCAAACCAGACCTGGAAATTAATGACGTCACGCTCCAGCCAGGCTTGACAGCGAGCTTATCTTATCTCATAGGACAGGATGAGCTGGGCCTGGTGTAGCCTTTATGACCTTTTATTGCTGGCCTCAAAGAGTAGTGGTAATAAAAGTGTCCGTCTATATCATAGGCGACCCAGGCTTCATGAAGATGAGAGTTCACAGTTTTTTACATAGGCCAGAAGCATATAAGATGGCTACCCAGAGGAATTATGTATGTATGCCGGCACACCGATGCTGTCCGTGTCGCATCCACATTTTTTGTGTACCCACTTCAATGGGCCCACAGTCTGGATTTTGCAGCCAAGTCCTATCCTTTTGCGTAATAAATGTACGGAGGCGGAAAGCGCACAGATTATCCATATGTCAGTTGTCTTAAAAAAGATGGCATATGTCCACAAAATGCCGACGGGACGCATCCGTATTTTGTGACTGCAATAATGGTACAGTGGTGTGTGCGAGGCCTTACACTGGGTTCACACCTGAGCGTTCTGAAAGGAGCGCTCTGTATGCACGATTGTACCGGCGTTTACAATCGCGCATACAGAGACAAGCGAACGCTCATTGTCGCGCGTTCCCGAATGTCTATGTACGGGAACGCGCGACAAAACGCCCCAAAGAAGCTCATGTACTTTTTTGAGCGTAGGGCGTTTTACAGCGCGATCGTACGCGCTGTAAAACGCCCAGGTGTGAACCATTCCCATAGGGAAGCATTGGTTTCTCCTTGTTGAGCGTTTTACAGCGCGTAGGAACGCGCTGTAAAACGCTCAGGTGTGAACCCAGCCTCAAGGTATGTTCACGCAGTTTTTCCAATGTGGATTTTGGCACAGATTCTACAAAAATGGTTGCAAGTCATCTCCAATTAATTCAATGGCATCTGACAGCAGTTTTGAACCTATGAACTGAAGCTGGTTAACTTGTTACATTTGCACTTGGCATCTGTGTTGGTCCCATGTTAATATATGCAAATGAGCCTCTTGGAGCAATGGGGGTGTCGCCATTGCACCTAGAGGCTCTGCTTTCTGTGCAACTGCCGCACCTCTCCACGTTGATTGACAGGGCCAGGCAGTGTAAATGTCATCACACCTGGTCCTGTCAATCAAACTGCAGAAGGGGGGCAGGTGCAGAGAGAGCTGAGCTTCTAGGTGTAATGAGAACGCCCCCGTTGCTCCTAGAGGCTCATTTGCATATAATAAAACATCATTTTTCTCAGCAGTACAGACACATATGAACATGGGACCAACACTGATGCCTTCAGCTGTAAAGCGCACATGTAACAAGTCAGCCAGTGTTATAGGTACAAAACTGCTGACAGATGCCCTTTAATGGGGAAACCACTTATTAATTTATATGGTGCTTTTTATTCGTTTACGGTTTTAAAAACCGTGCCATGAAAGAATAGTGATATATCCATTCCTGAGGCAGAATCCGTGTCTGGAGTTTCCACTGAAATAGACAGGATGTAAAAAACTGCGTTGGAATAAAAACACCAGGATTCCGCATCAGGTTTTCTCAACACAGAAAATGCTCTGTGTGAACATATCCTAAAGTGCGGGTTTGACATCTGCACCATGTGAATTTACACTACTCATCCTTTGCAATGGCAGGGTGAAAGCCAGAGCAATAGATGCATGTGATACACGCGGATCCGCAGCAGCACTTTCAGTCACATACCCTTAGGCCAGACAATGCGAGAAACTCGCGGCGTGTGTCAGTGTGAGATCCCGTCCTGAACACTGATTTATAATGCTGGGTGACCTGAGAGTTCTGGAATCTACTGAATTAGGGCTCATGCACACGACCGTATGGCTTTTTCAGTATTTTGTGGTTGGCAAAAAACGGATCTGCAAAAAAAAACGGATGACGTCCGTTTGCATTCCGTTTTTTGCAGAACAGAACAGCTGACCCCTGATAGAACAGTACTATCCTTGTCTGTTATGCGGACAATAAGGACATGTTCCATCTTTGAACGGAAATAAGGAGACGGAAGGCACACGGAGTACCTTCCGTTTTTTTTGCGGATCCATTGAAATGAATGGTTCCATATACGGAACGCAAAAAACGGAACGTAAGCGGGGTAAAAAAACGTTCGTGTGCAAGAGGCATTACACTGACCTAATGCTGTCAGTGTAATTCAGTAGAATCCAGAACTCTAAGGAGGTCATTTATCCAACTGGTGTAAAGTAGACCTGGGTTAGTTGCCCATAGCAACCAACCAGATTCCTTCTTTCATTTTGGACAGCTCCATTGGAAAACGTGGAATCTTATTGGCTGCCATGGGGCAGCAATGTCATCTGTGGGAGTCAGATCCCTGGACCCCTACGGTCAGCAGAGAAGGACACAGTGCCACTTGCACCCATGTGGCTGTGTCTGGTACTGCGGCTTAGCATCATTCAGTGGGGCTGAGCCTTTGTGCCATGTGGATGAGATGGCACTGCAGTGAAGCCTTCTGCTGACCAAGAATGGATTGGCTGTCCTTACAACCGGGAGCCCCAGTTCTAGCAGTCAAGCCAATCAAAGCAGAATTTGGCAGAATTTTCAGTTACAGTAGAACAATGTGACATGAGATTTCTTGGTCTATAGCAGGGATGCTCAACCTGCGGCCCTCCAGGTGTTGTAAAACTCCCACCATGCCCTGCTCTAGACTGATAGCTGTACGCTGTCCGGGAATGCTGGGAGTTGTAGTTTTGCAACAGCTGGAGGGCCGCAGGTTGAGCATGCCGAGTCTATAGGAACAAAATTCAATGATTTTTTATTTTATTTTTTACCCCACAGATAACTACTCTTGACAGAGCGCAGAATGGGAAATAAATGTCTGACAAGGAGGGGATACATGGAGCTAATCTTTGCCCATTGCATTCTGGGTAAGTACTGACTACTATCTATAGGGCCTTTAAAGGGCATCTGTCAGCAGTTTTGTCCCTATGACACTGGCTAACCTGTTACATGTGCACTTGGCAGCTGAAGGCATCTGTGTTGGTCCCTTGTTCATATGTGCCCGCATTGCTGTGAAAAATGATGTTTTAATATATGCAAATGAGCCTCTAGGAGCAACGGGGGCGTTACCATTACACCTAGAGGCTCAGCTTTCTCTCTCAACTGTCAATGCCTTCAGCTGCCAAGCACACATGCAAAAGGTTTCATAGGTACAGAGCTGCTGACAGATGCAGTTTAAAGGTAATCTGTCACCTGCTTTTACCATTTTAAGCTGTCACCATCGCTATGTTCACTAAAGTACCTTATTTCCAGCAGTCTAAGGCTAGTTTCACACTAGCGTTCAGCTGTCCGCTCGTGAGCTCCGTTTGAAGGGGCTCACGAGCGGACCCGAACGCTTCCGTCCAGCCCTGATGCAGTCTGAATGGATGCGGATCCGCTCAGACTGCATCAGTCTGGCGGCGTTCAGCCTCCGCTCAGCAGGCGGACACCTGAACACTGAACACAATATGGCTCAATCTTCAAGCGGATCCGTCCCCCATTGACTTTCAATGTAAAAGTCTGGACGGATCCGCTCAGGCTAATTTCACACTTAGCTTTTTTTTGCAAATATAATGCAGACGGATCCGTTCTGAACGGAGCCACCGTCTGCATTAATATGATCGGATCCGTTCAGAACGGATCCGATCGAACGCTAGTGTGAAAGTAGCCTTATTTTTACTTTATTTCGTTTTGTCCTTTTGATATAAAAGCGCATTTTATGATATGCTAATGAGGCTGCAAGGTGCCCAGAGGGGCGTTTTTTTCACTCTCCGGTGCCCAGTGACGGCCCCCCTGCAGTGCCCAAGAACGCCTGAGCGAGTTTTCTGGCCGCAGACAGGAAGAAGGACAGGGCATTTCTAGAAGGTAGACTATGACGTGGGGAGGGGGCGGAACCGTTTGCCGGGCTGTGGGAGGTTATTTGAGGATCAGGAGGCGTTCTTGGGCACTGCAGGGAGGCGTCACTGGGCACTGGAGAAGGAAAAAAAAAAGCCCCTCTGGGCGCCTTGGAGCCTCATTAGCATATCAAAGGGACAAAACGAAATAAAGTAAAAATAAGACTGTTGGAAATAAGGTACTTTAGTGAACATAGCGATGGTGACAGCTTAAAATGGTAAAAGCAGGTGACAGATTCCCTTTGGGGACCATCCAGTAATTAAAGGGGTTATCCAGGAATGGATGATGACTTATCCTCAGAACAGGTTATCATCATCACTGGCGGGGGCCGAGTCCCAGCACCCTTGCCGATCAGCTGTATCAGAAAGACAGTGGAGCTCTGGTGAGCGATGCAGGCTCCTGGCAGCTCACCGAGCACAGCGCCGTACATTGTATAGCAGTTGTGCTTGGTGTAGAAGCTGCAACTAGGCCATGTGATCAATGTACAGTGATGTCACTGGTCTAGGAAGAGGTTCTAACAGCTGATTGTTGGGGGTCCTGGGTGTCGGTTCTCTGCAGATCTGTTGGTAGAGCTGTGGTGATCATTACTACAGCTCTACATAGTCCGGAAAACCCTGCAGGGTGCATGCACACCATGCGATCAAATTCCAATTTATTACTACTAATTTGTGGGGTTTTTTAAATGGCGCAGCAATAAACCACATTTTGATTGTACCGTGTGAATAAAGGGGTTTTCCGGGACTTAATTACTGATGACCTATCCTCTGTTTATGTTAAGTTTTTTGCATTCCATATACGAACCGTATATGGAACTATTCATTTCAATGGATCCGCAAAAAAACGGAAGGTACTCCATATGCCTTCCGTTTCCGTTCAAAGATAGAACATGTCCTATTATTGTCTGCATAACGGACAAGGATAGTACTGTTCTATCAGGGGCCAGCTGTTCCATTCCACAAAAAAACTGAATGCACACGGACGTCATCTGTATTTTTTGCAGACTGCAAAATACTGTAAAAGCCATACAGTCGTCTGCAAGAGGCATAAGGCTTTTTTCACATGAGTGTATTGAGATCCATCAGTATTTCTGCTCAGGATTCCTGGCAGGCATAAGATTCAGCCAGTTCCTTCCAGATCCGGTTGTTAAAATTACAACTGGATCGGAGAACTGTGTTACCGGCTGAGTCCTGATCCGGTGTTCTGGTGGCAGCAGGGCAGCTGGAGATGTTCACTTCAATTGCTTTGTGCATGGCTGATAGTTAAGTTCCTTAGATGGGTGGTATGTGGGTAGTGTATTTCTGTGTGTTGTGAGGATTCGCTCCGGTAGGCAGGGTAAGCGGACGCAGTACAGAGGCAAAAACAAGGTTGTAAAGCAAAGTTCAGTGTTTTATTCGCACAATAGGAAAAACAAGCCAAAAGTAACAGTGTTCCATTTTGGTGCCTGTTCACACCACACAAAGTCCACAGTGCAAAAAAGCTTCACCTGGTCAGTAGTTTTCCACCCACCGTCCAGCTCTCAAGACACAGCTTCTCTGTCATGGAGGATAATCCACACACAGCTGTGACTGCTGGCTGTTTTTTTTTTTATATCCCAGCCAAAACCCGGCCTGGAACCGTGGGGAACAGCCACCCACCCTGCTCTTTGGCTGCTCCCAATAAGAACCGGCCCGGATCGGCTTTATAGCCACACTAACAGCTGAAGTGTCAGACTGCAACTGCAAAACTGACACTTCAGGGAAAAACCCGGTTCTTACCTCACCGAGGCAAGGAACCTCGGTGACACGTATCTTCCGTCAATGACGGCCCCTTGTTCCTTCTTACAGTGTGTACCATGTATATGGTGTATTTATGTGTGTGTACCGTGTATATGGTGTATTTATGTGTGTGTACCGTGTATATGGTGTATTTATGTGTGTGTACCGTGTATATGGTGTATTTATGTGTGTGTACCGTGTATATGGTGTATTTATGTGTGTGTACCGTGTATATGGTGTATTTATGTGTGTGTACCGTGTATACGGTGTATTTATGTGTGTGTACCGTGTATACGGTGTATTTATGTGTGTGTACCGTGTATACGGTGTATTTATGTGTGTGTACCGTGTATATGGTGTATTTATGTGTGTGTACCGTGTATACGGTGTATTTATGTGTGTGTACCGTGTATACGGTGTATTTATGTGTGTGTACCGTGTATACGGAGTATTTATGTGTGTACCGTGTATACGGAGTATTTATGTGTGTGTACCGTGTATACGGTGTATTTATGTGTGTGTACCGTGTATTTATGTGTGTGTACCGTAGGGTTTTGCGGGTATCGAAATTTCGATACCCAATCGATACTTTTGTCCCGGTATCGATACGATACCGGGATTTCCGTTTTTTCGATACTGGGCTGCGCTTCTGCGCAGCCTAGTATCTCTGAACATGAGCGCGCTGCTATCGGCGCGCTCATGTTCTCTCAGCAGCACGGGGAGAAGGAAGCTGTCCCGCCTCCCCCTGTGCTGCTGCCACCAATGAGAAGAGAGGAGGGGCGGGCGCACTGAGCCACCAATGATAGGACTATTCCCATTTCCCATACAGAGCGGCGCCCAGCGATGTCTCAGCACTCACCATTAGTCCTGGGCGCCGCTCCGTTCGCCCGCAGTGCCCCATTACTGTCTCCTCTCCTGCTCCACATGCTGCTCATTACTATCGGAGCGATGGGAGGAGACATCAGCTTCACTAGTGGGCGTTCCTTCTCCCTGCGCTGCGATTGGACAGCGCTACAGCCAGGAAGAAGGAACGCCCACTAGTGAAGCTGATGTCTCCTCCCATCGCTCCGATAGTAATCAGCAGCATGTGGAGCAGGAGAGGAGACAGTAATGGAGCACTGCGGGCGAACAGAGCGGCGCCCAGGACTAATGGTGAGTGCTGGGACATCGCTGAGCGCCGCTCTGTGTGGCCTGATAGTGAAAGTCAGTCTTTAACACAATACAGGAGGCGGGTGCCGGCAGCAGAATCGCATTGCCGGCACCCTGCCGCTGACAGGGAGCTGCGATCAGAGGCAGTTAACCCCTCAGGTGCGGCACCTAAGGGGTTAACTGCTGATCTGCCAGTACCCGCCTCCTGTATAAAGGGGTAATTTATCATTGGTGGTGCAGTGTGCCCCCCCCCTCAACCCCCCATCCCATTAAAATCATTGGTGGCACAGTGCGCCAGCCCCTCTCAACCCCCCCAGTATTAAAATCATTGGTGGCAGTGGCCACAGGGTCCTCTCCCCTCCCCCTCATTGGTGGTGCAGTGGCAGCTTCTGATCGGAGCCCCAGCTGTGTAAGGCTAATTTCACACTAGCGTTCGGCTGTCCGCTCGTGAGCTCCGTTTGAAGGGGCTCACGAGCGGACCCGAACGCTTCCGTCCAGCCCTGATGCAGTCTGAATGGATGCGGATCCGCTCAGACTGCATCAGTCTGGCGGCGTTCAGCCTCCGCTCTGCTCAGCAGGCGGACACCTGAACGCTGCTTGCACCGTTCGGGTGTCCGCCTGGCCGTGCGGAGGCGTGCGGATCCGTCCAGACTTACAATGTAAGTCAATGGGGACGGATCCGTTTGAAGATGCCACAATATGGCTCAATCTTCAAGCGGATCCGTCCCCCATTGACTTTCAATGTAAAAGTCTGGACGGATCCGATCAGGCTAATTTCACACTTAGCTTTTTTTTTGCAAATATAATGCAGACGGATCCGATCGAACGCTAGTGTGAAAGTAGCCTAAGCCTGGGACTCCGATCAGTTACCATGGCAGCCAGGACGCTACAGAAGCCCTGGTTGCCATGGTAACATCCCTGATGCTGTGTGCACAAGGCACAGAGCAGCAGGGACAGTGTGAAGTCCTATTCACCCTGATAGAGCTGAATAGGACAAGGGATGAAAGATCCCAGGTTCTAGCCCCTAAGGCTACTTTCACACTTGCGTTCAGAGCGGATCCGCTCATATAATGCAGACGGTGGATCCGTTCAGAACGGATCCGTCTGCATTATATTGTAAAAAAAATTCTAACTGTGAAAGTAGCCTGAACGGATCCGTCCAGACTTTTACATTGAAAGTCAATGGGGGACGGATCCGTTTGAAGATTGAGCCATATTGTGTCATCTTCAAACGGATCCGTCCCCATTGACTTCCATTGTAAGTCTGGACGGATCCGCTTGCCTCCGCACGGCCAGGCGGACACCCGAACGCTGCAAGCAGCGTTCAGGTGTCCGCCTGCTGAGCGGAGGCTGAACGCTGCCAGACTGATGCATTCTGAGCGGATCCGCATCCACTCAGAATGCATTAGGGCTGGACGGATGCGTTCGGGGCCGCTTGTGAGCCCCTTCAAACGGAGCTCACAAGCGGACACCCGAACGCTAGTGTGAAAGTAGCCTAAGGGGGGAAATAGTTATTAAATAAAAAGTAAAAAAAAAAAACACCAAAATATGAAGTATAAATCACCCCCTTTTCCCAATTTCACATATATAAAATATATAAATAATAAACATATTACATATCGCCACGTCAGAAAAGTCCAAACTATTAAAATATTAAAAAAAATCTAGGTGGTGAACGCCGGAACAGAAAAAAATAAATAAAAACTGCGCGATTCGCCATTTTTAAAAATGCAGAATGCACGTGGCTTTTTTGGTTTATTTTTTTTCGCGTGGTATCGAATGGTATCGAGTATCGCAATACTTTTTCATGGTATCGAAACCGAATCAAAAATTTGGTATCGCAACAACTCTAGTGTACCGTGTATTTATGTGTGTGTATCGTGTATACTGTGTATTTATGTGTGTGTACCGTGTATACGGTGTATTTATGTGTGTGTACCATGTATATGGTGTATTTATGTGTGTGTACCGTGTATATGGTGTATGTATATGTAAACATGTGTCGTGACGCTGCGTGTCCGCTGTTGAGTAGGGAACCTGTTCTTGGTGATATACCATCAGTATTTTATCAGGACTTACATGTGTATTTCTTCCTTCCTTCATTATTTATGCGCTGCACAGACTGTAATGTGCGTATTTGGAAACAAATCTGCACAAAACTCGGACATGCTGCAGATTTCAAATATCTGAGCTGGCTTTTATACCCAGCAGACAGAGGCAATGTCTGCCATCGCGATTACCCCTCAGGTGCCATGGTCAGTTGTGCAGTGCTACAGGTGCCTGAATGGCTTCCCCATGCAGCAGTCGGGGGAGCCGTATGTTGTGTCAGACTCGTTCCATCATAAGGATATGAAGCTACCACAGTGATAGGTCAGGCCTCCATAGGAATGTATAGAATTGTAATTCATTATGGGAAAAGCGATGTAACGATCCGATGTTCAGGTCCCCTAAGGGGACTTAAGATAAGTGAAAAAAATAAATTTAAAAAACGAATCACCCCCCTAGTTTTCCTATGTCCCAAAATGCCCAAACTATTAAAATATAAAGTTACTTATCCCGTAAAGGAGAAAAAACAAACTGGCCTTTTCACAGTTTTGTAGCTTCACCTCCCAAACAAAATTAAATAAAAAGTAATCGAAATGTCATACACGCGTCAAAATAGCATCACTAAAAACTACAGATCGGCTGGCAAAAAATTAGCCCTCACACAGCTGTAGAGGTAAATATTAGAAGTTATAGGTCTCAGAATATGCAGAATATGGCGATGCAAAGAAAAAAATCAGTTTTCATGTTTTATAATATTAAAACACAAGATATATGATATAAATGCTGTATCACTGTAATCGTACTGACCCAGAGAATGGCGGTTACAGGTTAGTATTACCACATAGGAAACCCCGTAAAACAAAACCCATAAAACTATGGCAGAATTTTTTTTTTTTTTTCAAATTTAACCCCATTTGGAAAATTTTTCCAGCTCCCCATTGCATTGTACACAGGTCCCAGCATGACAGCGCCCGGACACAACATGTCTTTTACATACATTTACCAGGTGCCATTTATATATTTTCTGGTTTCTTTCTATGCAGTGACTGGGACGTGTTACCAAAAGAGTCAACTGAGCACAAATTCATCCGGCTGGAGCCAAATCTCCTGGCTTCTGGTAAGCTCAAGCTGACAATTCTATAAAGTGCACAGCAGATGGCGCTAGATAGTAAGGGAATACCAGTCTTTCAGATTGTTGTGGGACTGTGCCTTTGGACAGCAGCCTTACTATGTTTTACTATAGAACAGGGGCTTAGTTAACACTTTGTACCACTAATACATTGGGGTTCCTCTACTGGGACTAAGCTGAACGTGGGGGTCTACTGCTTCCAAAGAGGATAAGTTTCAGCTCCCTCCATTGTAGAACACTCATCTCCCATATGGAAGCCACACACTTCCATAGTCATCTCTCAACCCGCATCTGGAGTGTCAAGCGGGATCAGGAGGCTCCCTTGCTTACAATATATGGGATCTCGGAGATGGAATCTCTACCTTTCAGACAATTATGGTGGTAAATATACTTTAAATGTCCCATATGGTAATATCCCTTTAAAGCAGGACTTAAAGGGCGAATACCAGTCAAGCTCTGCCCCCCAGAGGCCTACAATGGACATTGCACAGTGGTCTGCTTGGATCTTTTGACAGTCCTATTTTTCTATATCTGTTCTGTCAAAAATATCACTAAACTATGTCTGTATCTTGATGGTCTGGGGTCCCACAGAGGGGGCCACATGTTGCTCCTAGGTCACAGGTTGTGCACCTTGCTACAGAACAACATTTCAGCTCATGAGACCGACTATAAATGAAGTAACTTATATTTAGGACTAAAGCTGGCCATACAATTTAGGCCCAGTTCACACCTCAGTTATTCGGTCAGTTATTTCAATCAGTGATTGTGAGACAAAACCAGTAGTGAAGCCTCCACAGAGATCCGGTGTAATGGAAAAATCCGCTCCTGGTCTGGGTTTTGACCCTGGTTTTGGCTCCCAATAACTGATCGAAATAACTGACCAAAACACTGAAGTGTGAACAATAGCCAATAGCACCCCACACACACACACACACACACACACACACACACACACACATATATATATACACATGTAAGCTGGACCTAGCTTTTTGTCTGTTGATTTTACACAGAAAAAAAGGTTTATTCGTCTGATATGTCCGAACTTTCTCTCTCTCAAAGTCTGCCGTAAAAGTTGGAACACCCCCAAACACGCCACCAGGTTTGACTGACTGCCGTTATTCTATACTAGACATTAAGCCCGTTACAATAACGGGCGCTAGAACAGTAGTGCTGGCACTGTGATGGGGGATCTGTGGATGACACTGTGATGGGGGGGGATCTGTGGATGATACTGTTATGGGGGATCTGTGGATGGCACTGTTATGGGGGATCTATGGGTGACACTGTTATGGAGGGTATCTGTGAATGGTACTGTTATTGGAGGATCTGTGGATGGCACTGTTATGGGGGATGTGTGGATGGCACTGTTATGGGGGATGTGTGGATGGCACTGTTATGGGGGGATCTGTGGATGGCACACTGTTATGGGGGGATCTGTGGATGGCACACTGTTATGGGGGTATCTGTGAATGGTACTGTTATGGGGGATCTGTGGATGGTACTGTTATGGGGGGATCTGTGGATGGCACTGTTATGGGGGGACCTGTGGATGGCACTGTTATGGGGGGACCTGTGGATGGCACTGTTATGGGGGGATCTGTGGATGGCACTGTTATGGGGGATCTGTGGATGGCACTGTTAGGGGGGGACCTGTGGATGGCACTGTTATGGGGGGACCTGTGGATGGCACTGTTATGGGGGGACCTGTGGATGGCACTGTTATGGGGGGACCTGTGGATGGCACTGTTATGGGGGGACCTGTGGATGGCACTGTTATGGGGGGGATCTGTGGATGACACTGTTATGGGGGATCTGTGGATGACGCACTGTTATACAATTGTAAACGGATCCGTCCCCCATTGACTTTCAATGTAAAGTCAGGAGACCCTATTTTAGGCTACTTTCACACCTGCGCTAGGTGCGGATCCGTCTGGTATCTGCACAGACGGATCCGCACCTATAAATGAAAACAATGGTATCCGCTAAGTGCGGATCCGTCTGCATAACAGCTTTTTCAGATCTGACAGTATATTCTAACACAGAGGCGTTCCCATGGTGATGGGGACGCTTCAAGCTAGAATATACTAAGAACTGTGTAAATAACTGCCCCCTGCTGCCTGGCAGCACCCGATCTCTTACAGGGGGCTGTGATCCGCATAATTAACCCCTTAGGTGTCGCACCTGCGTGGTTAATTGTGCGGATCTCAGCCCCCTGATAGGGTGCTGCCAGGCAGCAGGGGGCCAGACCCCCCTCCCTCCCCAGTATTAAAAGCATTGGTGGCCAGTGCGCCCTCCCTCCCTCCCCAGTATTAAAAGCATTGGTGGCCAGTGCGGCCCCCCCTCCCTCCCCAGTATTAAAAGCATTGGTGGCCAGTGCGGCCCCCCTCCCTCCCTCCCCAGTATTAAAAGCATTGGTGGCCAGTGCGGCCCCCCCTCCCTCCCTACTATTAAAAGCATTGGTGGCCAGTGCGGCCCCCCCTCCCTCCCAGTATTAAAAGCATTGGTTGCCAGTGCGGCCCCCCTCCCTCCCTCCCCAGTATTAAAAGCATTGGTGGCCAGTGCGGCCCCCCTCCTTCCCTCCCCAGTACTAAAAGCATTGGTGGCCACTGCGCCACCCCCTCCTTCCTCAGTATTAAAAGCATCGATGGCCAGTGCGCTCCCTCCCTCCCCAGTATTAAAAGCATTGGTGGCCATTGCGGACCCCCCCTCCCTCCCCAGTATTAAAAGCATTGGTGGCCAGTGTGGCCCCCCTCCCTCCCTCCCCAGTATTAAAAGCATTGGTGGGCAGTGCGGCCCCCCCCAGTATTAAAAGCATTGGTGGCCAGTGCGGCCCCCCCTCCCTCCCCAGTATTAAAAGCATTGGTGGCCAGTGCGGCCCCCCCTCCCTCCCCAGTATTAAAAGCATTGGTGGCCAGTGCGGCCCCCCCCCCTCCCTCCTCAGTATTAAAAGCATTGGTGGCCAGTGCGGCCCCCCCTCCTCAGTATTAAAAGCATTGGTGGCCAGTGCGGCCCCCCTCCCCCCCAGTATTAAAAGCATTGGTGGCCAGTGCGGTACCCTCCCTCCCTCCCCAGTGTTAAAAGCATTGGTGGCCAGTGCGGCCTCCCTCCCCAGTATTAAATTCATTGGTGGCCAGTGCGGCCCCCCCTCCCTCCCTCCCCCCCCCAGTATTAAATTTATTGGTGGCCAGTGCGGCCCCCCTCCCTCCCCAGTATTAAAAGCATTGGTGGCCAGTGCGGCCCCCCCTCCCTCCCCAGTATTAAAAGCATTGGTGGCCAGTGCGGCCCCCCCTCCCTCCCCAGTATTAAATGCATTGGTGGCCAGTGCGGCCCCCCCCCCCCCCCTCCTCAGTATTAAAAGCATTGGTGGCCAGTGCGGCCCCCCTTCCCCCCAGTATTAAAAGCATTGGTGGCCAGTGCGGCCCCCTCCCTCGCTCCCCAGTATTAAAAGCATTGGTGGCCAGTGCGGTACCCTCCCTCCCTCCCCAGTGTTAAAAGCATTGGTGGCCAGTGCGGCCTCCCTCCCCAGTATTAAATTCATTGTTGTCCAGAGGATAGGTCATCCGTATAAAACTCTCAGAAAACCCCTTTGAGTCTGTCTTTAGATAGTTGCTGATTGCTAATTTGCATGTTCAGTTAGCAGGTATCAGTCCCAGCACCCCTGTCAGATATTAAGGACAACAGAAGACGCATTATGAAGGTTTACTCCTCACAGTCATGTAACAGTTTTGTCTTTATTTTAGAAAACACCTGGCAAAAAGCAGCATGACTGTGACATGTGCATAAACCATAAGGCCTTAACCACTTCAGCCCTGCTAGGTGAAACCCCCTTCATGACCAGAGCACTTTTTACACTTCGGCACTACACTCCTTTCACCGTTTATCGCTCGGTCATGCAACTTACCACCCAAATGAATTTTACCTCCTTTTCTTCTCACTAATAGAGCTTTCATTTGGTGGTATTTTATTGCTGCTGACATTTTTACTTTTTTTGTTATTAATCAAAATGTAACGATTTTTTTTGCAAAAAAATGACATTTTTCACTTTCAGCTGTAAAATTTTGCAAAAAAAACGACATCCATATATAAATTTTTCGCCAAATTTATTGTTCTACATGTCTTTGATAAAAAAAAAATGTTTGGGCAAAAAAAAAATGGTTTGGGTAAAAATTTACAAACTATGGTACAAAAATGTGAATTTCCGCTTTTTGAAACAGCTCTGACTTTCTGAGCACCGGTCATGATTCCTGAGGTTCTACAATGCCCAAACAGTAGAAAACCCCCACAAATGACCCCATTTCGGAAAGTAGACACCCTAAGGTATTCGCTGATGGGCATAGTGAGTTCATAGAACTTTTTATTTTTTGTCACAAGTTAGCGGAAAATGATGATGATTTTTAATTTTTTTTTTTTTCTTACAAAGTCTCATATTCCACTAACTTGCGACAAAAAATTCTAGGAACTCGCCATGCCCCTCACGGAATACCTTGGGGTGTCTTCTTTCCAAAATGGGGTCACTTGTGGCGTAGTTATACTGCCCTGGCAATTTAGGGGCCCAAATGTGTGAGAAGAACTTTGCAATCAAAATGTGTAAAAAATGACCGGTGAAATCCAAAAGGTGCACTTTGGAATATGTGCCCCTTTGCCCACCTTGGCAGCAAAAAAGTGTCACACATCTGGTATCGCCGTACTCAGGAGAAGTTGGGGAATGTGTTTTGGGGTGTCATTTTACATATACCCATGCTGGGTGAGAAAAATATCTTGGTCAAATGCCAACTTTGTATAAAAAAATGGGAAAAGTTGTCTTTTGCCAAGATATTTCTCTCATCCAGCATGGGTATATGTAAAATGACACCCCAAAACACATTCCCCAACTTCTCCTGAGTACGGCGATACCAGATGTGTCACACTTTTTTGCTGCCAAGGTGGGCAAAGGGGCACATATTCCAAAGTGCACCTTTCAGATTTTGCAGGCCATTTTTTACACATTTTGATTGCAAGGTACTTCTCACACATTTGGGCCCCTAAATTGCCAGGGCAGTATAACTACGCCACAAGTGACCCCATTTTGGAAAGAAGACACCCCAAGGTATTCCGTGAGGGGCATGGCGAGTTCCTCGAATTTTTTATTTTTTGTCACAAGTTAGCGGAAAATGATGATTTTATTTTTTTTTTCTCTTTTTTCCTTACAAAGTCTCATTTTCCACTAACTTGCGACAAAAAATAAAAAATTCTAGGAACTCGCCATGCCCCTCACGGAATACCTTAGGGTGTCTTCTTTCCAAAATGGGGTCACTTGTGGCGTAGTTATACTGCCCTGGCAATTTAGGGGCCCAAATGTGTGAGAAGAACTTTGCAATCAAAATGTGTAAAAAATGACCGGTGAAATCCAAAAGGTGCACTTTGGAATATGTGCCCCTTTGCCCACCTTGGCAGCAAAAAAGTGTCACACATCTGGTATCGCCGTACTCAGGAGAAGTTGGGGAATGTGTTTTGGGGTGTCATTTTACATATACCCATGCTGGGTGAGAAAAATATCTTGGTCAAATGCCAACTTTGTATAAAAAAATAGGAAAAGTTGTCTTTTGCCAAGATATTTCTCTCACCCAGCATGGTTATATGTAAAATGGTACCCCAAAACACATTCCCCAACTTCTCCTGAGTACGGCGATACCAGATGTGTGACACTTTTTTGCTGCCAAGGTGGGCAAAGGGGCACATATTCCAAAGTGCACCTTTTGGATTTCACCGGTCATTTTTTACACATTTTGATTGCAAAGTTCTTCTCACACATTTGGGCCCCTAAATTGCCAGGGCAGTATAACTACGCCACAAGTGACCCCATTTTGGAAAGAAGACACCCTAAGGTATTCCGTGAGGGGCATGGCGAGTTCCTAGAATTTTTTATTTTTTGTCGCAAGTTAGTGGAAAATGAGACTTTGTAAGGAAAAAAGAGAAAAAAAAAATAAAATCATCATTTTCCGCTAACTTGTGACAAAAAATAAAAAATTCGAGGAACTCGCCATGCCCCTCACGGAATACCTTGGGGTGTCTTCTTTCCAAAATGGGGTCACTTGTGGCGTAGTTATACTGCCCTGGCAATTTAGGGGCCCAAATGTGTGAGAAGTACCTTGCAATCAAAATGTGTAAAAAATGGCCTGCAAAATCTGAAAGGTGCACTTTGGAATATGTGCCCCTTTGCCCACCTTGGCAGCAAAAAAGTGTCACACATCTGGTATCGCCGTACTCAGGAGAAGTTGGGGAATGTGTTTTGGGGTGTCATTTTACATATACCCATGCTGGGTGAGAAAAATATCTTGGTCAAATGCCAACTTTGTATAAAAAAATAGGAAAAGTTGTCTTTTGCCAAGATATTTCTCTCACCCAGCATGGTTATATGTAAAATGGTACCCCAAAACACATTCCCCAACTTCTCCTGAGTACGGCGATACCAGATGTGTGACACTTTTTTGCTGCCAAGGTGGGCAAAGGGGCACATATTCCAAAGTGCACCTTTTGGATTTCACCGGTCATTTTTTACACATTTTGATTGCAAAGTTCTTCTCACACATTTGGGCCCCTAAATTGCCAGGGCAGTATAACTACGCCACAAGTGACCCCATTTTGGAAAGAAGACACCCCAAGGTATTCCGTGAGGGGCATGGCGAGTTCCTCGAATTTTTTATTTTTTGTCACAAGTTAGCGGAAAATGATGATTTTATTTTTTTTTTCTCTTTTTTCCTTACAAAGTCTCATTTTCCACTAACTTGCGACAAAAAATAAAAAATTCTAGGAACTCGCCATGCCCCTCACGGAATACCTTAGGGTGTCTTCTTTCCAAAATGGGGTCACTTGTGGCGTAGTTATACTGCCCTGGCAATTTAGGGGCCCAAATGTGTAAGAAGTACCTTGCAATCAAAATGTGTAAAAAAATGGCCGGTGAAATCCGAAAGGTGCACTTTGGAATATGTGCCCCTTTGCCCACCTTGGCTGCAAAAAAGTGTCACACATCTGGTATCGCCGTACTCAGGAGAAGTTGGGGAATGTGTTTTGGGGTACCATTTTACATATAACCATGCTGGGTGAGAGAAATATCTTGGCAAAAGACAACTTTTCCTATTTTTTTATACAAAGTTGGCATTTGACCAAGATATTTTTCTCACCCAGCATGGGTATATGTAAAATGACACCCCAAAACACATTCCCCAACTTCTCCTGAGTACGGCGATACCAGATGTGTGACACTTTTTTGCAGCCTAGATGCGCAAAGGGGCCCAAATTCCTTTTAGGAGGGCATTTTTAGACATTTGGATCCCAGACTTCTTCTCACACTTTCGGGCCCCTAAAAAGCCAGGGCAGTATAAATACCCCACATGTGACCCCACTTTGGAAAGAAGACACCCCAAGGTATTCAATGAGGGGCCTGGCGAGTTCCTAGAAATTTTTTATTTTTTGCATAAGTTAGCGGAAATTGATTTTTTTGGTTTTTTTCTCACAAAGTCTCACTTTCCGCTAACTTAGGACAAAAATTTCAATCTTTCATGGACTCAATATGCCCCTCACGGAATACCTTGGGGTGTCTTCTTTCCGAAATGGGGTCACATGTGGGGTATTTATACTGCCCTGGCTTTTTAGGGGCCCTAAAGCGTGAGAAGAAGTCTGGAATATAAATGTCTAAAAATGTTTACGCATTTGGATTCCGTGAGGGGTATGGCGAGTTCATGTGAGATTTTATTTTTTGACACAAGTTAGTAGAATATGAGACTTAGTAAGAAAAAACAAAAACAAACAAAAAATTTCCGCTAACTTGTGCCAAAAAAAATGTCTGAATGGAGCCTTACAGGGGGGGGGGTGATCAATGACAGGGGGGGTGATCAATGACAGGGGGGTGATCAATGACAGGGGGGTGATCAATGACAGGGGGGTAATCACCCATATAGACTCCCGGATCACCCCCCTGTCATTGATCACGCCCCTGGTAAGGCTCCATTCAGACGTCCGTATAATTTTTACGGATCCATGGATCGGATCCACAAAACACATGCGGACGTCTGAATGGAGCCTTACAGGGGGGTTATCAATGACAGGGGGTGATCAGGGTGATCACCCCCCTGTCACTGATCACCCCCCCTGTAAGGCTCCATTCAGACATCTGCATGATTTTTTACGGATCCATGGATACATGGATCGGATCCACAAAACACATGCGGACGTCTGAATGGAGCCTTACAGGGGGGTTATCAATGACAGGGGGTGATCAGGGTGATCACCCCCCTGTCACTGATCACCCCCCCTGTAAGGCTCCATTCAGACATCCGCATGATTTTTTACGGATCCATGGATACATGGATCGGATCCACAAAACACATGCGGACGTCTGAATGGAGCCTTACAGGGGGGTTATCAATGACAGGGGGTGATCAGGGTGATCACCCCCCTGTCACTGATCACCCCCCCTGTAAGGCTCCATTCAGACATCCGCATGATTTTTTACGGATACATGGATCGGATCCACAAAACACATGCGGACGTCTGAATGGAGCCTTACAGGGGGGTGATCAGGGAGTGTATATGGGTGATCACCCGCCTGTCATTGATCACCCCCTGTAAGGCTCCATTCAGACGTCCGCATGTGTTTTGCGGATCCGATCCATGTATCCATGGATCCGTAAAAATCATGCGGGCGTCTGAATGGAGCCTTACAGGGGGGTGATCAATGACAGGGGGGTGATCAATGACAGGGGGTGATCAGGGAGTGTATATGGGTGATCACCCGCCTGTCATTAATCACCCCCTGTAAGGCTCCATTTAGACGTCCGTATGCGTTTTGCGGATCCGATCCATGGATCCGTAAAAATCATGCGGTCGTCTGAATGGAGCCTTACAGGGGGGTGATCAATGACAGGGGGGTGATCAATGACGGGGGGTGATCAGGGAGTGTATATGGGTGATCACCCGCCTGTCATTGATCACCCCCCTGTAAGGCTCCATTTAGACGTCCGTATGCGTTTTGCGGATCCGATCCATGTATCCATGGATCCGTAAAAATCATGCGGACGTCTGAATGGAGCCTTACAGGGGGGTGATCAATGACAGGGGGGTGATCAATGACAGGGGGTGATCAGGGAGTGTATATGGGTGATCACCCGCCTGTCATTGATCACCCCCCTGTAAGGCTCCATTTAGACGTCCGTATGCGTTTTGCGGATCCGATCCATGTATCCGTGGATCCGTAAAAATCATACGGACGTCTGAACGGAGCCTGACAGGGGGGTGATCAATGACAGGGCGGTGATCAATGACAGGGGGGTGATCAGGGAGTTTATATGGGGTGATCATGGGTGATCAGGGGTTTATAAGGGGTTAATAAGTGACGGGGGGGGGGTGTAGTGTAGTGTAGTGTGGTGTTTGGTGCGACTGTACTGACCTACCTGAGTCCTCTGGTGGTCGATCCTAACAAAAGGGACCACCAGAGGACCAGGTAGGAGGTATATTAGACGCTGTTATGAAAACAGCGTCTAATATACCTGTTAGGGGTTAAAAAATTCGGATCTCCAGCCTGCCAGCGAACGATCGCCGCTGGCATGCTGGAGATCCACTCGCTTACCTTCCGTTCCTGTGAGCGCGCGCGCCTGTGTGCGCGCGTTCACAGGAAATCTCGCGTCTCGCGAGATGACGCATATATGCGTGACTGTGCGCCAGCCTGCCACCTCCGGAACGCACATGTGCGTTAGGCGGTCCGGAGGTGGTTAAAGAGTTGTCAGTGTTTGGTTGGTGTTTGATCAGTGATTTCATCCGTTATTGTCAGAGGCTACACAGAGATAAGGTATGATAAAAGATCTGCCCCTGTTCTGTGTTTAGACCTGCACTTGGTTTTTGGCTCACAATCACTGACCAAATCACTGACTATGTGAAAGCGGCCTCACTGTTAGTAAATGGCAGGGGCCGACTGGGAACTTAGAGTGGCCCTGGAAAAAATACTTAAAGTGGCCCCGTTTTGAAGTTGGGTCCAAATTGATGGAAAGCAAGGCCAGCAATACCATATTGTGGCACATTATACCAAACCAACAGAGCTAAATACCACAGTCCATTAAAAAATACATCCCCAAAAACCCACTGGCCGGCCACGAGGAGGGCTCAGGCGCCTCCCTGGGCGTTGGCCCACCGGGAAAATTCCCTGTAAGTTCTATGGACAATTCGCCCCTGGTAAATGGAGCTCCAGAGTTATACCATGAACCAAACAGTAAACATCTTAATGACCGTACAGTTCTAAGCTTATTGTGCATGGTTCTGCCCCTGCTTAGTGTAAATCTTCTTTCTGTCAGGGTAAGGAGTAACCACAAGTATGTGAGAGGCGGAGAACCTATAGCCGGCTCCTGTATAGACACATCATCATGTCATGGTCGGATCCAAGGTCAGCAGAAATTAGACTGCAAGCAGAGAACAGGTATGCTTAAGAAATGTGAAACACCACACAATTTGTATCACTTCCTATTAACAAGCAGTGATGGCCAGTTCGCATTGTTCGCCCGCGAACACATGCGAGCTGCCATCTTTTCTCACAAGTCCGGCGAGGCACGGGTAAGCTCTTACCTGTGCCTGTGCGCGAGCCGGTCTGAAAACAAATGCGGTCACCGGGAGCAGGCAGTTCCGAAAACAGCCGCCGGGGGCCTTCATCGGGATGTTCTCGGAACTGCCTGCTCCCGGTGACCGCATGTGTTTCAGAGCGGCTCGCAGCGCAGGCACAGGTAAGGACTTACCTCTGCATCGCCGGACTTGGGAATAAAGATGGCAGATCGCATGTGTTCGTCGGCGAACAATGCGTACTGGCCATCACTGCTTCTGATACAGCGTATTCAGTGTATACGTTCTATTCAGAGATGTCAGGAAGAAGGGGAATGATCGCTCTGCCTCCCAGTGATACTCCTTACAGCTAGGGATGAGCGAATCGACTTCGGATGAAACATCCGAAGTTGATTCGCATAAAACTCAGGAGCTCCGTACAGTATTAGAATGTATCGACTCCGATGAGCTGAAGTTATTGCTTTGCGAAGTCTCACGAGACTTCACGTAATAACTTCATAAATTAATTTGTACTGTAAAAAACGATTTCCCGAACTCGAGCAGCACATCACCTCCTCATTATATCATGTAACAGAACTTCAATTATGGGATTTTACACAGCTTCAGTTAATTTATTTCCTTTTCCCATCGGTTTCATCCAAAATGACTTAGCTAATTAAAGCATCTAGGTCATTTTACTGGGAGGAAGAAGTACCGTACAATAAATTGGTCATATATGCGCCATGACAGAGGTTGAACATGAGACACGGGGCCTGCTTAGTTCTAAGTGCGGCTGAGACCTTTTAGCAAGTCTAAACTTACTGACACATTATGGGTCATTTACAAAGGCCGACATTTTTCCTACCTCTAGGACCCGCATCTATCTGTAGAACAGGGCCCTCAAAGTGAACGAGGGCACACCACACAAGCGAGGTCAACCATCATTCACCCGTACGGGAGTACTGAAAGTAGCAGAGCTTGCTCGCTTGGCTATTTCCGGAACTCCTATAGAAATGAATGGAGAGCGCTCTCCTTTACTTTGGGGACCCCATTCTACAGATAGGCGTGGCACCTGCACCTATTGGACATTGGTGGCATATCACTAGGAGTGTGAGATTGGCCAACCCCCCAACCTCAAGCCTCATCATAAATTAGACACACCTCTGGCAGTCCGTGCACCTGGAGTAAATATTTTTCCAGCCCCCTGACTGCAGTAGTTTTCACTCCGCTTTTACACCTGTTTCCAGGCATAAAAGATGGTAAATGTGTCGGCCCGATGTTCTGACCCTGGCCTAGCTCCTATCACGACTTCACCACTCCCAAGCGATGAACATGGCGCAAAAATGCTTGTGCAACAAAATATTGTTAAACAGATGTAAAAAAACTGGGTCCTGGCAATACACAGCTCAGCTTTCAGTTCCTACAGGGCTCTGAAAAAATGAAAGCTGAGCTCTAATTGGTTGCTATGGACTAAGACAGATGTATTATTAGGCAGTTTGATTTGGAGATACTGGAGACGGCTACTTTTTCGTGGCCCACCCTGTATAATAGTTGGGACATGAAAACTGAGACCTAAACCCCCAGCTATTTGAACTGCTGGGCACATTTCACATCAGACAGCTCCGTAATGCCAGATGCCAAATACCCTGTTCACCAATGACCACAAGAAAGGAAATAATGACCCTACTCAGTATGCAGAATCTTCATGGATTTTTCTGCAGTGCGTGGATGAGATTTGCAATCGGCGCTGACGCTACTGTAACACGCTGCAGATTATCCGCCTGCAACCTACTGGACCAGGCTGCGGCCCAGACACCCCTCATGCTGAGCAGGCAGCAACTCTGACGGTGGAGAGCAGCGAAAACCCTCATCTCCTCCATTTGTATGGCGCAATCAAAGCCTATCGGGGGACTGAGATAGAAGGGGACCCTCTTGTGATCTCATCACAGGGCAACCCATTTCAGGTCGATGCTGCAGGTGTTACACAGTTCTACTTTACGACAAGTGGGACCTTTCCATTTTTGGTGCAACAGAACTTCCATTGTTCCCTTCTGAAATTCTCGTCACCAAAAGTGCATCCTCGTAACGGGACAGCTGCACCAGCCAAGGGCTGTAAAGTGCTGGTGGACAACTGTCTGTCTTCAGCTTGTGCCCGCCAGCTGAATAGAGGCAGCAGGAGGGGGGGGGGGGGGGGGGGCGGCCATTAACGTAAGCCCCAGAAAGTGGTGCTTCACTAAACAAGTAGTTCTGTGTGCAGCCTCTGAAAAGCCCCCATTCACAGCCAGTGACATCCTGAATTATGCCGTGTCCTATGCACAGAGGTTATTTCGGCCTGGCCTCATAAGGAAGTTAGGATGGAAATGTGGGTTCTTTGAATGACGCTTACAAAGTGGCTTTTTTTTTCTTTGCTGTTTTGCAGAATTTCTTTAATTTTTTTGGCATTGTCTAGGGAAATACAGCCAGCAGTCCGCCTCTGATATCTTATAGCCTCTTTATGTATGGCGCATCATTGCTACCGTTTTATGTATGATGAAAAGTTCTGCAACTTTCTAATAGACTTTGGGGGTCATTTACTAACAGTTCCACACCAGTTTCATGGCTTGTCACACAGCGGTTTTTGCGTTGTCCTTGCCACTTGGGAGTGGCTGGGACAGGACCATGACATCGGCCCTAGCAAATTTACTGACATTTACACCTGAAAATAGGCATAAAAGAGCAGTGAAAACGACTCCAGTCAGGGGCTAGAATAGTTTTTACTTCAGGTATACAATACATTTGCCCTCAATTTATGACGAGGGCTCTGGCAGCTCAGGGTCTATCAAATATTTGGTAAATTACCCCCTTTATGTTTCAGTTTGTCACCATTTTCAAAATCTCTGCTTGACAGTGAATGGAAACAGTTATTGCTTACAAACCAGATGTTGAAAAAACATTTGTATCCAGTTTAGACTATCCTGTGTTAAGTTAGGTTCACATCTCCGTCCGTTCCGGCAGAGGAGCAGACTGGAGTTACTGTGTCCAGCACCACCAAAACCCCAACTTTCTCTCAGAAAAATTCTGCTTTATGAACGACTTGCCAGCAGTTTGCAATAAAGGTCCAGTTGGGGGGGCAGCACGCTCTATATTGTGCGTTTTCCACACAGAAGTGAAATGCAGAAACCATCTGGATGCAATGCATTTTCCACTGATAGTTGATGGGAGATGTAGATTGTTATTGTTGGGTGAAAAACGTATCAAAAACTGATTTTACCTGCGCTGAAAACACCGAACACAATAGCAGATAAAACTGATTAAACTTGCTTATAAAATCACTATCCTGACGCAATCCGTATCGCTACTTATAGCAGACTGCTGACACTTTGTTCAAAAACTTCTAGTAGGAATAATATAGGAATGGCACAACATAGAGTCATAAGAATAGATGCTCCAGAATTGTTATTACAGTCATGTGAAAAAATTAGGACACCCTTTGAAAGCATGTGGTTTTTTGTAACATTTTTAATAAAAGGTTATTTCATCTCCGTTTCAACAATACAGAGAGATTAAAGTAATCCGACTAAACAAAGAAAACTGAAGAAAAGTCTTTTCAAGATCTTCTGTAAATGTCATTCTACAAAAATGCCTATTCTAACTGAGGAAAAAGATAGGACACCCTTGCCCCTAATAGCGAGTGTTACCTCCTTTGGCTGAAATAACTGCAGTGAGACGGTTCTTGTAGCCATCTACCAGTCTTCGACATCGGTCTGAGGAAATTTTACCCCACTCCTCAATGCAGAACTTTTTCAGCTGTGAGATGTTTGAGGGGTTTCTTGCACGTACAGCCCTTTTCAAGTCACCCCACAGCATCTCAATGGGATTCAAATCTGGACTTTGACTTGGCCATTCCAGGACTCTCCATTTCTTCTTTTTCAGCCAATCTTTGGTTGATTTACTAGTATGTTTTGGGTCATTGTCATGTTGCATGGTCCAGTTCCGCTTCAGCTTTAATTTTCTAACTGATGGTCTCACATGTTCTTCAAGCACCTTCTGATACACAGTAGAATTCATCGTGGATTCTATGATGGTGAGCTGACCAGGTCCTGCTGCAGCAAAGCAGCCCCAAACCATGACACTTCCACCTCCATGCTTCACAGTTGGTATGAGGTTCTTTTCTTGGAATGCTGTGTTTGGTTTACGCCAAACATGTCCTCTGCTGTTGTGTCCAAATAATTCAATTTTGGACTCATCTGTCCAAAGAACATTATTCCAGAAGTCCTGGTCTTTGTCAACTTTATCCCTGCAAATGTCAGTCTGGCCTCGATGTTTCTCTTGGAAAGCAAAGGTTTCCTCCTTGCACACCTCCCATGCAAGTTAAACTTGTACAGTCTCTTTCTGATTGTAGAGGCATGTACTTCTACATCAACAGTAGCCAGAGCCTGCTGTAGTTCTCGAGATGACACTTTAGGGTTTTTGGAGACCTCTTTTAGCATCTTGCGGTCTGCTCTTGGGGTGAACTTGCTGGGGCGACCAGTCCTGGGCATGTTGGCAGTTGTTTTGAAAGCCCTCCACTTGTAGACTATCTTCCGGACAGTGGAATGGCTGATTTCAAAATCTTTTGAGATCTTTTTAAATCCCTTCCCAGACTCATAGGCTGCTACAATCTTTTTTCTGAAGTCCTCTGACAGCTCTTTTGCTCTCACCATGGTGCTCACTCTCACTTCAACAGTCAGGAGCACACCAAACTAAATGTCTGAGGTTTAAATAGGGCAAGCCTCATTCAACATGCAGAGTAACGATCTACTAATTATGTGCACCTGGTGTGATATACCTGTGTGAGATCTGAGCCAATTTAAGAGGGAATACATGTGAGGGTGTCCTATCTTTTTCCTCAGTTAGAATAGGCATTTTTGTAGAATGACATTTACAGAAGATCTTGAAAAGACTTTTCTTCAGTTTTCTTTGTTTAGTTGGATTACTTTAATCTCTCTGTATTGTTGAAACGGAGATGAAATAACCTTTTATTAAAAATGTTACAAAAAACCACATGCTTTCAAAGGGTGTCCTAATTTTTTCACATGACTGTACATGGGGAACAGACATGTTAGGAGAGGGGAGAGGTCCTCTTTAAAGTTGCAGACAGAGGCCTTCAGTTCCTATGCCCCCATGTCAGCACTTGAGGTGTCCGCGCATTCCCTGACCTGTACTTCTGACGGAAGCTGCTGTATAGACATAGAGTGGCAGATTTTGGCCATTGATTCTTATTTAAAAATAAAAGTGCACCCTGTGGTATATAACTTCTCACTGTGGACTCCTCAAACATAACAGCAAAAGAAGGAAGATGAATTAGTGAATTAACTTGAACTGATATTCATTAATTCATATATAATGAATGATACGTCTATAGCAATACCCCCCCCCCCCCCCCCAAAAAAAAAAACCTGCAAAAAACAATAGATTAAACCTGTGCCTTCTTAACAGTAAAAAAAAATTTTTTTAAAGGTATACCAATGCAATATACCAAAAGGGCACTCTGTGTGTGTAGGCTCCTATTGATTCTCATGGAAGATAAGCCGCTGTTTGGTTACAAGCATTACAAGCAGAAACTAAAACTCCTGGACAACTATTTCATAAGTGTCAGGACCAGTGACACCGCTTATTTCCTTGGAAACAATAGGATCGGGCAAAATAAAAGCCAACCTGTCAGCTCTCTGACCTTTGGGCAACCCTAAAATCAGCGGCATCCGTGCAGAATGTTGCATGGTCTGCTGCCTGCTATAGGATATCTACAACGTAGTTTATTTGGCTGGAAGGTACCAAAAGGGTTAAACAGGGGCACAGAAAGCGACGCTTCTCAGCCGCTTGTTCCACTATGCAAAATTAATTGTATACTTGGCGAGAGCTGTCACCTCCTTCCAGCATGGATGTGTTAATTAGATGCAGATATATAATCTTCTTCTACCGCACCGAGAACTTGTAAATTGTGACTTGAAAAACAAAACTGCAGCTGAAGTTCAACCTGAGTTAGGCCTCTTGCACACGAACGTTTTTTTTTCCGTTTAAGTTCTGTTTTTTTTAGTTCCGTATACGAAACCATTCATTTCAATAGATCCGCAAAAAAAAAAACGGAAGGTACTCCGTATGCCTTCCGTTTCTGTATTTACATTCAAAGATAGAACATGTCCTATTATTGTCCGCATTACGGACAAGGATAGGACTGTTTTATCAGGGGCCAGCTGTTCCGTTCCGCAAAAAAACAGAATGCACACGGACGTCATCCGTATTTTTGGCGGATCCGTTTATGTGGACCTCAAAATACTGAAAAAGCTATACGGGCATGTGCAAGAGGCCTTATCATGTACACTGAGGGGGACCCTTCTGGAAAGGTCCTGCACCTAGAGGTAATCCTAAGGTCAGGTGAGAGCCCGCTCGCCAGTTTACCACACTGCCACCACCCATCTCCCGAGTCCGGAAATAACGTATAAACACTGTGGCGGAGGTCACCCCTTGCCCCACAACAAGACGTAGCCCTGTGTCATATACAGTACTTTTCTGAGGTACGATACATAAAACCCTTTGTAGGTCTTTTAGGCTAGAGCTATATGACCCACATGACATGTAATGAAAAAGGGAATAGAGAAGGAATGGCCAACCTGCGGCTCTCCAGCTGTTGCAAAACTACAACTCCCAGCATGCCTAGACTGCCTCCAGCTATCAGCCTACAGCAGGGCATGGTAAGAATTGTAGTTTTACAACAGCTGGAGAGCTGCAGATTGGCCAGCCCTGGAATAGAGTTACCATGACATGACAGGCAGAAGAAATGGGTCACAAGGAGGCAGGCAGATCTACACTGCGATCTTTGGCTACACGTAGCCCTAGCTTAAAGGGGTTATGCCATGATAGATGTAAAAAATGAAAGTCAGACCTCCTATAGTACATTCAGAGTACAAGAACCAGTCCTGTACCTCACCCAAAGATCTCCACATTCATTGCTTTACTAGATTTATTTCAGGCTGGCAGCTCAGGGGGCACGTCCTTTCTACTGTAGCTCTTTTCCTGCCGCAGCTTCTAACAGACAGACTGGTGACAGTTGAAGATTTAAACTGAGCGCGTGTGACCACTTCAGCGAGGTGGACAAGAAACAATCAACAGCAGGTGGCGCTACACAGATACATTTTATTCAATAACTCAGCGGCTTTACTTAATTTTTAATTGCATGCAGTTGCAAAAGTCTTCAGATCCAGGTGCTGGGTTTGAAAAAAAAAGTTTTTATTTTTTGTGTGTGTATTTTGCCGTAAAGTATTTTTGAAAAAAAATAAATAAAAATGTTGCAACTGCTGCAAAATAATGCAGACTCATATATTTTGCTGCAAATCTGCCATTGATCTCCCCTTGTGCATTGCATCGGAAATCTGCAGTATAAATTGAAGTGATTAATATGTAATCATTATTGACGACCTATCCTCAGGATAGATCATACATATAAGATCTGCCGAGCCCGACACCCAGGACCCCTGCCGTTCAGCCATATGACATCATCGTACATCAGTCACATGGTCTAGGCACAGCCGCTATACAATGTATGTGCTTGGTGAGCTGCCAGGAGCCGGCTGCACTCCCCAGAGCTCCGGTGAGCAGAGCGGCTCCCTCAAACATCTGATCGGTGGGGGTGCCGGTTACTAGACCACCACCGATCTGATGACGATGACCTATCCTGAGGACAGGTCGTCATTATTCATCACTGGATAACCCCTTTTACATGCTGCAGATTTAATATCCACACCGTAGATCAGTTTGCACTGCAGGTTTCTTTTCAGCGTGTGCACAAGATTTCCTAAATTCCATCCACTTTGCCGGTACTGTAAGATGATGGGGGTTTTCAGCACGCAAATCCACATCATATCGGTCCCATTTGGACATAATGATAAGGGAGGGGTCCTCGTTTTATGCCACTAAGTATTAACCATACATAATAAAGAAGTTCTGCACATTTCTAATCCACTATGGGGAGATTGATCATGAGGGGAGTTTTTAACATCTGTCCAAATTTCTGAAATGTCGCACAATGTTTGTCCAGCCTGTGGCGAAACCAACCTCGCCACTGGGTTTTGGAGAGGACTGTTTAAAAGCCTCTTGCCTCAGGATTATGGCCCATAGTAACTGTAAAGGAGAAGACAGACCGGCCGCACAGCTTAAATCTGTCTGTAGAATTGTATTTTATGTTATTATGCGTTCGGTTAAATTGTATGTTATGTGAGGGCACCCAGATAGCTAATATCATTGTATTTGTGTATTCTGAGTGCCATTCACCTAATGATATGCACTCAGACTTGAGCTATCTGGGGATATGTTAAATGTCTGTGTTTGCTGTGGGGGTGTGCCATTGTGTGTTTGGGTGGTGATTCCTGTCCTGTTGTCTCCACATGTGTATTGGTGATCTCCCCTTTGTCCTGAGAGATAATTGGATTGTGTTCGGTCGTCTCCGGGACAGAGGGGAGGAAACCATGATGCATTGTGGGGATATGTTGTATCTGTCCTGTATCTGCAAAAACTGTAATAAAAACCAGGCTGGGTGTGCCAGCACTTCAGATCACTGCTTGACCCTCAACACGGAGCCTTGTCTCGTTATTGGGGGATTCCCTGTATGCTGTTGGAGACTGATTGCCAGGAGTGTAAGCTGACGGATACGCTTTTCCTGTTCGTCTGACTGACAGCTACTTGTGAGGTTCCAGTTTGGAGTGCTATTTTGTATCCAGTTCGGGAGGTTGGTGTTCTGCAGTAGCTGTGCCTGTCTCTCGGAAAGGGGCATATCGCCTAAACGGACTTTAGCCCCTTGCTGCCGAAACTGTGCCGTTACACAGCCTTTCCTAGGTGATGGCCTATTCCCAGGATAGGCCATTAGTAGCTGATCGGCTGGGCCCTCGCCGCTCAGCTGTTGGGGTGTGTATGTCTAGTGATGAATTCCCATGACTGTGACATCACCGAGCACACTATCCCTTCACTGTGACATCACCGAGCACACTATCCCTTCACTGTGACATCACCAAACACACTATCCCTGCACTGTGACATCACCGAGCACACTATCCCTGCACTGTGACATCACCGAGCACACTATCACTGCACTGTGACATCACCGAGCACACTATCACTGCACTGTGACATCACCAAACACACTATCCCTGCACTGTGACATCACCAAGCACACTATCCCTGCACTGTGACATCACCGTGCACACTATCCCTGCACTGTGACATCACCGAACACACTATCCCTGCACTGTGACATCACCGAGCACACTATCCCTGCACTGTGACATCACCGAGCACACTATCCGTGCACTGTGACATCACCGTGCACACTATCCCTGCACTGTGACATCACCGAGCACACTATCCCTGCACTGTGACATCACCAAACACACTATCCCTGCACTGTGACATCACCGAGCACACTATCCATGCACTGTGACATCACCGAGCACACTATCCCTGCACTGTGACATCACCGAGCACACTATCCCTGCACTGTGACATCACCGAGCACACTATCCCTGCACTGTGACATCACCGAACACACTATCCCTGCACTGTGACATCACCGAGCACACTATCCCTGCACTGTGACATCACCGAGCACACTATCCCTGCACTGTGACATCACCGCCCACCCTATCCCTGCACTGTGACATCACCGAGCACACTATCCCTGCACTGTGACATCACCGTGCACACTATCCCTGCACTGTGACATCACCGAGCACACTATCCCTGCACTGTGACATCACCGAGCACACTATCCCTGCACTGTGACATCACCGAGCACACTATCCCTGCACTGTGACATCACCGAGCACACTATCCCTGCACTGTGACATCACCGAGCACACTATCCCTGCACTGTGACATCACCGAGCACACTATCCCTGCACTGTGACATCACCGAGCACACTATCCCTGCACTGTGACATCACCGAGCACACTATCCCTGCACTGTGACATCACCGAGCACACTATCCCTGCACTGTGACATCACCGAGCACACTATCCCTGCACTGTGACATCACCGAGCACACTATCCCTGCACTGTGACATCACCGAGCACACTATCCCTGCACTGTGACATCACCGAGCACACTATCCCTGCACTGTGACATCACCGAGCACACTATCCCTGCACTGTGACATCACCGAGCACACTATCCCTGCTGAGCTGATGGCACAAGGGGAGAGAGCTGATGGGACTGGGGGGGAGTAGAGCGGATGGCACTGGGAGGGTACGAAGGGTGTTGGGGACTGATGGCAGGGGGTCTGATAAGTTTTTATAAAGGAAAACAGTCTATTAATTCATTTTTTCTTATAAGAGTACTCGATTAATCGTAAAAAATAATCGATAGAATACACGATTTCTAAAATAATTGTTTACTGAAGCCCTACATTTGACTTCAGCCTTTTTGTAGAATAGGAGCAGCGCTGCAGTACCACTCATGACCACTAGTCAGAGTACGGAGCTGTGCTGTATCGGCGCCTGCAGCCCATTCAATCAGCAGAAGTGCCACGACCAGTCTGACATTGATGTCCTCTCCTACGGGTAGATCCTGACACGGATGTGGACGGGGCCAGCTCTCACATACTTATTTTGTATTATTATTTGGAGGATTACGTTATGGAGAGTTTCCATGGTTACCAGAAAAGTGTACTTAAATACTTGTTAATTAAACAAAACACATCAAATTTAGCTTTGCCTGGCCGGTCCTGCCACCCACACAGTCGCCTGACAGATCTCTACATATTATAACCTGTATTAGATCACTACAGAGGGATGCAACGTGCGGACCCCTCAGCTATCAGATATAATTACTATTATTACTAGTCTCCTCATGGGCACCCTCAGGCTCCAGGGCCCGGGTGCTGATGCAACCGCTGCCATGACGGGAGGTATTTGTCTGTACGTGTCACCTCGACTTGGTGCCAGGGCCCAAGGTTTCCTGGCAGAACATTGCCTAGAGCAGGGACCAGAAACCTTTGGTACTCCAGTTGTTTAACTACAACTCCCAGCATGCTGAGCGTGTATATGTAAGTCAATGAGGAGGTAGTCACTGCCCGACACTTCTACCGATGGGGTTCCTTCCTGAATTTCCCGGTTTATGTATTTTGGGATAGATGTAGGACACCCTGATCCTGTGAGTAGAGCAGCTGATGAAGGGCAGGTTACGGACTGTTGTCTAACCTAGTAATAGACTTACTTTACCCTATAAGATACAACCTCAGCTCATCTTCTCCCAGTCATATCTCTGCGGTGCATTACATGACATTACACCCCTTATCTCCACTGCAGAGGCAGATGCATCTTTGGGCTCGTGCACCAGAGTGGCGCAGATATTTGAGCCTTGCTGATATCCGAGGAGAATCACATTAACCTTCCAATCAACCTTTCAGATGGATGAAAGCTTTTCACCGTAGATTACTGATCCCAGCTGAACCGAATCTCATTCAGACCAAAGAAAGGAAGTCAGACTTATCTGTCTGCTGAGAATACAGGCCCTTTCAGTGGCGTAGCTAGAAATGACTGGGCCCCACAGCAAATTTTTAAATGGGGCCCCCCCTCCCCCAGTAATTTTTTTCGCAACCCCTTCCTTTTATGCTGCCCCCATTCCTGTGGCTAGTAAAGATCGCTCTCTCAGACCAGGGCCTGGCAGCTGTTTAATCCGTTTTATACACTGTCACTGTATATAATTTCATTGTGTAACTGACCAAATCCTTTAGTCCTCCTCCTCCTGGATGGGCCCCCTTCTGGGTCAGGGCCTCAAAGCATCCGCTTCCCCTGCTTCCCCTATAGCTATGCCCCCTGGGTTCTTTATATACAGAGGGACCTGGAGCGCCAGCAGATTACACTGGCCATGTGTGGTCACAGGGTATAATGTCCCAACCCGCAACGTCATTACACTGAGAGAGGGGCAGATCAGGGGGGGCATTCTTTTAATATATACAGGGGATATAAAACATCTACACACCCCTGTTAAAATGTCAGGTTTCTGTGATGTAAAAAAAATGAGACAATGGTCTGTAGATTGGTTCAAATTTGAGAGGCTGAGAAGATCACTGCAGGTAGGAAGCTGGAGATAAATCATTTCAGAACTTTTTCCACCTTTAATGTGACCTATAAACTGTACAACTCAATTGAAAAACAAACTGAAATCTTTTAGGTAGAGGGAAGAAAAAATATAAAAATAAAATAATATGGTATTCAGATCACCCCACAGATTGCGAGGGCATCTCTTGGGCACAGCCCTCTTCAGATCACCCCACAGATTGTCAATCAGATTCAGGTCTGGGCTCTGGCTGGGCCATTCCAAAACTTTCATCTTCTTCTGGTGAAGCCATTCCTTGGTTGATTTGGATGGATGCTTTGGGTCGTTGTCATGCTGAAAGATGAAGTTCCTCTTCATGTTCAGCTTTCTAGCAGAAGCCTGAAGGTTTTGTGCCAATATTGACTGGTATTTGGAACTGTTAATAATTCCCTCTAGCTTAACTAAGGCCCCAGTTCTGAAGAAGAACAGCCCCTTGGCATGATGCTGCCACCACCATGCTTCACTGTGGGGATGGTGTTCTTTTGGTGATGTGCAGTGTTGTTTTTGGGCCAACCATATCTTTTGGAATTATGGCCAAAAAGTTCATCCTTGGCTTCATCAGACCATAACACCTTTTCCCACATGCTTTTGGAGACTTCAGATGTGTTTTTGCAGGATGTAGCCTGGCTTGGATGTTTTTCTTGGTAAAAGAAGGCTTTCGTCTTGCCACTCTACCCCATAGCCCAGACATATGAAGAATACGGGAGATTGTTGTCACATGGACCACACAGCCAGTACTTGCCAGATATTCCTGCAGCTCCTGTAATGTTGCTGTAGGCCTCTTGGTAGCCTCCAGACCAGTTTTCTTCTCGTCTTTCCACAGTTTTGGAGGGACGTCCAGTTCTTGGTAATGTCACTGTTGGGCCATATTTTCTCCACTTGATGATGACTGCCTTCACTGTGTTCCATGGTAGCTCTAATGCATTGTCCCCTTCTCCTGACTGATACCTTCTAACGATGAGATCCCTCTGATGCTTTGGAAGTTCTCTGTGGACCATGGCTTCTGCTGTGGGAGGCGACTAAGAAAATTTCAGGAAAGACCAACTAGAGCAGCTGCACTTTATTTGGGGTTAATCAGAGGCGCTTTACATGGTGGCCGGTGTCTGCTGACTGCTATGTAACAGGATTCTGAATGTGATGCTTAATTCTGAACACAGCTACATCCCCAGTTATAAGAGGGTGTGCACACTTATGCAACCACATTATTTTGGTTATTTTTGTTTTCTTCCCTCCACCTAAAAGATTTCAGTTTGTTTTTCAATTGAGTTGTACACTTTATAGGTCACATTAAAGGTGGAAAAAGTTCTGAAATGATTTATCTTTGTCTCATTTTTTTACAGCACGGAAACCTGACATTTTAGCAGGGATGTGTAGACTTTTTATATCCACTGTAAGTGTAAAGCCTACTTTGATTTTCTTATTACTGCCACTGATTACCTGATGAGTGTCTGATTGTAAACAACCATGGCTGCAGTGTAAAGTATGGTGGGGTAGATAGATATTAGATAGATAGATAGATAGATAGATATGGGCTAAGTAGATAATAGATAGATATGCTATAAAATCCCAGATTTTTTCTTTATGACCCAGACATGGTCTTCAGCGAGGGATGATATGGAGCCGGTCATAATCTGTACAGGCAAAGTGAACATTATTGTAATAGAATTCTATCCGTGGTGATAAAGATGTCACTTCCATGTCGGCCGCGGTCCTCAGGATGGAAGGTGCGGTATCTCGTGATGTCGCTCAGTGTCCTGCAGAGCATGTGTAAGGCGGTAATAAATTGCTGGGTCAGTATTTCATGTGGAGATGGGGGTCTCCGGGAGTCAGAGGCGAGCTGAAGGTTACTAATTGCACACTTGGATGAGAGTTATTACAGCAGATGGGGACTCTGCAAGGGGTCAGCCTGGATGGCAGCGGAAATGTCTGTGGATGGCGCACACAGCGCCGGCTCATTCTCCTCTGTCAGCTGATTGAACGCCATGTTCTTCTGGGATTTTAAGAAGGTTTTAAACATTTAGAAAAAGTTTATATAATGCAGCTCTGTAAAAAAAAAAAAAAAAGTACATGAGAATTCACACCATGGACATGACCCAGTGTCATAACGCATGGGAAACATGTCACCTCTGCGACCAGCCATTGACTGCACTGGACATGTTACCCGCGTACAAGTATACTACTCTCCACAGCTGAAGATGCACACACCCTTGAACCTCTCAGTTTGTGAGAGGAAGCCCATGCAAACAGAGGTAGAGCGTACACATTGCACGTGCAGCGGACTAATCCCAGGCGTCTAGGGTATCCCTTGCCCCTTAGGAGGTTTTTTACGATATATGTCCCTCTTGCAGAGCAAGTGGTCGTGACGCCAGTTGCAGTTAAGCAACGAGAACTTGGACTCCCCTTTGAAGATGGTAGTGTGGTTACCCAGATGTAGGATTGCCAGAGTGGCCCACAGTCTCTGAAGGTGTTGTATGCACGTGTCACGGTGCTCCTACCTGGATATCCTTGGATCCCAGACGTGGTAGTCCAAAGCAAGTGCAAAAAAGGGGTTGTTGAACTTGGGTGATGAGTAAGTTTAATAAATGGAGTCCAGACTTTGTATTAACATTGAACACAGCTTTACTTGGTATAAACGGTAATCCAAACAGTTTCCAGACTTTATCTTGGTCATTAAGAGGTATTGGCTTAACCTATAGCAGGCAAACACTTCTGCAAAAATTTCAGCTCTGCTATGTTGGCTGGAGTAAATAGGAACTTTTCCTCTTCTGCTGGAATTTTGCTTAGCTGTCTGTAGTCTGCCTCTTACTTTAATCCTAGGAACTTCTTCCTGGTTCCAAGCTCTCTTTGCTTGGCTTGTAGGCAATCTGAGCCCAGGAGGGGACAAGCAACCATTTAGAACTTACAGGTAGGGCCTGCAGGCCTAACAGAGCAGGCAGAGCTCTGCTGGCCAACACACAACCTTCCCCTTAGGCTACTTTCACACTGCCGTTTCAGGGTCCACCTGTGAGATCCGTTTCAAGGCTTTTACAAGCAGCCCCAAACGGATCAGTTTAGCCCTAATGCATTCTGAATGGATGCGGATCCGTTAAGAAGGCATCAGTTTGGCTCCGTTCCGCCTCCATTCCGCTCTGGAGGCAGACACCAAAACGCTGCTGGCGTTGCGGAGCCATTTGGATCCGTCCTGACTTATAATGTAAGTCAATGGAGACGGATCCGTCTACATTGACACAATATTGGTGCAATTGTAAACAGATCCGTCCCCCATTGACTTTCAATGTAAAGTCAGGACGGATCCGTTTGACTTACACTTAGACTTTTTTTGACTAAGTGTATGCAAACGGATCCGTACTGAACGGATACCATTGTTTGCATTTATAGGTGCGGATCCGTCTGTGCAGATACCAGACAGATCCGCACCTAGCGCAGGTGTGAAAGTAGCCTAAGGAAGGGTAAGCTAGACTGACTCACTAACTGCTCCCTCTCTAGAGAGGGCTGGAAAGGAAATTACACAGGATTCACCCATAAAGAAAGTGGGGTACAAAAGAGGTGGTAATGCCACTCTGGGTCATTACATATGCAGATGTTACCCTTGGTCAGGATCGAACTCAGGACCCTCTGCGTGGCAAGTGCTAGCAACTGAGCAGCCACATTATTATCCATACCCTACTTAACATACAGTGTGTAGTGTCCCACTAGGTAAATGTGGGCACTACACAAGGGTCAATTGGGCCATATTGTTCCCCTCCTTCTGTGGGACAGAGTCACTGTATTTTATATAATGTTTTTATGTGTGTTTTCCCTGTTATCTGTGTATCAGGCCCGTTCCTACAGCTACACATAATGAACTTTATATATGACAGTGAAAATAGAAGTGGCTTAATTGAATCCATGAGGATATAAACGCATCTCAGCTCCCGGACCTGTCTATATACCCTGTCCATCAGCAGCGCATGCGCCAGCTTCTGAATGGGCGAATACACCTGCGTCTCTGCAGACCATACTGTACGTGTCCTGTTCTCTCAGTAACCTGACGTATATTGTAGAAGCACCTACGCTGGGGGTCGCCTGTGCTGTTTATGGGTCAACGAGAGATGCAGGGACACCTATTTGATCCAGACACTGGCACCTGCATTGGTGATTTTTGTTATTTTTTTACTATTTATTTTATTATTATTTTACTCTGTTATATTTTACATCAGTGTTTCCTATTTCACTTCAGTAGCCAGTACGTCAGCCATGTGCCCCAGACACCAGGATTGGTATATAAACCCCACCACATACTAGACCAAGACCTGCATATAATGCTCTTAACCCTCTTGCTGCTGGACATTATTTATTTATTTTTTGTAATAATATTTTTCTTTTTTTTATATATATATTTTAAATCATTTATCTTTTTTTTTTCTTCATTATTCATTTTATTTTATTTTTTTCTTACAGTGTATGGGGAAAGAGTTTCTTAGGGCAATTTGATCAGATTTCAGCCAATGACAGGAGTGCAAGACTTTTTTTTTCAGCAAATTCTATAGTATTTACGAGTAAATGGAGCATCAAAAAAAAACCACATTTGCCAGAACGGAAGAAATCTGCAGGGATTTTTCTGTCTTTCTGTGGATTTTCAAATCCATGGTGTGCTCTATTCCGCCATCATTACATAGGGCAAAATCCAAAGTCAAACCTTCATCAAAACCCCCTCAAGTAAGCAGTACGTAATTGTTGCAGATTTTCAGTGGATTTTTCTGCAGTGAATGTAACCTTCCAATTTCTTGGCCATGTGGAACACGAATGAAGCACACATACGCTTTTAACGTCATCATCTGCAAAAGAAATTAGGGCAAAATAGGCTAAAAATCATTATTTCTTCAGAAACATGACAGGTGCCCCTTTATTTATTTTAGGGTCCAGACTCCACAGATCTGCCATCATAGATGCAGGAGGACAGTGTCTTCCCTCAGAGGATGAACTACTTCCGCAGGCCCAGCACTGGGTGGCATCATCAGGATGTCATGTACGGCGCCATCTAGAGATGAGGAGGAGCAGTAAATATGTGTTGATTTTTTTGTATGGTCTGGGGTCTCGATGAGTTTAGGTGTCTGAATGAGTTTTTGGGCGTGGTCTGAATTAATTTTAGAAGCTGGTCTGGAGTATAAATGGATTTTGGCATCTGAGTGACTTTTGGGTCTTCCCGCTAACAAAAATTCTTGATGTAATAAGTCCTACAAAGTCTGGGATATTCCAGTTAAAGAAAGCTATCCCCCTATTCAAAGAATGGGGGATAACTATTAGATAGTTGGAGGTCCTACCGCTGGTATCCCAACCGTTCATGAGAACAGGCCCCCCATACCACGTGGAGCTGCCCCCGAAATGGACGGAGTGGCTGGTCAGAAATTTGCGCTGCACCTCCATTCATTTCCAGGGGAACGCCGGAGATAGCCGAGTAGCTATCAATACAGGCTCCCAGGGATAGGACCCCCCACCAATCTAATAGTTATCCCCTATCCTGTGGATATACCCGAATACCCCTTTAACAAGATGAGAGCTTACTGTTGGTCGTCAATTTCGACCTTCAAGTGACCGCAGAGCTGGGTAAGTGACCCCTAATAAAACTAGTTGGGTGCCCACGATAATATTATAGGTGCTGTAATAGGAATAGCATTGGATCTTTTTGCCCCCTCAGTCGATCAGCCCATTCTCAGGCATGGTGAACGTGTGAGAAGGGTTAACGCTGTTGACATCATACCACATAACACCTGCCCCACTGTCTCCATGTCTTGGCCTCGCCTTTAGTCCTGAGCTGAAGGTAATCCTGCTAATTCCTCATGAAGACACACGTGGGAACAATGGGCTTGATCTCCACCACATAAACACCACTGCGTCCTCCTGGTTTGAGGTTCACTTCTGGATCCCGGAGCTCGGCGGTGGCGTAGGAGTGACACGGGATGAAGCGCTGTATAATTAAGGGCTTCCTGAGTTTCTCTTCAGCGGAGTGAAGATCTAAGTAAAGCTTTGTGTGAGCCGGCAGCTTGTGATCCCCACATGTGCGGGTTAACACTTAGCAGGGCACAACCTGCCACAATGACATGGGCAGCTGGCAGACCATTCACACTGGCACAAAGCAGAGGAAACCCCAGCTTCCTGAAGATCACAGCTGTCTGGAGGGTCTGGACCTTTAAAACACTGGAGAATAGCTAATTCACACGGCCATAACATAAAATGACCATTGTGTCTTATGGTGTTCCATAAACATGTCCGTATGACATCTGTTTCAGCACTGTGCCCCTTGATTTCTGTCTGGCTTTCTATGGATTCATAGAAAAACTATAGACCTTCTAGGAATTTGTCCTCTTGTTTGGAGAGTAGAGCTGAATAGAGCATAGAACTTTCTGAGCTGGGGGTCTCCGTATCAGGACCCTCAACAATCCAGACTTAGGACAAGTCAGAAATTGGCTAAACTGTTAGATATTTTTAAGATAAAAAGGGAGAAAGAGTGTGTTCTGAGATGGATAGATTGATATAAGGTAGAGTAATAGATATGAGAGATGGACAAATATGAGGTAGAGTGATAGATATGAGAGATGGCTAAATATGAGGTAGAGAGATATGTAGATAGGAGAGGGATAGGTAGATATGAGATAGATATTATATAGATGAGAGATACATATGAGATAATACATAGCATTGCCAAAGCAAGTGGGAAGTAATTGGGTAGGGTTGGGGGGTGGGGACATATGTCCATGGCAGGCAGTGATATATTGTGCTGCTATGGCCACTGTGTTCTCCTCTTCCCCCAGCAGTATGGAGAGTCTCTCTTCCTCCTCCATGAAGGTGAAGTCTGGGCAGAGATCAGACAGTCTTCTGAAGTGAGAACTCCTCACTGCTGAGTATTTGGGGCACCGCAACAGGAAGTAAGTATATTCCTCCATGGCCTCCTGGTCGCACTGCTGGTACAGTCTACTCTCTCTGGGGAGCTACCTCTGTCGGTGCCACCTGGATGAGCAGGCTGTGCAGACATGAGATGATAGATAGATAGATAGATAGATAGGTAGATAGGGAATAGGTAAATAGATAGACAGATATGAGATAAATAGTGTGACACAGTGAGGGATTGTGTCTGGCAAGGCATGTATTTTCCTCCCAGCATGTGCAGCTGGGCTGGTGTCCAGCCAGGTGAGGTCAAATACCAGACCAGAGTTTAGGTGCCGATCCGGGTTTTGGCAGCACCTGGCTGTCCTTAAATAGGCAGCTGGGCTCAGCAGAGGTGTCTCTGTTTTTGGGATCTGAGGCTTTGTGCCGTGCTGGAGGGCTGAGAGCCGCATGCTGGGGAAACAGGCTCCCTAAAGCCTGCTGTGGACTACTGGAAGCAGAACTGCCAGCAAGGTGACTTGTGTTATATGAACTTTCCATTGTGTGTGAATTAACACCAAGACTACAAAGTTACTACTGTTTTGTGCAATTGCCTCAAGTGTGAATAAACACCAACAGGGGAGTAGCTAGAAGTGACTGGGCCCCACAGCAAATTTTTGTATGGGGCTTCCCCCCCCTCCCCGGCGCAGTTTGCTACACCCTCCTCCTGTGTAAACCCCACTTCTTTGGCTAGTCACAATCTAGACCAGACCAGGCTGCCATGCCATCATTTTCCCTATATAATAAATATATATATATATACACACACACATACACTGTCTGTCATGTAGTGTCATTGTATAATATTGTTGTGGGGCCCTATCAAAGTCTTAACCCTCCTCCCATGCAACCCCTACACTCCTGTGACTAGTCAAGGGCCAGAGGAGAGGCACAGATAAGGGCCGGGATGCGCAAACAAGGGTCAGGGAGGGGGCACAGATAAGGGCCCAGGGATGCAGACAGGGGCCACGGAGGCGCGGACAGAGGCCAGGGGGGCACAGACAAGGGCCAGGGACAGGGCACAAATAAGGGCCCAGGAGTGCAGACGGGGCGAGGTAGGCGCAGACAGTGGCCTGGGGGCCACAGGCCAGGGCGGGCACAGACAAGGCCCAGAGGGGCGCAGATAAAGGTCAGGGGCTGTGGTGAAAGAGCCAGAGAGGCACAGACGGGGTCCAGGGGCTGCGCTGACAGGGGCAAGGGAGGCACACAGGCAGCGTGGGAGCTAATAGGAGGGAGAACTTTCACTGGGTGCATTTCATAGCACACTGCTTCCATAAAGCAGGTGGAGTTTTTTCTAACATGAAGCCATTGATGTCTGCAGATTCTTATCCCTCTGTGCACAATGGCAGGCGGCAGGTAATGAAATGTCCCTGCGGCGGTACCTATACCCGTCCTCATCACATCCGTTATCTGCCGAGCTCGATCTGATCGCAGCCTCCCTGCCAATATCCACCCAGAGGCTGCTTGCTGGGGCTTGTGGTTCTCCACTGCAGCTTCCCCACCTGTTTGTATCTGAGCACAGGCAGCGCTGCCTGCGCTCAGATGCCGGCTTGCGCTGTCTGTCAGTAAGAGATGCGGGCGGGGGTGGCGGGCCGCCCACAGCCTCACTGTATGTGAAGCCTTGGGGCCGCGCCAGGGAGGGGCAAGGGGGGCACACAGGCAGCGGGCACAGCCATACCTGAAAAGCCCAGTTGCGCTGCGCTGCTGTGCCGCTCCTCTTGCCTGCCACGTCGTTTCTCAGGCGCTCTCTGCACTTTGTCAGGTCAGAACTTTGTAGGAGTGTCTTATGTCTATTTAGACTAGCGCGATACTGGCTTGCGCTGTCTGGCAGTAAGAGGCGGGGGGCCCGCACTGTATGTGAAGTGAAGCCTTGCGTCCACGGCGCTGTGTGTGAAGGGGCCGCAGCTGTATCAAATAATCTGAGGCTAACTAACACGCACGCTGCTGGGCACCTTGTCAGCCCGGGCCCCGAAGCAGCTGCTTCCCCGGTAGTTACGCCACTGAACACTGACGTTTTGAGTTAAGAACTTGTATTTTGCCTCTGTACTGCGCCTGCTAACCCTATCTACCAGAGCGAAACCCCACAATAGATAGATAGATAGGAGATAGATAGCCATTAAATGACACTAAAAGACAAGGAGTACAAAACCTTCTATGCCATCAGAAGGCGTCTGTATCATCTCAAGGCACCATTGACCGTCTGGCTTAAAATCCTTGACACCATCGTCTCCCCAATCCTCCTGTATGGCAGCGAAGTCTGGAGCCCAGACATATATCCTGCATGGTATGATATATAAATCTGCGGATGTCACTGGCCATATTATTGAAGAAAATCACAGAAATAAGGTAATAATGCACTTAGTAAAGTAGATGCAAGCATTATATATGGACCATGCCCTCACTCTGATGTGATAAAATCTTAGCCAATATATTTTGATCAAAACACGATCTGTGCCCGCCTACCAAATGCCATGGTGGTCTCAGGTCAGGCGGGTCCTACGCTAAACCTACCTAAGCCATTGGGCTTCTATGTGTGGGGTCTGCGCTCCTGAACATAGAAGCCTAATGGCTTAGGTAGGTTTAGCGTAGGACCCGCCTGACTGAGACCACCTTGGCGCTTCTTGGTAGGCGGGCACAGATGTGTTTTGATCAAAATATTTTGGCTAAGTGTCTCAGATTTTATCACATCAGAGTGAGGGCTTGGTCCATATATAATGCTTGCATCTACTTTATTAAGTGCATTGTTACCTTATTTCTGTGATTTTCTTGGCCCAGACACATAACCAGACCGGGCAAAGTGGGACTCTGGGCCAACAGAACTATTCCACCAAGAATTCTGCAAACACCTCCTCCAGGTCCACAGGAGCACCTCAAACAGCGCCTGTCGAGCAGAACTGGGCAGGTTCCCACTTTACCTTGCTGTCCAGAAGAGGGCGCTATCATTCAGAGCCTATCTGCATAGCAGCAGTCCCAGCTCCTACCATCACAAAGCCTTGCTATACCAAGAAGCCCCAGAACGACAAAGCACCCCGCAACAAGTCACTCAAACCCAGCCTGCCCAAGCCACCAACCAATACAGCAAGGGAAATCCAGAGGACCCTATACCCCCACCCTGGACGTTTCCCCATCCCCCAACCCTACCCAATTACTTTCCACTTGCTTTGGCAATGCTAAAATGTATTTAGTCCTGCCAATAAAGCTGATTTGATAGATAGATAAAAAGATAGATAGATATGAGATAGATACAGTGATAGATATAAGTGATAGATATGAGATAGATAGATAGATATGAGATAGATAGATAAATAGATAGATAGATAGATATGAGATAGATAGATAAATAGATAGATAGATATAAGTGATAGATATGAGATATATAGATAGCTAGATAAAAAAAACTCCAACTTCCACGGCACTTCCCCAAAAAAATTTGAGTTTATTCACCAGATAAATTTTTGGGGGAAGTGCTGTGTAGATCATTTTTTTTATCTTTGTAAAGTTGGTGGATCGCTTCTTCAGCCGCTGGCACTCCACATCTACACGACTACTGCTGTGCTGCCCATCATATTTTCTTTTTCTACGTATTGGATAGATAGATATTAGATAGGTACAAGATGAGATCAATATAATATGGTTAGAATTCAGTATATAGTGTGTCCCTTCCATAGACGGTGTGTCCCGGTGGTGAGGGGGTTAAGTGCTGGTCCTGTAGGTGGCACTTGGAGGGGTGGCACACAGGGCAGCCTGGTGATGAGGCGTCAGCGGAGGCCAGGACTCCCTCACTGCAGCCTGGCCTTATATGGAGAGGAGCAGTCTGCGGCCTCTGATTGGCTGAGCTGGAGATGGGGACGGATGAGAGCAGCCTGCTTCTAGCAGAAGCCTCTCCGGCCTGCTGGATCACAGCGCTGTGCACACTGTGCAGGAAAGGACAGTGGAATTACTCCTGGTATCCAAAATAGACCCCCGCCAGCTGTGTGCAGGCCCTTCTTATACAGCTATATGCCGTATGCAGGCTACACCCTGATGTACACAATTGTCTGCAGCATGATGATCAAGACGTACCGTGAAGTATGGGATTCTACAGGAACTGTCCTCTATGCAATCTTCTCCAATCCCATGTCCACTCGCACTGGACCGTAGTGACCGGGTGCCCCAGTAAGAGAGCCCTGCATTTAAGGAATGTGTCTGTTTCCTTGGTGCCCTACAACATCTCTGGTTTAATGGTACCAAGTCACCAGTGACCCCCATATGTGAGAACAGGCGGGACAGCGGCCTAGTAAACATGCAGGAGAAGCAGCATGGGATGTCATCCAGCTTTCCCAGGTCCTAAACAACATATACATCTGTGATACTATCTCCGGGAAGAGCAGCATGGACAGTTCTGTGGGTCTCTTCCAAGGAGGCACTGCAGCATGTAGATAGATAGATATGAGATAGATAGATAGATATGAGATAGATAGATAGATAGATATGAGATAGATAGATAGATATGAGATAGATAGATAGATAGATAGATATGAGATAGATAGATAGATATGAGATAGATAGATAGATAGATAGATATGAGATAGATAGATATGAGATAGAGAGATAGATAGATAGATATGAGATAGATAGATATGAGATAGATAGATAGATAGATATGAGATAGATAGATAGATAGATATGAGATAGATATATAGATAGATATGAGAGATAGATAGATAGATAGATATGAGATAAATAGATAGATATGAGATAGATATATAGATAGATAGATAGATTGATATGAGATAGATAGATAGATAGATATATATGAGATAGATAGATAGATATAATATAGATAATAGATAGATATGAGATAGATAGATAGATAGATAGATATGAGATAGATAGATAGATATGAGATAGATAGATATGAGATAGATAGATAGATAGATATAATATAGATAATAGATAGATATGAGATAAATAGATAGATAGATAGATATGAGATACATATGAGACAGATAGATATTATGCTACTTTCACACCTGCGTTCAGGTGTCCGCTCGTGAGCTCCGTTTGAAGGGGCTCACAAGCGGCCCTGAACGCAGCCGTCCAGCCCTAATGCATTCTCAGTGGAGGCGGATCCACTGAGAATGCATCCGCCTGCCAGCGCTCAGTGAGCGGACACCTGAACGCTGCAAGCAGCGTTCAGGTGTCCGCCTGGCCGTGCGGAGGTGAGCGAATCCGTTCCGACTTACAATGTAAGTCAATGGGGACGGATCCGCTTGAAGATGACACCATATGGCTCAATCTTCAAGCGGATCCGTCCCCCATTGACTTTCAATGTAAAGTCTGAACGGATCCGTTCAGGCTAATTTCACACTTAGAACATTTTTCTAAGTTATAATGCAGACTGATCCGATCGAACGCAGGTGTGAAAGTAGATAGATATGAGATAGTAGATAGATATGAGATAGATAGTTTAATAATAGGTAGATAGATAATATATATAGATAGATAGATAGATATTAGATTTATATGAGATAGATATTAGATAGATAAATATTAGATAGTAGATATGAGATAGATAGATTAATGATAGGTAGATAGATAATAGATAGATATTAGATAGATAAATATGAGATAGATATGAGACAGATAGATGATACATAGATAGATATGAGATAGATAGTTTAATAATAGGTAGATAGATAGATTTTCTAGAATGACATTGTGTCCTGGACTATTAGGACGCTCTGCGGTCTTTGCACAGCCCCTGTGATGTATTGGGGATCATACACACTTGCAGTATCACTTCCCGGGGACGTCGCTCCACTTTCCTCGTGTTGAATGGCCCCTTTCAGCACTAGTTTTTGCCGCAGTTTATCTTCATTCTTGATCAGGGCTGAATGGACAGTGCTTCTATTCCTGGTCTATGAGAAGAGCCATAACGTGATGTTATAGAGCAGATGACCTTGAGATCGCTCCATCCGTGGAGAGGAGAACCTGCCTGCTCGTCCCTGTGACTGCCTCTATTAATAGCTGCTCACTAAACCCTGTGATTTCTCTGACTGCTGAGCCGGATGCCAGACAGAAGCTTACAAAATACCGCCAATCAATACATCCCAGGACTTTTATACCGCCTAGTGGTGGTATATGACCTACCATAAAAAGCCTATTAGTGTCCACTGAATGAAGGGGCTTTCAGGATTGGAAATCCTTTCTTTTTTATTATAGACTTGTATGCTACGGCGGCGCATATTTCACTTCTCTATGTTCTGAACTTCGAAGATTCATTCCTGGCTGTTGTTATCCAGTCTTTCCATCAAATTCCGTGAGCATGGGATCTTCCGATAAAAACTACTGTATATGCTCCTATAAGGACGGGGCAGAATCGGACTGACACGTGGAACACAGATGGAGAGATGCTCTACTACCTGACAAAGCACATTTACAGGTTATGTCCGCCTTCACAACCAATGCATCTAAAATAAGAAAAGAAGGAACTTTACAACAGGTCATAATTAAAGACTTCATGCAGTTTTATGTCTCCATGGTAACAGACAACAAACAAACCCTGTGTAGTCTGATCCTGCAGTCATATTCCCTTCTATCCGTCCTTTACTTCTTACTAGCCTATCAACCATACATTGGTATAAGGTAAGGGAATATGACTATAGGATTAAGCTATACAGGGCTCGTTGTCTGTTACCATGGAAACACAGAAGTCCGCACAGAAGCTGTGAAAAAAAAACAGTAGGACGTATTTAATGAAGACCTACAGCAAAGCTGCATCATTTTTCATTTTACAGGTATAGAAACAATAAAAAAGATTGGCCAACATAGCCTTTAAGGTCTGTAGAAAGGTGGGTGACAACCTCGATGGGCATAGTGTTGTCATTAGTGGTTGTCACACAACTTTGTAATAATTCAATGACCGAATGGATAATTTGAAACAACTTTATATACAATGATTTATGGATGTATATTGCCAGGTAATAGACTCTGGTATCCACACCCTTTGCCTTTTACAAACGAGTTGTCCAACATGGACAATCCCTTTCAGTCTTAAAAGGGAAAAAAAAAAAAAAACTAAGACAACTTTTTTTTCCTGTAAAAACTTCATCTTGTTTATTTAGAATCACAGCTTTTAATCTGTAACATTTCTGCTATCGGCGGCTGGCCAGGGAAAGACCAAGAAGCCAAAATATCAGTGCAGATATCTTCCCCAGCGGAAGAAGAGAAAGTTTGACACATCGTACAAACTTTTTAACAGAAAGAAAAAACAAAAACTTATATTTAGGATATCATTCTGTCGATTCGCATTAGAAATACCATAAATTTCTACCTGTCGCCTGTGCCCAGCCTGTCATCTCAATAGACAGCGCTGACATCAGGGAGGCGTGAGGCACTGTGTACCTCACTGACACAACTTAGTGAATATAGAAGAAATGCTTGTTTCTTTTCACTGGGTAAAGGCGACAGATTCACCGTAAGCACCATAAAACAGTCACAAGGATCAAGGACAGCGGCAGAGGCGGCTTAAGACGCAGAAAGCGCGCGTCAGCTCGGAAATTCTTACTTCTTTATCGTAGTACAAAGAAAAATAGTCACATCCTTACATACAATGATGGGGGTTGTATACCAGCACAGATAAGATCTCATATATCAAGTGTCGTCCTCCTGGTCTGTACCAACCAATCAGAATGTGGCTCCAGTTTTCTGACCACGCATGAAACATGGACTGTGATTGGTTGCTGTTTTTTTTTGTACATTGTCACAAACCAGCTGCAGTGGGTGTTTCAATAGTGTGGGCAGATAAAGTGCTAAGTTTTAACCAGTCATTTTATGTCTCCATGGTAACAGACAACAAACACTTCCTGTGTAGTCTGATCTTGCAGTCATATTTACTTCCTCTGTGTCATCTCATACATAGGATATGCCACCAATGTCGGACAAGTGCAGGTCCCGCTCCTATCTCATGACTGCCCCAACCCCCCCCCCTCCACTGCCCCTGCACATTCTCCATTCATTGCGAGGGCAGCATACTATTATTCACTTTGAGGGGGCCTGTTCTGGAGATAGGTGCGGGTCCCAACTCTTATAGGTGGCATATCCTGACTATGAGGCAACCTCTTTAACTTATGTTACCAAGAAATAAAAGGGAGAATGACTGCCAGACTACACAGTGTTTGTTTGTTGTCTGTTACCATGGAAACATTTAACACCTATTGAAAAGTTGCTTCATTTCTCATTTTATATGCAGGCGAGGAAGGACATAGGGAGACATTTATCAAAACCAGGTGTAAAGTAAAACTGGCCTAGTTGCCCATAGCAACCAGATTCCACAGGAATGCGATGCATTAGTAAATATGCCCCCGCTTCTTAATATAGTTATTTCTACACTCCCGTCATAGGAGCTACGTGGCCGCCAATAAAAGGATTTGCATAAGGGAGCAGCAACGTTGGAAAAGCAAAACAAGAGATGCCGATATCTATATGTACACAGCCAGTCACCGCGATCCACCGCCCAGTAGTTGTAAGATTAACCAAATGAGGGCTAAAATAAGCTCCGGGCTTCCTATATGACGCTGGTTTTGCCTAACAAATGCATCGAAAACCAAAGGAATAAAAAGTGTGCAGTCACAAGTGGCTACTGAAAGGGTCACCAGCCTGTGCTCGACCCCCTCCCCAGCCCAACACAACTCTGGAGCAACTTAATAAGGGAGGAGAATTTTGAAAGCAGCTCTGGCTGTGAATGGAGTATAAATGATGAGGTTGCACTGAAAAACAGCCTCAAGGGTCCATTCACACGTCCGCAAAATGGGTTAGCATCCGTTCAGGTGCGGACCCTTTCATTTTCAATGGGGCCGGAATGTGCTATTCGCACTTTCGTTCCGCCAAAAAAAATGAGAGTGCCGGCGATGTGTAGAACTCACATTGCAGGTTTCCATGTTTTGCGGATCCGTGACGTGTGAACGGACCCTTAGGAATATACATGTAATATGCTTATGTTTCCTCAGCCCGGATAGTCTTCATGAATGAGTTAGGAGGTACCAGTTTATGTTCCCCCTACAATTACTATAATCAAACCCAGTATGGGTGGGATTTCACTAAAATAACACTCCACAAGCTGAAAGGCTGGCGACACGATACCAGAGCCAAACTGCTTAAAGTGGCCCGAGGACGTGCTCCACGGTCTTAGGCGTAAGAGCCCTTAAATAGGTAGAGAGTCACTGGGCCCAACCAATGGGCGCAGAGCTGTTTCCATGACAACAGAAGGCGTACGCCGAGAGCTTAAAAATAGTAGATACGTGACAAACAAGGCGACAGATTGGGAAATCTACATAAACTATGGATGGGTCCACAACAGGGGAAACATCGGCTAATTGGGCTGCTCGGTATTAGGTCATTCGACAAGGTCTGTGAGTCAGTCTGAGCACTCCTCTCTCCACACCCCCACCAATCAGGGGTCCATTCACACGTCCGTTATAACACTCCGTTTCTGTTCCGATTTAAATAGGAAGGTTTTTTCGGATCCATTCATTTCAATTGCCTCTGCAAAAATGCGGACACCAATCATAGTGCTGTCCGAATCACAGAATCCGTTCCGTTTTCCTAATTTCGAGTATGCGGATCCTGAAAAAAAATTAAGCTTGTCCTACTTTCTGTCCGTTTTTCGGGTCCGTTGTCTTTTCAAGTCAATGGATCCGCATAAATGCGGATGACATGCACAAAAAACATCCGAATGTCATGCGATTTGGCGGATCCGTTGACAGGAAAATGGATGAAAAAAAAAACAGAATAACGGAAACACGGAACTGATTCGGAAGCACTTTAGTAAAAAATGGAAGGTTGTACTGAATAACAGATCCGCAAAAAAAAGGAACGTTTATCTGGAAAGGTAAAAATACTGACGTGTGAATGGACCCCAAGTCAAAGGATCGTGTCCCTACAAAGTCAGACATGGTCAGAACTGATTGGACCCACGCTGGTCACACCTAGGTGCCAATATATTCATACATTTTTAGGAGGAATAACAGAGGAAGCGATCTAACAAAACATATTCTCCAAAACTGTATACCCTATGGGGAATATAACAACCGCGTTAGGACAGGTAGCAGGTCCTCTTTAAAATCTGAGCAGAGATTATAAAAAAATAATAATAATCTGCATTCAAAAATACTTATTCACCACAGGAAGCCGGTGGCACCTTTCTCCATGTGGATCACACACGGGTCGTGCAGCTGTCGGTCACACAAAGCCAAAATGAGGAAAACTCTCAAGACTACGCTGATTGCAGCTGTTTTCCAGAGCAAGTCCGGAGCTGTTCTTCCCCTTCCTGCGGCTTTCGGAAATGTGAGACAGCGTGCCAAGCGTCTGATTTACCGAGAGAGGAAAGGGCCGAGCCCCTGACATGACCCATTATCCTCACCCGGGTTTTGGATCAATTCGTCTTGGATGCTACAAGCCAATGAAGAAGTGATTCCACTCCCCGAACCAATGACGTAAGAATCAGTCATCGGATAAATACCAAATTTTTTTTTATTTTTCCTAAATAAACGCTGAGCTTCCGTCCCATCATGCCTCAGGAGGCGGCACACATAGTCTCTACTCTCTTTATGTCGGGAGGAGCTTTCTCCTATGCTCACTGGTGCCCCCTGCTGAGTAATCCAGTAATAAGCTACCGACAACCGCTTTGAGCATATTTCTGCGTCATAGTTGTCAACTCGAAGCCCCATCCGTCACTGGTCTGTCAAATTAAGATGAACTACTGGACTACAGAAGTTGCATTTTGGCCTCTTTACATGGACCAGAATTTTGTGTCCCTATTTAATGGGTCTGACAGGACTGAAATGACTTCATTTTGTGACATCATCATTTTCCCTTTAAAATGCACTATTTCAGTCAGTGAATGGAAATTCTCTTCCTTGCAAGTCCGGTTTCCTCAAAAGCATTCAAGGTCTCTCTGCAACCCATGTGTGACCATATTTAAAGGGCAGGTACCCAACCTCTTTCACCAATAGAGACAGTGAGGTGGGAATACCCCTTTAATACAACAGTGCCTCCCATTTACAGTCAGACTGATGGAGAGCTGGTAAAAGCACCACTATGAAAGCACCAGGCTGATAAAGTAATGTTTGTCCTATGTGAGCTTCTCAGTCTTAAAGCGACTGTCCAGTCACGACCTCTTAGAATTCGATGTAAATCAGTACCTTTAAGGGATGGTGACCTGCTATTTATTTTCATCAGATCTTGCCCCTTGGCTCTTTTTAGTTCAGTTCCATTAGAGCTGTGATCTGTGACTACAGCATAGCTGCAGTGCCTACAGGTAGTCTGAGACACACCTCCTGCCTCTGCATTGGTTCTGGCTGCTGTTTAGTCCCTCCTCCCTGCAGTTCTGCCTCCTCAGATTAGCTGCTGTGTATGACACACGTCTGTGACGGGCTCAGCACGAATTACAGCAGAATGATTATAAAATACAGACTACTATCCCACGTGAGAGAAACAGATAACTATTCGGTAACTGACGTGCCTATACTAAGGGAAGGAGCCTTAGTAAGAGTGTCCGGGAAGGGGGGGGGGGGTACTTTAAAGTACCTTCATGTTTGAACATCATTTTACAGTCTATACATAGAATAATCTAAAGAAAAAAAGTTGAGTAACTTTGTAAGTACAATATACCATTTTACAGCTTTATACTCCAGAGCTGCATTCACAATTCTGCTGGTTGTTATTGGAAACTGACCATGAGCTTGTTGACAGATATGTGCCTGACTGCTCATATAACGGTGGGGAACAGAAAATGTTCCCAAAAGCAGATTACTGTGCACTTGTCAGAGCAAACATTGTGCAGACACTGAACAATGAGGGAATAGAGGGATAGTTCAGCTCAGAAGCCTGAAGAAATGTGAATCCTGATTTGGAGTATAATACAGATTAAAACTCAGGATCAGTGCAAGGTTTGTAATGAATGTACAGTGACTCCACCAACAGACTAGTGAGTGCAGCTCTGGAGTATAATACAGAATGTAACTCAGGATCAGTACAGGATAAGTAATGTATGTACACAGTGACTGCACCAGCAGAATAGTGAGTGCAGCTCTGGAGTATAATGCAGGATGTAACTCAGGATCAGTACAGGATAAGTAATGTATGTACACAGTGACTACACCAGCAGAATAGTGAGTGCAGCTCTGGAGTATAATACAGGATGTAACTCAGGATCAGTACAGGATATGTAATGTATGTACACAGTGACTGCACCAGCAGAATAGTGAGTGCAGCTCTGGGGTATAATACAGGTAGTGAGTGCAGCTCTGGAGTATAATACAGGATGTAACTCAGGATCAGTACAGGATATGTAATGTATGTACACAGTGACTCAACTTTCTGTATAGATTAATTTTATATATAATTATAATAAGTTGCCCACAACACCCAAGATACTAGAAATGAGGATGTGGGCTATGTACCAGCCCTTTAAGCAATAGTTAAAGGGGTCAGCCACTTTCTGGCTCCTGTTAATCAATGTGTTTGTGAGATGACTATATGACACTTACTAATATAGTTTTTGTAGATATTCTGGACCATTTTCTATATTTCATGAGGTATGCCGACTTGTTTACAAAGTCTTTTGTGCTGTCCACACAGAGGTCCTGTCCATACAATGGCTGCTGATGGAGGGTCATGTGACCAGGTAAATCATCTCCATGTGATGTCTCCACCATTCAAACACACCGCACCTGCACTAAACTCCCAACAGAACAAGTAGAGATGGAGATGGTTCACCTGGTCACATGACCCTCCATCGGCAGCCATCTTGTGGACAGGACCTCTGTGTGGACAGCACACAAGACTTTGTAAACAGTGGGTCATACCTTATGAGATATTGGAAATGGTGCAGAATTTCAATAAAGGTTATATTAGTGAGTGCCATATAATCATCTCACAAACAGATCCGTCAACAGTAACCAGAAAGTGGCCAACCTCTTTAACAGGCAATAAAATAGTTGTTGCCTAGGACAACTAATCTGCAGTTTGGTTCCTAACCATAACCTGACCTGATGCCAGTAACAACACTACCGTCCTCATTAGCACTGGGATCATTGCAGTCAGGGACTCGTCAGCAAACCCTGCACCATATATCCCACAATTCTGTGCTATACACTAGATGCCTGGCAATATAGTGGTGCCTTTTCCACCCGGTTCCTGCAATGCAGATGCTGCTTAATAGTATTGTTATAAGGTTTGTTGGTAGGGAGACGTCCTTGAGCGAAGAGTTCTGCTACAATACATCAAGTACACCCATACACAGCACGTCATTCTGAATCATTTACAGCCATTTAACAGAAGCCATGAATTTTTCAGCAGACATTTCTAAGCCATGATGTTTTAATTTCTGTGTAACGGGAGCCAGCTACTGTTTAACATGCCAAATGGATGACTGGCATTCTTCCCAAACGAAGGATGGAGCACAAAATTACAGCTAGTGGCCTCAAGTTTAACTTAACATGCTCGGCTTTAGTAAATCTGAAAGGAGGAGATGGATGAATTCCATATTTTAATTTTTATCTTTGAGATGAAAACGGTTCACAGCAAAAACAAAGTGGAAGACAACAGTGCAACATGGCAAAACTGGGGCTGCATTGTATACCAGAAGAAAGGGGAAATTGCAGCCATTTTGGAAATTTTGAGTACCCCAGTGAGAACCACTGATGAGCTATCCGGGGAGCATCCAATATTTGATTTTCAAGCCGGTTAAATCAACTTAAATGAGGGTGTTAATGGGGAGGATCAAGGCTAATTTGTATAGTCAATGTCTAGTGACATCACCAAGGTGCCTCCTGCCCATGTGATGATGTCACCAGTGTTACACCAACTGATTGGTTCAGCCAAGGGGACAAGCGGCGCATATCAAATCATCACAGATCATTGCAAAGGAAAAATACACCTGGATACAAAAGTGCATAGTCATACTCAGTACCAATTTATGCTACAGCCTAATGCAGATGGTCTGAAGTGGTTAGAGAATGAATCCCCTTGACTGTTATGGTGCCGCCTGATGAAAGAAAAGGTAAAATGCACAGTAACTAAGCAGATGTAAACACGTGTAACAATGGAAATGGGTTAACTTGTATTGGATAGCACATTCTACAAGACTATACAGTTAGTCACATGCCTCATCCAGTTGCCCCAAGACTCGTTGCAGCCTCCTAGAGCCTAAGGATTCTGGTTTGCGCAGGTTAAAAGCAAATGTTATTGGATCCCAATCGCCTCCACGGGGCTCCCTGCATATATATCAACAGCCTGCTGCATTCTACAGCATGTATGACCACCCCGAAATGAACGGGTTGGTAAAGAAAACTGCAAAGCCAAGGGACCTTCCTGGAGACAGCCCGACTTCTCCCCTCTTCTGGGCTCTGCGACTCGCCGTGGTCCTTGGCTTTGCGTCGTGAAGCCAGAAAGCAGGAAATATTCCTTTTTGGAGATGAGGACATAATAAACACTCGCACCTTTTACATGAGGCTTTTTCTGTAATGACTGCTCAGTTTCTGTTTCGGGTCTGAGGACTGTGGGTCTGCTTGTTTATAAAGGTCTCTCAGCTCCTTAATTTCCTGCAGAACCTTCCTAGCCTGCTTCCAGTTGTAAGAAGCTTCTCCTAATAACCTTTCAGCTTCTTGTAGGACATTTTCAGAGTCCACCTTCCCGGGAGATTCCTTTCCCTTTTTTTTCCCATCCCCACATTCTTTCACCTCGGTGAGAAGTTCCTGAGTTTTATCAATCTTCTGAGCAATCAGTTCTTGTATTCGCATCAGCTTATCTGACTCTGGTACCTTTTTTGGTATCGGTCGCTGTCCAGAAGAGTCCGAACGGGACAAGATCTCCTCCATGGAGGCACATTTGTTCTTCTCGGAGTAGGACAATTTTTTGGGAACCTGAGGTGTGTAGGTTGTGCCCTTTCCAAATGAATCGCGATGTGGAGCCCATTTATCCCAAGGTATTTGGTTTTTTCCCTGTTGAAGGTTTTCCGACCTTCCCTTTTCTGGGCACTTTAGGTTTTCAGAGTCTGATCTGCGGCGGACTGAAGCCAGCTGGGCCACAGACTTATCCAGGTCCACTCTGAAGCTCTGCTCACAGCTTTGCTCTTCGGGAGAGGCATCTTCTTCCTGGATGAGGTCTAAAGTCAACATTCCATCGGACGTTGAGGTAGATGCCTGCAGAAAAAAAAATGTGCACACATCATCAGCACAGTGGTGGAACTTCTTGATGAACACATCATTTTTCAAACACACTCTAGAAAAATATTAATCAAAAGTGGAATGATTAAACATTTACAGCCGACATCTACATATAAACCTATGGTTTAGGGTTAGTCTGCACGTGAATAAAATATTTTAAAAAGGGGCACAGATCGATGATATAGCAAGTCGTTAGCACTCGAAGTGCATGTTTTTTCATAATTTTGATTGCTTTTGAGATCCCTTGTGTTTACACCTTTCACCTGTTTCACCTGCAAATGCCGAGCAGATGCCTGTTTATACATCATAATAGATTCAATCAACGACAAACAAGCTAATTCTCGCTTTTTGTGGAAACTCTTTTACCCCAAATAAAATTTTACTCGATCATCACTCCTTGTAAAAGGCCATTTACTTTGCCTTCCATTACCTTACTTGGCTCAAAACTCTGCGTACAATCTGCCGATTTCTTGTTAACTCTCAGGCTGCATAACCTCCCATCTAGCTGTGGCCCTTACTAACCCTGTTTTACTGTAGTTGCTTCCAAACATGGAACATTGTGAAACGTGCATTTGCAATCATTCACTTTTTTTTTAATTAAAGGCGCTTGGCTGCATTAAAAACAATAAGTCATACCTCCACTGATTTCCCGCTACTCTTTACGAGTCCCTGCTGGTCTTTACTACCTGGTGCTTCTTGATGCACAGGAAGTGCCTGCTCAACCAATCACTAGCCGCAATGGTGACCTAGCATGGCCAGTGATCGGCTAAATGGGCATTTCCTGTGTGTTGAAAAGCACCAGAACGAAGAAGACCAGTGGTCATCTGCGAGCATCAGAACAGGATCCTCAGTGGGGAGTTTGACTTATTTTATTATTTTACTCCACTCTGAGCCTAAAAAATGATCATCCAGATACCACCTTTAATAGATGGTGGTCTGTAGAGCTTGGCTAGTCCATGCATTACAGTGGCATCCTATCGTACAGTTGTCCAGACTAGACAAGTATTCTGGAAACATTCAATGACTACCCATGTGGCTGCTTCTGTGGCCCTATTGTTGTCTTGTAGTTTTTCAAAAAAAGAAACAAAGGGGTATTCTAGTAGTATACAATGCATTCAGAAAGTATTCAGAACCTTTCACTTTTTTCACATTTTGTTTCTGCACTCAATACCCCATAATGACAAATAAAAAAAAAGAATTTTAGATTTTTTTGCTAATTTATCAAAAAGAAAAAACTAAAATTTGTCATGGAAATAAGTATTTAGACTTTTTTGCTATGAAACGTGAGATTTAGTTCTGAGGGCCTCCCATTTTTCTGATCATCTTTGAGATTTTTCTACACCTTGATTTGAGTCACCTGTGGTAAATTCAGTTAATTGCGCATTATTTAGAAATCTACACCCCTGACTATATAAGGTATCCCATCTGATGACACATATCGGAGCAAAAACCAGGCCAAGAACTGCCTGTAGAGCTCAGAAACAGATTTGTGTGGAGGCACAGATCTGGAGAAGGAGACAAAAACATTTCTGCTGCAGTGAAAGTTCCACAGAGCACAGAGGCCTCCATAATTCTTAAATAGAAGAAGTTTGGAACAACAAGGACTCCTCCTAGAGTTGGCCACACCACCAAACTTCGTCATTGGGGAGAAGGGCCTTGGTAAGAGAGGTGACCAAGAACCTAATGGTTACTCTGGCTTGGCTCCAATGATCCTATCTGCAGATGGGAGAAACTTCTAGAAGGTCAGCCATTACTGCAGCACTCCATCTGGGCTTTATGACTGAGTGGCCAGAGAGAAGCTTCTCCTCAGTAAAAGTCACATGAACGTTTGCAAAAAGGCACCTAGAGGTCTCTTAGACTGTGAGGAACAAGATTCTCTGGTCTGATGAAACCAAGATTGACATTTTTGGCCTCAATTCTAAGTGTCATGTCTGGAGGAAACCAGGCACTACTCATCACCTGCCCAATACCATCCCCACAATGAAGCTTGGTGGTGGCAGAATCATGCTGCGGGGATGGGGAGACTGGTCAGGGTGGAGGGAAAGTTGAATAGAGCAAAATACAGAGATATTTATAATGAAAACCTGATCCATAGCGCTCTGGTCCTCCGACTGGGATGAAGGTTCAAAGACAATGACCCTAAGCCACAGCCAAGACAACACAGAAGTGGCTTTGGGACAATTCTGTGAATGTCCTCGAGTGGCCCAGCCAGAGCCCTGGTCTGAACCCTATTGAACATCTCTGAAAAATGGCCGTCCACCAATGGTCCCCATCCAACCTGACAGACCTTGAGAGGATCTGGAGAGAAGAATGGTATAAAATCCCCAAATCCAGGTGTAAACCTTGTGGTATCATCCCCAAGAAGACTGGAGGCTGTAATCACTACCAAAGGAGCTTCAACTAAGTCCTGAGTAAAGGGTCTGAATACTTATGTCCGTGCAAGATTTTAGTTTTTCCTTTTTAACAAATTAGCAAAAATTTTCAACATTCTGTTTTCACTTTCTCATTATGGGTAGTAAGTGCAAAATGAAGGGGGAAAACTTTATTTTTATTTTAGCACAAGGCCACAACATAACAAAATGTGAAAAAGTGAAAGGGTCTGTACAGTCCATATTGACATACATTAGTATATACCTGCATAACACTGATGATGTTACTATGCCATGGCTCTGCTTTCTAATGTGCAATGACTTATGAGTGTGCAGCCTTCTGTGTTTACAGCTGGGAGGTTGTCTATCACTTGGCAGGTCAGATGTCACTATAAGCCCAAATGACCCCAATTCTCACACCTGTTAATAAAGAAAGCCAATTGTTTGGCATAGAACATAAATACCACTTGACCCTTTAAACCCGAGAGGTGTTATTAAGCCATGTGGCCAGCAGAAATATAAATATAGAAGCTACAAAATCCAATAACAGACTATGTGGCATCGGGCAGGAAAAACAAGAAAGGAAAAAAGTCCCAAAAGTCTCCTCATTATTATTAATTAGTTCTGATTTCCTAACTAAAAGCTGCCAACTTATTTTCATCCACAATGCCAGGAGTGTGGGGCCTTCGTGTTTGCTAGGAGACATTGACTCATAGGCTTTTATCTATGGCTGCAGTCTGCGACGTAGGTGGGTCTGTTCATCGGCTGTCTATGAATTATGTAGTCTGCTCATCGTTCTTCCAGGGCAGCAGCAATGGAGCCATATGAGAAAAAGGCTAAGGTCTGGCCAGGCGGCTAGGAGTTCGGTACACGGGTAGTTAGACAAAGAATTACACCTTTTTTGGTAATTAGATACTAGGTAACTGAAGGCTCAGGCACCCTACCACTGGGAAGGATGCCTTAAATATATAGGCATGACCAGCCATTGGCTCGGGAAGGATTTTGGAAGTAGATGAAGCAGGCCAGGGAGTCCATAGACTAGAAGCCACGGCCCGAATTACCAAGGCCAGAGGGTGAGGAGCCATACTGGACAGAGGGCATATGAGTAGTGCGGCACCCGTGCCCACAGGAAGTAACAAGGCAGCGGTGGGCACAGGGCACCAGCGCAATACATCTATATGAGAATGGAATCAGACCAGATGGTCTCCCTAGGTAGGTTACACAAGATGATGGAGATCTGCAGTTGTCACCCAATACATGAATATACTGTCGCTAGGCTCAGACTAGTTTAAGTACGTATCACATTATGCTAATGCCAGGAAGCAGCAGAAGACATCGCAATTTCAGTCAAAATGTCAAGATAAATTAATTTAATGAAAATCTCATTAATACGGTAGCCTGAGATGAGACTGGCACTGTGCGACTGATGCCAATCTAAGCTCTATTCACCTTTATGCTGTCAGTACAGTAAACACAAAACAGTATTCATTGGAATCCTATTTTTTTTATATTAAAACTGAAAAAAAATATATAAAAAAATATCATCCTATGTGTTCCAGGAGTCAGCCATGTCCCTGCTGATCCTCCTCACTGTCCGGTTCTGACCATTAGATCAGTAGCTGCAGCAGGAGCCTCCACCTTCTGCCCATATCCGCAATAGGACAGAAAGGTTGTGAAACACTTAACAGCAGTGCAACCAGGTCATGGCCCACAAGCCAGAAATGCATCATGGGAAATCACATTCCCCAAAGTAGTCACTAGAATACATACCACAGCCATGAGGTGACCTCTTGTCGGCGGACGTCTGGAGTGTTGTATCTTCGCTCTGTCTCTAGTCGGATGGGCCAGATAGCTATCTTCTTCTACCGTGACCTATGGTAATAAAGTGGAAATTCCCTTATAATACAAATACCAGCTGCATGTCATCATATGGGGCTCACATAAACAGTCAAGTTGTGTACCCACTGAAATGTATGGAAGGTTATGCCCTAGAAGAAGGGACATGTAATGCTATCTGAAACCACAGGCTGTAAAGAAAGAGTTAATGAAACTACTTAAAAAAAAAAAATATATATATATTGCCTTTTGTATTAGTATTTTCCATGTGTGGGGTCCGGCGAAGATGCAGGGATTGTTAATACCAAGCAGAAAGAGCAGCCAGCTGCATGGACGCAGCCCAGGTGGATTCTGCTTACCTCATCTAAGATGCGGTTCTTGGCTCGAGTGATCGCTGAGTTCAAGGCGTTGATCCAAGACTCTTTCTCCTCCGGGCTGACAGCAAGGAAGATCAGGTTCGGTGCCTGAAGAAAATAAGGGCTCCTGTTATTTTACTTTATGCACCTGTGGTCTAATATGAGGAACACCTACCATACAACAGTAGATGTTGGAGCCGATAAAGGGGTTATTCCAGCACATGATAAACATGAGCCACGTCTCCAGCCAAAACAGAATTGACCTTGCTCAAGCAATTCTTGGACACAAACAGTGCAGCATGATGCCCAATAATTGGAGCAATTCTATGGTCAGTGGAGAAAAGGGTGGGCATATGTGGTCACTCTATTAAAGTCCATAATCCCCAGAGAGATGCAGAATCAGCTTCTGCTATTTCCATATCTCTGAAAAGAATCGGTGAAGGTCCCAGTGGTTGAACCACCATGATCAGACTTCTATAGCAACCAGCTGATAAGCCATAGATATTTAAAGGGGACACATCTTTAAAGCGGGCACTCCAGGTTTCTTTTTCTTCCTTAGCCATCAATTACACCCACTGGGTCACTGGAGTACAGACTTTTTCTTTTACTCTTTTTGCTCCTGTCTTTTTTGGTTCTTCCTGGCCGTTGTATCATGTGACGCTGACTCTGGCTACCCAATGGAATGGGAGCTGAGCTGCGGGGCCCCTGTATAGTGGCTACCCGAAACTAGTGACCAGTGTGGGGGCGTAGTGTCGGACCCTATAGTATCAGAAGTAACTTTAATTCATATGCGTAGCCTGCAAAGAAGGGCCAAGTGGTTGGATTCAGTTGGAGGTCAATAGGTTAATTAATCTCGACAGACCACAGCCGAATGGGATAAGTGTGCCCAAGTGAAGAAATGAGCCAGCAATAATAACAGCTGCCCGCTCTGTCTCCTACACTGAATGCGGCAGATATTTTCCAGCAAATTAATTAGAAAAGAACAATGTGGAGACGAGAAGGTTCCTCCCACGTTACTGAATATCCACCAGCACAGACCACAGAGTGGAAATCCTGGAGGAGCAAGGCTTACCATGCTGATGGCTGTCTGCAGTGATCCTCCAGCACAGGACAGTGGCAAAAGGAAAGCAGAGAGCAGAACTGTCCATCAAACCTCAGCCATACCGACAGTCAGCAGAACAGGAGTGACCGGAGGGGCCCTTGGACCAGCTTGGGACTCTCTACACTGACACCTATAGGTTCTTTTTTGTGTTACCTACATGGGTGTCACCTATAGTTTCTGGCAAAATCTGGGACTACTGCAGATTTTGCAGCTAACTTGTGGAAAAATCCAGATGAGATACATGCGGATTTCACCCTAGGCATTACAAAAGACGAGATCTGTAGCAATAATCTGTAACATAGCTTGAAATGCTGTGGACTTAAAAGGGTGTTCCCATCTTGGACATTGATGGCATATCCTAGAAATATGCCATCAATGTCAGATAGGTGCTGGTCCAGCCTCTAAGACCCACTCTTGTCTTCAGAAAGGGACCTCCGAAATTAAGGACAGCACACCACGCAGGTGTGGCCTGCTTTCCATTTACTGCTGTGGGATTTCCAAAAATAGCAGGCGCTCAGATACTTTTGGAACTTCCATAGCAGTAAACGGAGGGTGGCCATGCATGCACAGATGTTCTTCCTTCATTTCGGGGGCCCCGTTCTGGAGATTGGAGCACCTATCTGACATTGATGGCATATCCGTCACGGCTAAGGTAAAGGAGTAAACACCACACTGACAACCAGGGGGGAAAGGGAAAGCCACTAGGGCTCAAAGCTAGAGAATGGAAAGGGTCACCACCTAGAGAATCCTAACCGTATGGGCACCCCTTGAAGTTAGAATGACCCATACACAGGAACCTGGAGACCCTGAGGAGCCCTAAAGATATTGGCAGGGCTGAGACAACCCGTTCAGAGATGAAGGAACAAGCGTCTCCCTGAGGCCTAGTAATAACAACCAAGGGGAAAAGACAAAATACAAACAAGCGAGACACTTAGCTTTTGTTGTAGAAGGATCAGCAGGAACTCAGGGAGAACCACACTTCAGCTCTTTCCAAAACCAAATGAAGCAATCTATCGCATAATCAGAGGGGTGGGGTCAGACTATAAAGGGTAGAAGTGATGACCACTGAGCAACAGCTGAGACAAGGGAAGTGGTCATTAACTCTATCAACACAGAATCAAGAGAAATCAAGGAGGCTGTTAGATTCCTCCACACTCAGCCAGTCTCCTTGATCTCCTGACATCAGTCACCTGAGGGATCAGGACAATATCATCAACTGACTCCCTATCACAGTTCATTGGGCTTGTCCTTTCCGTTGCAGCTCACTCCCTATCACAGCTCTTGGGAAGTTTAAGAAAGTCCACTGCACTTAGTATGAGGCAATTAAAGAGTAAATATATTGTACATAGAACATCCTAAGTTCTGATCCAGAACTTGACTATCAAGTCCTTTGCTTGCACCAACTTAATTAATGAGTAGTGCAGACCTCATTTTGTCTTAATAGCTGGGGAGTGTCCTTTGTGCTACAGTTCTCTCCCTATCACAGCTCTGAGGGCGTGTCCAGTCTGCTGCAGCTCTCTTCCTGTAATGCTGACAACTTCTAACAGTACATCCGCCTGGTGGCAGTGGAAGTATGGAACTAAGCATGTGAGTCCACCTTACCAACGTTAGTGAGGTGGACAGAGAAATAAGGAAAATAACAAACAGGAGGTGGCGCTATACAGATACATTACAATCAATTACAACTGTATTTAGATCAGGAGCTGGGTTGAAAAAATGTTGACTATCTTTTTGAGGAACAGCTCCTTTAAGGGGTTTTCAAGAGTTATGCAAATAAAGCCTTATTTGTATATAAATTCCTCATGATTTTCAAGATCTCTGCTTACTGTCATTAAATGGAAATATGGAAAAGGCTTTATTGTCTGAAAATCCGCTCTGACCTCTTCAATGTAACACAGGAGCAGGGTTTGCTCCAGTGTATCAGTGCTGTCTCCTGCCACAAGACTTTCCCCTGCTGTCACGGTCTCTCCTGTAACAGGGGTCAGAAGATCTAAGAGACTGGCTGCACATGATGTGATGACAGCCTCTTTGGTTTCACTTGTTTCTGTGTTGTTGCTGGTTATGACCACACCTCTTGTCTCAGGTGTAGCTTAGGGGGTCATTCCAACTCCTCTATTTAGTCTGGTCTCACCCATCATGCTAGGCGGTTGATAATGTCACGGCGCAGTCTGGGTAGTAAACTCCACACCGAACACAGGAGGGAAGAGAAAAGGTACTAGGCCTGGAAACTAGAGCCCTGACTACTATCAGTATGAACAGACCTCAATGGTAGGAATGTTCATACGCCGGAACCTAGAGCCCTATCTGACCCTAAAGTGTCAGCCCTGGAGATAGTGTCAGGACAAACAAACTAGAAAATAGGAAAAGACACTTAATTCCGAAGTATGCGGATGAGCAGGAACTCAGTGGAGAACCAAACACCAGTACTTCCAAAACCAGAAAGGAGCTATTAACCGCATAGCATGATGGGTGAGACCAGATAAATAGAGGAGTTGGAATAACCACTTAAGCTACACCTGAGACAAGACGTGTGGCCATAACCAGCAACAACACAGAAACAAGTGAAACCAAAGAGGCTGTCAGATCACATCAAGTGCAACCAGTCTCTTAGATCTTCTGACCCCTGTCATGGGAGAGAATGTGACACCTGCATGATCAGTATATCATCAGGAGAGATTTTCATCTTCTGGGTGCCAAGAAAGATGTTCCGATTCACTGACAGCAAACAGGTTGCAGAACTTTTCCATTAACGTACCGTGTTTCCCGGTTGTTTTGATCGCACAAGTGAAAAACGACTGTGGTTCTTCTTAGACCTGCTCCTTGATTTCCGCAGCTCCTCACACTTCTCGTAGTCGCTCAGGTCAAAAATTTCTTGCCCATTCTTTTCATCCTTCACCTAGAAGACATCAAGATGTTACTATTTCTGTTAAGATCTATAAGAGCCCTTCCAAGATACAAACAGAGATTATAGGAAGGGGGGTCCAAAGAAATAAGAAAATCAGCTGTCCTTACACCCATCAACCATAAGATTAGAGGGGTTATACAGGCTTACAACAACATGGCTGCTTTTTTGCAAAAACAGTGTCACATTTGTCCACAGACTGTGGGTGGTGTTTCAGCTCAGCACCATTGACTTAAATGGAGCTCATTTGCAATACTAGTCACAACCTAAGGACAGGTGTGGTGCTGTTCCGGAAGAACAGACATATTTTTCTAATGCTAAACAACCCCTTGAAGGCCGACATAGACAGAAACTGGAAAAGCTGTCAACAGCAATGACTTTCGTGAACAGATATGGACAATATCTCCACCTTGTTTTTAAAGCAGCGTTGAAAGCAGCAATTCAGATAGTCCTACCATGCAAGCTATTAATCTGTAATCCCCCCCTCATATTGTGCAGAATTTGGTCCCATATGGAAAGCTATTCACAGGTTTAACCCTGTTTAGTGATCCTCGCCAGGCCACACAAGGATGGAAGCATGGGCGTTGCACCAGTGGGCCACACACAGACCTGTAATGAGGATTCCTGTGGCTTACTACCAAGATCTTCAGGGAGACAGAAGCGGAATAAAACAAGCACCAATTTAGTCACAAATTACAGGGAAATCTTTATTGTGGACAGTTATATCCAAGCAGACGATGGGAATACTGTATAAAAAGTAGTACAAATAAAAATTGAGGAAGTAGTCCATAACAACTAGACCGATCAGCAATGATAATCTTAAACCCCCTGCCCCCAGTGTGCACCCATGTCCCTGTCTGCTACAGCATTGAGTGTGGAACCATTGTGTCAACCAGCAGATCTGACTTTAGGCTAATCCTAAGGGCTTTGTCCTGGCGGTTCCCTGGTTTTCACCCTTTACCCCTGATCTAGACTTCTCTGTAGGAGAACCGCCAGGCTGCTACCTCTTGGAGTAGTCTCTGTATGATTGACAGCTGACAAACAGGGTCAGAGCGAGACACCAGTGCAGAGTACTGAGTAGTCAGGCTGAATCAGGGCAGGCAGAGTATTAGCAATCTAATAAACAGTCCGTCAGGCAGTGCAGGGTCAATACAGAGGTCAGTCACAAGTCAGGCAGCAGAGAGTCAAAATCTGGGAAACAAGCAGAATTCAGTACACAGGCAGACAAATAAATACAGCACCACCTTCACAGCCTGCATGGAGGGACAGATCAGGCCCTGTGGCCGGACCTGCCAGGAAAACTAAAACAGCGGTAGATAGGTCCACACTGATGGGTACCAGGGCAGGTGAGCAGCACAGTGGCAGTCCCGGTTACTGGTTGCCCTTCCAATGGGTGACTTTTCGTAGGTACTAACCACTCCATACTGGGAATACACCACATGATCTGCTGTTTTGGAGATCTTCATACTCAGTCTCCTAGCCTTCACAATTTGGCTGTTGACAAGGTCTTCCAGATCCTTACGCTTGCCCATTTTCCTGCTTCCAACAAAACTTTAAGAACTGACTGATCACTTGCAGAATGGTGCAGTGCTGCAGTTTCCTTACACAGCAATGTGGGCTGGTTCATTCTCAAGATCGGTGGGTGTCCCTCCCCCACCAATGATAAAGTGATGGTATATCCTAGATACAACATGAGAGATGGGAATACCCCTTTAAGGGTAATTCATATTCCTGAAACTATTGTAAACACAAAGTGAAAAATGACAAGACGTGACAAGATAATCATCTGTTTCTGTTCTTGATTTGCGAGACCCTTCTCTTTTCTGCAAACAACAAGCTTCACTGGATAATTAGCGCTCTGGGATACGGATAAGCAAAGCGTCCTGGGAAATTTCCCTCCCCTTGTTGATCCCATGATAGATAGCACAGCTGTATGTATGGGGTATCGGTCAATAGTCCATCAATAAAGCATTTGTTTTCAAATGGAGCTTCCGAGAAAGCACATGGTGTGTTAACCTCTTCTTTCCTAGCTACAAATACTACTAACTAGTATCGGTTCTGCTTGCAGATGCTGCAGCTTTAAGTGGATCAAAATATTCTGCCTAAGATTTTATAGAGTGGGGGAGGCTAAAGCCTTTTAAGATACCACAGGAAGCCATTAGGAGAACCTAAGTGCCACCAAGCAAGCTTCTCCCTTTACCTATATAGAACTTATATCCCACAGTGCCATACAAAAATTATAATTAGAGATGAGCGAATTTCATGTTATGAAGTTCGTTCACGCTTCGTTTGGTGGTAAAAGCAGAATTGCGTTAGGGATTCCGTTACCACGGAGCATAATGCAATTCTATAATGGAATGCATAACGGAATGCCTTCAGGAGAGGACTTCCCTGCATAACGGAAACAGGACAGATCAGTTTTGCAGCCCATAGACTTTTATTATGACGGAATGAATAACGGAATGCCTCTAAAGGCATTCCGTCATAGAATTGCGTTATGGTCCGTGGTAACGGAATCCATAACGCAATTCTGCTTTTACCACCAAACGAAGTGTGAACGAATTTCAAAATCTTAAATTCTAATAGTAATCATTCCCATCAAGCACTGTCCCCAGTGGGGCTTACCATTTTCTCTATCTTGAACACACATACTAGAGCCTAATACACCCATTAATCTATCAGGGGGAGAGGAAACGAGAGAATTCAGAGGAAGTCCACCCAAACACAATAGGAACATACATCGCTATGCAGATGTTAACCTTGGTCAAAAACAAACCTAGAACCAGTGTTGCAAGGAAACAGTAATTACCACCATGCTACCTAATCTGTAGGAAACAACTCAGAAATGTTTTGGTGTATAGGCTACTTGGCTTCTACGATTTGTCCAACTCTACCGCCGAAAAGGTCCACCTCACAGAACACGTACCCAGCCAATGTGATAGTTTACCTTTTTACTGCAGTCTGCCACCATAGAAGTAAAATACACCATGAAATCATTAGGACTAAAGGTAGCCTGATTTTGGCAGAACTGGTGGAACATCTAACGTGTACGGGGGCCTTTTAATCTGCCATCGGGGAAGTAAATGGTAAGGCATGTTGGATACCCAGTCCCTTTATTCTGTGGGATATAAGACCCCACTGGAGATTTCTGACTGTGGCTTACTCCTCTGACCCTAATGAGAACACATGCATGCTTTGGCAAGCAGGAATACGAATGGGGTATCGACAGGTTCGGCCATTGTTCATAAGATGTCTTAATAGTTCTAAACACCACTCTAAAGTGCAATCTTGTAAAAGTGTCGCTCAAAGGCAGCCATAGATGTAAGACTTTTCTTGGCAGATCTGAGACTGCATGTCTACGGTGGTCTGCATACTGCCATGTAAGGGCAAACCTGAATCTGACAGGCTTGACCTTAACCATCTGAATCTATTTTTTCCTCTAAGATAAGTTGAGCATCTATTTGTCTGGACAATCCAACCATGGAGTACGAAGAGATCAACAAACGATAGTTATCTCATTCCAACATATGAGAAGAGGAGCAGTCATACATTCACATTAGAATACCAGAAGGTAATAAGGAAGAGATGCAGAAGGCTAGCTGCTCTTTGGAGAAATACGTAGTCGAGTAAGCAAATCATAGAGTATTCTTTAGGGGTCTAAAGAATTTTTCGGAGTCTGGACGCCCTGGTAAGCTCTTAGCCAGAATAATTACACAACAAGATAAGAAAAATAAATCTATTATTTCGATCCGCAACGCAGAAGGGGAAACTATAACAGATCCAGAAGGAATAAGGGATACCTTTCTACAGTACTTTGCTCAGATATATAGATCTTCTTGCGGTTTTTGGAGAAAATTCCACTTTTGACCCTAAAGGAAGCTCAAATAAAATATCTTGAAGAGGATTTGTCTCTCTTGGAGCTCCAAGAGGCTCTGGGGTCTATCTCGGGGAACCCATCGCCAGGGCTAGATGGCCTTCCATACGAATTTTACCACAAGTATAGTGATGTGATCCTTCCTCATATGCTAGAAGTCCTTTCTCAGGCAACACAGGGAGGGGGTCTACCATGTTCTATGATGGAGGTCTTGATAGTCCTAATCCCCAAAAAGGATAAAGATCCGTTAGATTTGAGTTCCTACAGACCAATTTCACTACTAAACACTGACGCGAAGATACTATCAAAAGTTCTGGCTAGGAGGCTCTCTCGGGTCATGTCTGCCATTATTCACCCAGACCAAAATGGCTTTATGCCAAAAAGGGGTACTCATCACAACCTGCATAGGCTATTTATGAATATTCAGTCCCCTGGGGGTGGTGCCCGCTCCATCCTGTCGTTGGATGCTACTAAAGCCTTCGACAGGGTGGAGTGGACTTTTCTCTGGGAGGTGATGAAAAAAATGGGTTTTGGCCCCAGATTTATGGCGATGGTTCAGTTATTATACAACTCTCCAGCCGCTAGGATCAGGATTAATGACACGATGACAGAGAGCTTTGTATTAGGAAGAGGCACCCGTCAAGGTTGTCCCCTTTCTCCCTTTTTATTTAATATTTACATAGAACCCTTAGCAGCCAGCATAAGGCAGGACTCGAAAGGTGGTCGGTTTTGGTACAATGTGGAAGCATGATCGTGTATCCCTCTACGCAGACGATATCCTTTTTTTTATCCATCAAACAGAGAACACTCTTCCCCGTATAATGGAGCTGGTTGATCTTTTCTCTGATCCGTCTGGCTTGGAAGTCAATTGGGAGAAGACTGTTCTCCTCCCTATAGACGAGTTGCGAGGAGATTGGGATAACCAGCTATTGATTTCCGATTCAATAAAGTACCTGGGGATAACAGTTTCTGCCAAACCTCAGGAATACTTACAACTTAACCTGATTCCCCTGCTGATAAAGTTGAGGGCTAAAACTAAGATATGGCAAAAAAATCCTGCCTGCAAGAGCGGACAGAATTTCCTTAATAAAAATGGTAGTGCTGCCCCAGGTGCTTTACGTCCTGCGCAACTCGCCTGTATGGATTGCGGACAAGTATTTTAGACTGATAGAGCGGATGCTCAATGATCTATTATGGGGGAGGAAGCGCGTGAGACTGAAGGTGCTCTACTTCTCTATGCCCTACAATCGGGGAGGTCTTAACCTCCCCTATTTTAGGGGTTACTTTGTGGCCTCCCAACTTTGCCTTTTTAATGATTGGGAAAACAGTCATTTCTGTAGTAGATTGGTGAGAGACTCAGGTTTTTCGTATTTTTTTACTGTATTAGAGTCCGATTATCTATCAAACATACAGACCGGTTATAAATTCTTCTGCAGATTGGCCACAAAGGCTTGGCTGGCTATAAGAAGCTGGTGCAGAGTTAAGGCATCACTCATGTGCACCCCATTGTGGCATAACTCAAAGCTTCTGAATCTAGACGACCCAAATTGTCGGCAGTATTGGAGGACTAAAAATGTTCAGTACTTGCATCAAGTGGTCAGTGGTGGACAAATTTTGTCTCTTATGGAGCTAAAGCAAAGGGAAAATGTAGGTGAGGTGGCTTGGTATGCATATTTTCAATTGAGGTTAGCACTTTCTAGTACTTCTAATAGTCACTTATTTACTGTAGATACTCCTGAATTTTTACATGATTTAATTTTTAAGAAAGCTGTCACGAAAGTTAAAGTATCCCACTGCTATAGACACTTAATGAAAAAAAATTTTGGGGACGTTCTCTCTCCGGGACAGAGATCCTGGTCTTCCGTACTTTCAGAGGTGGGCCCTCCTGATTGGGAGAACATAGGGGAAAGTTTAAAGTTTGTTTCACATAACTTGAACCACACTGTCGTACAATTTAACATTTTGCACAAAATATATGTTACACCTATTTGGCTATATAGGAGAGGATTTAGAGTTTCTTCTGACTGCCCACGTTGTGGCGATCCTGAGGCAGACCATTTACATCTGCTCTGGGACTGCCCAACGGTGGGCAGGTATTGGAGACTGGTTCAAACTAATTTGGCTCGTAAACTCAACATTGACATCCCCCTGTCCCCCAGGATATGGGTCCTGGGAGACTTATCGGAGGTTAATTGCCAGCCAATAAAATACAGACTGCTGATCAAGGTGATGTTTTTAGCCAGGCTTCTCATATCTAGAGCATGGTTCTCCTCCTCTGCTCCAGACTGTAACAACTGGTTGGGTTTGGTAGAGAAAGTGAAAAGCTACGAGAGGATTCTGTATAAACAAAGAGGATCCTACTCAAGGTGGGGTAAATTGTGGAAGGATTAGGGCATGGTCCACTAATCTAGTTTCCCCTTTCTTTTTAATGTATTTATTTATTTATCTATATATTTCCCCTTTTTTTTTTTTTTTTCTTTCTTGCAAGGTGGGGGGGGGGGGGTGGTCTGTGGGGTGGGTTGGGGATGATCTTATTAGTCTGTTTTTTTTCTATACAAATTGTAAACTGCTGAGATGATAAAAATAACAGGAAAATTATTATTAAAAAAAATAAGAATACCAGGTGGTAGATTGGCGGGTGCACTTGCACCCCCTAGATGAAGAGATCATCCTCATGATGTCCTAAATTTCAAGGTCTTCTCTTTAACATGTATTTTAAGTTATAGAAAGCTTCTGACAGCTCTCAAAGATGTGAAAAGTTCTCATAGTTGGGGATCTGTGTGCAGCAATGCCCACCAACAGCTAGGCCGAAAAGGCTTTCATGACTTTGTTGGAAAAGGTGAAGATGGGTCACAAGACACTCAACTCGGTGACCTACTAGAGTCATTTACAAGCAATTCAGGATCGTGTCAACACTTTCAACACTAGTCGTTATGATGATGCTAGATGGTGTGGTCACGTACTATTTACAAAGGACATTTCACAGTCTACAATGTCTTCTGGGAGATGGTCTTCAATCAGATCAACTGGAGAGGCTCAGGCTATGTCGTGTTCTTGTCAAGAAGTGACAGACACTAGTGACAAAGCTGCAGCCAGCTCCTGCTTAACTCCTGGATTGCAAATGTGATGATAAGGCCACGTCAGCTGTTATACGGAGCGTTACATTCCTTCTCTAAAGACGGTGGGATTATCGGGTGCTATTTATGAACGTTGCAAGAAGAGGAAGATGTGCGAAAAAGAAGACTTCAAGAATTATGTAGACAAATCCATATATATTTTAGAGGGTCGCAACTGTTCACATCGGAGAGCTGCACATAAGGACACCATAGTAATTGGGGCCAGCGGTGGCCTCTTATTTCACAGACACACGCATGACCAGAAACGGGAAGTCTCTTGTGTCAGATTCCTAAAGGGCGATGGGCCAACAGTCTATTTCTGGAAGACTCGTGGGCAACTCTGTGCAACAGTTCACTTCCTTCTGTGTAAAATTAGAATTAAGGAAATGGCTCATGAACCCTAAAAAAAAAACACACAGATCACCCAGTGACACAAGACGAACAATAGCTTATAAATAACCTAACATAAGGGATGGTCAAGGTGGAACATTCTGAGACAGACTGGTTGCTAGGGACTTACGGACTGACAGTTGTTAGGCAGTCTATCCTTAGCAACCAGAAATGAAAAGGAGGAAAAATAATGGGAGAATTCAGGCCATTCACTTTAGGAGAATTTATACAGCGGCATCTGTGCTCCACATCCCCATTTGTAAATCTTTTTCCAAATTGGAGGTTTAGTAGATCATTTTCTTTGGGGTTTACCCTCATCAGGTCTATTGCTTATCTTATGCAAAGTAGATGATATTTTAACAATTTCCTTGTGACACAGCTTTTTAAATCCCCAGCATGTCAATTTCTGTTGTCGATTTTTCCAATTGGATTCAATAGGGAAGTCAAAATCCGCTACAGTGACAAGCCGCAGCAGTCAGATGGGTCATCACGTCATCGTTCGGGGCCAGGAAACAGAAACCACGTTCCATTTTTTACTTTAAAGGATTACGTGCAGCAGCAATATCAGGAATCGGTACAGAAACAGTTCGCAGCAAGTCCGTTACGTGTCACATTCTTCTTGTGCCTCTGAAGTCTCTCCTTTGACACCCCAGGAGAATCAGGATCTTTGAGAGTGTTTAGATCCACTTTGGTCCCCATATCTGCAAAAATTAGTATCTGAGAGAATCATGTTTGATGAGCTAGTTTAGATAAGCCTATGCTACTGAGCCAGTGTATCTAAACCTATCCTGTGTGATACAGTTCGTAGAACTGGTGTGTCGTTTGATCGTGTCTCAGAAGACATGTCTGAACCCTGGGACCGCTCCGGTTGTCTTTGGTCCAAGACATGAAGATTTCCATAATAATAGGGGTAGATTAAAACTTAGCGCTGGTTAGTAGAACAGGACCAGTAGGATTTATATACACAAGGGACCTATGGAAGCTGCATAATCTGCATTTTCTTTTTCCCCTCGTTTAATGTGGTTTGCTTATAGCAAATGAAGTGAACAGTTCTCGGGTAAAGTAGGGCAGTGAAACTCTAATCATCCTGATGCACAACTTACCAAGGATCCGTCTGATTAAAATGCAGAACATTGTGATCTCTCTCCATGGTGTGAACCTCAGAACAAAGCCCTCCCGCCAGATATTATCAAAGCGGCCTGTGAAGCCCCTCGTCATAGTGGAGACGCTCGAAGCCGCATATCTCATGAGACGCAAGCTAGAGCTCGATTTGTATCAATCTCAGAAAGCACAGTACAGTGGGTACTCCAAATGCGAGGCACCACAGACAGTGAGGGTATTGATCTTCAGATAAAATGGCAGACATAAAATAAAATGCACAAAGTAGTGTACGTTGTCCCTAAAAATACTGGATATTTTTCAAGATTTATTTTTTGTTTCGACAAAAAAAGAATCAGGTTGGCTTCCCTGTTTATAGGGTCATTCTCTGGGTGGCACTACTTATGATATGGTTTATTTATGTACTCTCTAGCTGGCTAATGTCTGTCTGGCACTGGTTATAGGGGTAATGTCTGACTGACACTGCTTCTAACATACTCACTGGCTGGCACTGTTTTTAGGGGTAATATGTACCTGGCGATGCTTATAATGTACTCTCCAGTTGGTAATATTCATAGGGGTATTGTGTCTAACACACCTTATAGGGTACCCTCTAATTGGAACTGTTTATAGGGGTATTGTCGACTGACACTCCTTATAGGGTACTATCTGGATGGCGCTGTTTATATTGATATTGTCTGTCTGCTTACTCTCTGGTTGCCACTGTTTATAGTGGTGATGTGAGTACTATCTGGCTGTGACTGTTTTTAGGGGTATTGTCTGTCCGACACTGCTTACAGGATCATCTCAGGCTAGAAATGTTTATAGAAGTTATTATCTGTCACTGCTTATAGGGTACTGTCTGGTTGGCACTGTTTATGAGACTAATGTCTGTCTGACACTGCATATAGGGTACTCTCTGACAGGCACCGTTTATAGGGGTATTATCTATCTGACACTGCATATAGGGTACTCTCTGGCAGGCACCGTTTATAGGGGTATTATCTATCTGACACTGCTTACAGGGTACTCTCTGTCTGGCACTGTTTATAGGGGTACTATCTGTCCGATAGGGTACGATGTCTGGCACTGTCTATTGGGGTAATATTTGTCTGACACTGCTTACAGGGTACTGTCTGTGTGGCACTATTTATGTGGGTTATTATCTGGCTGACACTTTTTATAGGGTACTCATTGCCTGGCATTGTTTATAGGAGTATTATCTGTCTGATACTGCTTTTAGGGTACTCACTGGCACTGTTTATATGGGTTTATTATTTGTCTGACACTGCTTATAGGGTATTATGTCTGGCACTGTTTATATGGTTATTATCAGTCTGACACTGCTTAAAGGCTACGTTTTCTCTGGCTCTGTTTATAGGGTACTCTCTGGCACTGTTTATAGGGTACTCTCTGGCACTGTTTATAGGGTACTCTCTGGCTCTGTTTATAGGGTACTCTCTGGCACTGTTTATAGGGTACTCTCTGGCACTGTTTATAGGGTACTCTCTGGCACTGTTTATAGGGTACTCTCTGGCACTGTTTATAGGGTACTCTCTGGCTCTGTTTATAGGGTACTCTCTGGCACTGTTTATAGGGTACTCTCTGGCACTGTTTATAGGGTACTCTCTGGCACTGTTTATAGGGTACTCTCTGGCACTGTTTATAGGGTACTCTCTGGCACTGTTTATAGGGTACTCTCTGGCACTGTTTATATGGGTTATTATCTGGCTGACACTGCTTATGATGTACTCTCTCCCTGGCACTGTTTATAGGGGTATTATCTGTCTGACACTGCTTACAGGCTACGTTTTCTCTGGCTCTGTTTATAGGGTACTCTCTGGCACTGTTTATAGGGTACTCTCTGGCACTGTTTATAGGGTACTCTCTGGCACTGTTTATATGGGTTCTCTCTGGCACTGTTTATATGGGTTATTATCTGGCTGACACTGCTTATAGTGTACTCTCTGTCTGGCACTGTTTATAGGGGTATTATCTGTCTGACACTGCTTATAGGGTACTCTATCTGGCACTGTCTATAGGGGTATTATCTTTCTAACACTGCTTATAGGTTACTCTCTATGTGGCACTGTTTATAGGGGTATTATCTGTCTGACACTGCTTCTAGGGTACTCTGTCACTGTTTATAGGGGTATTTGTCTGACACTGCTTATAGGGTACTATGTCTGGCACTGTTAATAGGGGGATTATCTGTCTGACACTGCTTACAGGGTACTGTCTGTCTGGCACGGTTTATCAGGGTTTTACCTTACAATGCTTACAGGTTAAAGGGGTTTTCTGACATTTTACTACTGATCCGACACCCAGGACCTCTGCCGATCACCGCTGCGGCCTTCACACAACTTTTCCTAGGCCAGAGCTGTCACGTTTATAAGTCACGTGGCCTAGGAGCAGTGACTAGGGCTGAGCGCGCTACCAACACTGTGCTTGGTAAGCAGCAAGAAGGCCGCGCTGCTCACAGGAACGCCGATGCAGTCTCAAACTGCTGATCGGTGGGGGTCAGAAAACCCTTTTAACGCTCTGGCTATTTTATTATAGGCAGTGTTCCTAGGGGTATTCTGGCTGACACTATTTATGGGGGCACTTTGGTACTGTTATTTGGTGTTATGGCGTGTGGTCAGTACATTAGGGCGGGGCTTATCTGCAAAAAAACACGAAAAACTCAATATACATTATGTATGTACCATCTCCCTGTATCAATTGGCAACTAAATGTGATTCCCATGCACAGCACAGACTGGTGCCCGTCCTCTACCCAGAAGAAAAGCTGCATCGTCTGTAGCCACGGCAAACCATTTCCCCCATTTATTAAATGGACTCACTTGTATCTGCACAGCACGGCGATGCAGATTTAGGTGCATCCTCCCCCGTCATTTCTCATGTGCTGGATTTGTCTAAGGTGACCCCCCTCCCCCACTTCTCGTTTCTGTCTATCTGCTAGAAAACAAAAAGAAAAAGCAAGCCACCGACTGACAAACAAAATCCCTATGACACAGATGGAGAATGCACGAAGGACGCAGCGTATTATTATTACTTAAAAGTGCTGCATTACAGGCGAGGACTGTACAGAATGCTCGGAGTCATTTTAGGATTCAACGAATCCGCAGAGCCCCTCAGAAATCTGCAGTAAACGTTCCAGCTCCTTGTACACCGCATCCTCCGGCTCTGCGGGATCCTTCAGTCATCTAGCAGTCTACTACTCCCATGTAAATCACTGCAACTGCCTAATATACGTTCATTCCTGACCACGAAGATCTCTGCTTGTCAGCAGTGAATAGACACATCCTTGTTTACATCCAGAGGCTGAAAACATGTACCGATCTAAAGGTAGCCACAAACTTTAGATAGATGCCAGCCGAATGCTGGTTTGGCTCTGTAAAGAGACCAGTCCTATATGGAGACTTACTGGAAGTTCGCCCAGGTATGGAGACTTATCAGCAAAGCTCCATAGGAAAGGAATACGCAAAGAGGTATCTCCCAAGGAAGAGAACCACGTCGCCAGCGCCGCCTATTGGAAGTAGTCTCCTATGAGTCGCGATCCGAATTTCCAACAAGCTTTGGGATTTGACAAGGAAATATAGCCGAGCCAGATATCCATCCGTAGACACCTGATTCGGGGTGCTTGTCCCTCGTTGGTAAGGAGTAGGAACCTGACTGGCTCAGTGCGATGATGCCTTGGAAGCAGCTTAATAAAGCATTGCCTAAGCCACTTCCAAGACATTGTACTGATGGGGGGGGGGGCAAGCATCCCAAAACAGCTGTCTACAGATGGATATCTTTCTTGGCTGTATTTCCTGGTCAAATCCCAAGGCTTGATGTAAAGTTGGATCTTGACTCATAGGTGGCGCTGGCGAGATGGTTGTCTTTCTTGGGAGATACCCGTTTGCATATCCCTGGAAAACAAAAGGATTGACTACATCGGCACACGTCACCCAGTCTGTGCCAGAAGTGCACATGCGGGGACCGAAGTGCAGTGGAGACCCACAGAGACAGCAAGGGGCAGGTAAGTATGCTTGCCCTCACAGGTCCAGGAGGGGGTAACATTTTCTTGAAAAAAATCTGGGACAACCCATGTAATGACAGGCATATTGGTTGTCACCCAAATAAGAAATGACTGAATTTAGTAACGCCAAGACAAAAGGGACGACTAAAAGATGAATATTTACAGATTAAGACACATAACTGGCACATGCTAGGTGGGGGCCCCATTACAGATTTTGCCCAGGACCCCAGAGCTTCCAGTTCCTCCTCTGCTAGGGATTATATAGTCTTATAATGTGTATACCTGACCTCATCATAAAGATGGATACAGTGAGATAGCAATGCGGTGCCTTTGTTACCGTACAATGCCGCCATTGTGACCACAGCTGTCGTAGGAAATGCTTTTTAGACTTCACAGGACTCTCTGATGGCTCAACCCTTGGGAAGGCAATAGGAACGCTTGAGCTGGCCTCTGGGAGTTCAGACTGTTCAAAGTGTCTGCAAGAGCCAGACGCACAGTCCTGGGGGGGACAATCCAATCTGTGCAACCTTTAACCCACAAAACGCTGGAGCTGTTGACATCCTGCTTTCAACTTCTCCTCTCATATTAAGTTGCAGAACAGACCCAACTCCTACATTTTTCCATAGTTTATTTACTAGTCGTAGGAAGAGGAGCAGATATATCCAGCCTTACATAAGCCCCTTTTATTAGCTCTATTGCATGGTTGAAAAATCGCCATGTGCTCAGTAGGTATTTGCCAAACCAGTGATAATAAATATAGGTTCCACAGCTAGGTAGTGAAAGTGGATGATAGCAGATGGATAATATATGCCCTAAAAAGGTTTAGCCCCACCAAGGGTATGTAGGACTTCAAAAGGGCCATGATCCACAAGAAGTGGCCAAAGTGAGGACATGTCCTTTCTTTTGTGGTGCTGAGGCTTAGACCCGAAAGCACATAGAAACAAACACAAAAACGTAACTTTAATAATAGGTAATTTTCTGATGACACATTCCTATTAATCTTCTAATATAAATTGTGATTGGACAGTCACCGTCGAGGCGCAGTCATGTAAAAAGCTTTGCCAATTTGCTAGGATAATTGAAGGCTCTCCTACATGTCGCTTGTACCAATCAGTTTCTTTCTTTTCAGGAGTTGACTGTATCCAATTTAGGGTCCACAAACCTCGGACTGGGCTGGGTGCATCCCGCACTTTTCACAGGCCCCATTGAAAAAAAAATGCCTATTCTTGTCTGCAAAATGCACAATAATAAGACACGCTGTATAATTTGCAGCTCAGCCGCACAGATGCGTACAGCACACGGGTGACATCTATGAGCTGGCCGCAGTTTTTGAAGCACCATAGAAATCAATGGGTCTGCATGAGATCCACAAATAATGCAGACCGAAAATATGGTCATGTTAATGCACCCTAAGACGACTATCAAGTTTCAAGAAAGCTGATGTCAAATCTCCATAAGAAATCTGGTTGATTGGAGCTAAAGTGTTGTACATGTCTGGAAAATGACAGTATCTGATAGGACACAGAGCGGCTACTTTCGCCTCATGGAGTAACGAGAAGTTTTTTGTAAAATAAGACATCAAACAGTATCGGTACTGGAGATGGGCCAGCCCTGAGACACTTCCATCCGCTTGTCCTAGCTCCTCAGAAAGTATCAGAAAATATTATCTCACAAATGCATACTCTTGAGGAATGTGTGTCTGGTACTGACTGAGAACGGAAGCTGCAACTTCCCGTGCGTCTCCTATATACTCAGGAATTGGAGAATGTCAAACCTCATTCCTTCACGGTGTGGAAAATGGTATAGATATCACATCTAAGAAGGAAGGACAAAATCCTGTAGACTACTCAAGACGCCCTTTGGAAGTACGTTTTTCACAGTCCAAAAATAAGAACCCAAAGATTAATTGACTACCTGTCTCCTGAGACTAGTCCAGCCTTGATTTACAAACACGCCAGAAATGAGCACCTGTAGAAAGGCAGTCCAACCCACAGGACTCCTACCATAACGAAATATCAGAAGATCATTTTGGTGGATTCCTTGAGCTTGGATCAACACAGATTTCCAAAACTCCAGAGCATCCAACCCTCTTCCTCGCCACCTTTCCTTTTTTCAAGAAAGCCCCTATGAGTGATCGCTTAGGATCTGTTCACATCTATCCTTGGGCATCCATGGTTTGAACCACCATGCAATGGATATCTGCTGATTGTGAATATAGATGACCATATGATTATTTAGCCAACAGTTCTTCCATCTTATCTCCCATACACAGGCATGCTTGTTTTGGGCTAGCGTCCGTGTGTTCTGAATAGGCAGCGAGGGGATTAACCCTCTGGCAATAATTCATCTTCCCCGAGAACAAAATGATTAGGCATGTTGAAATCCAACTGCCCGATCCTTCTTTACCCTAACATATGCCATCACAAGAAGGTCTGGACATCCCTAAACAAATTAAATAGCCAACTGTTCCTGCCAAAATCGGTGGCTTTGGCTGACATTAATGTGTATGGCCAGAATTCAGATGGCAAAGAAAAAGGATGCCCACAGACGTTAACATAGTCAGTCTTGTTTCTAAGGAGATGTAAAGGTAGTGGGCTTCAAAGCGCTTGCACCACTAAGTAGCATGGTCCTAAATGGCCCCTCGAGGTATACAGGGATGATGACTGAATTATAAGAGTACAAATATTCTTATTTTCCGATGAGGAGCTAATGTAAGAACACAGAAACCCTCGTATTAGTCACCATCAGGGGGCTGGGAAGTTTACACAACAGTCAGTGTGAAGGGAGAATATATTTTCATTACGGATCCCACTCATCTGATCTCGTCATCCTGCACAACAGGGAGCAAAGCTGCAGAACGGGAAGGCAAAGAGACTTAAAAGCAGGCTTTCGTTTCACATTACTCCTCGACAGAGAGCAAATCTCATGGGGTATTGTACAAAGAGATTATAAGATTACCTATCAATATTAATAGTGGGCGCAATGATACTGACGTGGAACAAAATGGAGACCTCTACAGCAGTATCATCATGTGAGCCATCAGCTACCAACTAATCCAGGTTAGCTACAGGATCTGGGTGACATAATCCCAGTTTGCCATGGATCTGGTTAAACTCCAATTGAGATCAATATTGGGGAGAATAGTGGGACAACACCAGGCTACATCGCAGTCAATAGATGTCAGCCATTGGATTAGATAGCAAATACCAGTGAAAAGCAAAATTCAAACACAATCGCAAGGACACAAACTGTTCCTCGGAAGTGCTACTGATCATAGGAAGTGTAAATGGAAAGCACATGTGCATATTCTGCAGCCTAATCTGTAAATGAGGCCCGATGTACACAGCTGTATTACAGTAATCCATAAAAATCTATGGCCCCCGTATTGTACTTCCGTGAGCCTCTAATTTCCTATGAAAGCATACAGATGTTTTCTTTCTTACCAAGTCATGCAGAGAAAAAAAATGTGGCACATTGTAAGTGAGGAATACTCTTCTATAAGCACTGCTACAGGGAGAAAATGCTATACCGCATACAGATTCACTATGGGGGCTCTTTGTCTGTGCCACCAGTACAGGCTCTGAGGCCTAACGTGAAACTTAAAGGGTTTCTGTCACCCCATTAAAGTCATATTTTTTTTTTGGGCTACTTAAATTCTTTATACTGCGATATATCAATATATAGTGCTCTTACTCATTTTCCTTCAGCAGTTTCTTCACAAAACGGACTTTTATAATATGTAAATGACCTCTCTACCAGCAAGTAGGGCGGTTACTTGCTGGTAGCAGCCGCATCCTCCTTTCATAAAGACGCCCCCTCCTCATGTTGATTGACAGGGCCAGCGAACGCGCTCGTCTTCTGGCTGGCCCTGTCTGCGTTCAAAATCTGGCGCCTGCGCCGTACCTGTCTTCAGTTGGCACAGGCGCACTGAGAGGGGGACGCTCGCTCGGCACTCCTTCCTCAGTGCGCCTGCGCTGGGTGTAGATGTGACGTCATCGGTGCAGGCACATTGAGGATGGAGTGGCCGAGCGAGCGGCGATCGAGTTTGCTGGCCCTGTCAATCAACATGAGGAGGGGCGTCTTTATGAAAGGAGGATGCGGCTGCTACCAGCAAGTAGACTCCCTACTTGCTGGTAGAGAGGTCATTTACATATTATAAAAGTCAGTTTTTTAAAGAAACTGCTGAAGGAAAATGAGTAAGAGCACTATATATTTATATATCGCAGTATAAGGAATTTAAAAAAATATAATGACTTTAGTGGGGTGACAGAAGCCCTTTGAACAGGATTTTCTGGAAGGAGAAAACTTTTTTAAAAAAAAGAGCCCGATATGGTTAAAATTAAAACATAAGCATTATTACCACACTGTTCTGCCGTTGCAACTACGACGCTGCTCTACTCCCTGCTGCTCTGCACTTCCTGTCCTGATTTGACACACAGGAAGCAGATGGCAGTGTGTGCTCAGCCAATCACTGGGAGAGGCGGGTCACCGTGGCAGGTAGTGATTGGCTGAGGGACCATTTCCAGCGTGTCGAGCCAGGATCAGGAAGTAGAGAGCAGCAGTGACAGGGGATGTTTATAAAAATAAAAATAAATGCTACTCTAAGGTGAAAATAATTCCGATGCAGATCTCATTGCAACAACATGCACTCCAAAAGGGTGAAATCCATAATGAAAAGTCACGGCATAGAAATCAGCAGCGTGCCTATTTTCCACATGGATTTTCTTCCCGCTACATGTGGATAGAGTTTTCAAAACCCTATAAATGTGATTAGAATTAGAGAAATTTTTATACTTTTTAATAGACCTTATACCCAGTGTTTGCTATTGCTCTCGCATTAAGACAAGAACCAGACGTCCATTAGTAACTAGGTCACAAGAAGAGGTCGCGGCGTGCTGTGACTATCTATAGCTGAGTGACAGGTGATGTCATCGCAGGGCAAAGAAGCTTTCACGTATGGATTAAGTCAGACGCACGTGGGAAGAGTCACGCCTGAAGCCGAGATCAGCGGCGTCTGGATGATCTGTAAACATGCAGGAGGTCTCCTTCACATAGCAGGATATTACTGCCCCTGCCCTTCCATGACGGAAAAGACAAAACTATAGAAATAAGGGGCTGATCAAAAGGGGATCTCCAGGATTATAGGAATAGGTCTGTGTTCTCTTAGGGTAAATGCACAATTCGCACTGAAATTCGCAGGTGCGGATTTTACTTCCCTATTGAAGTGAATGGAGAAAATCCGGTCAGGAAAAATAAAATAGATCGACGTACTGCAGATTTTAAAATCTGCACCGTAGGTCAAAATCCGCTCTGAAAAAATCTGCATCGTGTGCATGAGAATTTTAAATTCTCATAGAATACAATGTACATGACCTACAGTGCGCACGCAAATCCGCGCGGAAAATCCACATGCAATCCTGATCGTGTGCATTTACCCTTAAGATTTAGCCTCGCAATGCTGTTGTCAGGTAGGGTACCTTAGGGTCCATTTACATGGGCAACAAGCGGCGCTATAACATAATGATTGATGCCCAGTTTTATGCCGCAAATGTATGCTGGTGGGTGGTCAACGCCCATTTTTACACAGGTAAAGTAATAAAACAGGGAGCTTTTCTTTTTATATAATATAAATGAGCTAAACAGCGGGGTTTTGTCAGTAAATTGACATTCAACAAAAAAATACAGAGTCTGTGACAAAAGTCGCAATATACCAGTCGAAATGTCGCAAATAAGCTTCAAAAGTCGCAAGTATATTCTGGCTGGGTTGGCTGAAATGGCACATTTCAATTTTAAAAATTTGCCTTTTGGTGCTATTGGCATTAAAATAGGCGAATACAGTAATCAAGTTTATATTTAAAAAGTCACATTTTAAAAGTGGGGTGAACCTTTTGATATATGAGGTGAAACAAATCACCACTTTTGATTTGCAATGTCAGTATTTTTTTGACGCAAATTATATCATTATTGATAAATGTCCCCCTATATGTATCCCGCGTACAGAAGATTGGATCATGTCCCATCTGGAGCCATAATGGTCATGTTGGATATTTTCCCGTAAACACTGCTCTGGATAGATCATCAATATCAGATCGGTGGGGGTCCAACACC